>NW_026844352.1:11556747-12156747 GCF_029955315.1 Cylas formicarius | reverse complement strand
GACAAAAACTACAAAGATATTGTCACTTTCTTTTGGCAATCAAAACTTGATGATTTGCATAACAAAATAATGGACGATATTTTTGAAGAAGATATAAATTTTACGTTTAACAAAATTAACATTTTTTCTAGCAAAACCGTCAAAGGCAGGAAATATTATATAATCCCTCTTCCATATGACAATGAAACTGTAGTTCAACATTTATTCTATATTTTATTCACAGCTAAAAATGACTTTGATCTTTCAAAACTGTATTGTATTGAAAATAATTTACAACTTCCAATATTAGAAGTATTCTCCTTTATATTTTCCGAAAAGGATATAAAACTAAGAATCTGCCAAGATATAGTTCGAACTCCCGATCAAGATGAAATCCCTATCATTTTAGACCAATACCATTCAGGAAAAAATAATTTACATCGCGGAATCAACGAAACAGTTAAGCGCATAAAGCAAAAATACAATTGGCCAACCTTGACCAAAGATGTCGAAAACTATATTAGAAAGTGCGAAATATGTCAAAAAGTCAAGATCTATCGTAAAAACCTCAACACACCATTAGTTATCACAGAAACTCCTAAAACTCCTTTTGAGCGCATTAACATCGATATTTTCGAATTCCCAGTTCGTAATTACGCCCTTACCATAAGAGACGAACTCACAAAATTCACCCAGGCATATCCAATAAAAGACAAAAAAGCTTCTACAATCGTTACTACCCTCCTTCTCTACTTCCAACATTTTGGAACTCCTCTTAGAATACATTGTGACCATGGCCGGGAATTTGATAACTCCCTCGTCAAAGATCTTTGTCTTTTGTACGATATAAAGTTAACTTTCTCCAGCGTTAGCCACCCACAATCTAATGGATCACTAGAAAGATTCCATGCCACGCTCACAGAAATGATCCGAGCTCATAAAGCCGAAAATCCAAAAGAACACCCCTTTCATGCTCTTCCATACGCAATAATCTGCTACAACAACACAAAGAATAAAACGCATGGTTTTTCCCCTTATGAACTAATATTTGGGCACACTTCTAGTAGACCTCCAGAAATTCTGTATAATGAAGAACAACTCATCACCAAATACATCCGAGACTTAAATAATCGCATGCAGCATTATTACAGAGTCGCGCGTACCCGCACTGATCAACAAAAACAAAAATCCAAAGTAAGATTTGATCAAGCAATCTCTAGAAATATGACTAAATATAATGTAGGAGATAAAGTTTATGTTAAGGAAACTCAAATTAGCGATAAAGCTCAGAATAAATTTAACGGTCCGTATGAAATTCTTGAAGTATTTGAAACTTCAGCCACTGTCAAAAATTTAACTACCGAACAAGTTTCAAAATTCAATTTTGACAAGTTTAAACCTTATTACGATTAGATTAAATTTCTTTCAGGATCTTGGGACTGATCTCTACAGTCGCACCCCAATTCCTCATTACTCCAGTAAATAATACAGTAGGCATCTTCTACCATGAAGAAAGTAGTTTAAGAATATCCAACAACAAATGGACGCTGCTAGTATATAAGGAACTAGAACCTCTGCGAGAAGCCATACGACATAATAATAAAATACTTTCCTCTCTCACAGAAATGTTAGACGATTCTTCTCCTCGTATGACAGCCTTCAAAACAAGTATCCAAACTCATTTTAGTCTTCTAACCAGAATTGCTGACTCAGTCGAAGAAAAATTTTCAGAAATTACTATCGACACTGAAAATTTTAATTTTAGAACTAAACGCGGTTTAATTAACGGTGTAGGAACTATTTTTAAATCAATTACCGGAAACCTAGACTCTACAGACGGCGAATACTTTAATGAATGCATAGATAAAGTAACTAAAGACGAACACGAAATCGAAAAGCTGTTAAAAAATCAAATATCGGTTACATCATCTGTTATAAAATCTTTTAATTCTACAATTCAAAGTCTCCGAATCGACGAAGAAACTTTCAATCAGGATCTAACTCAAATTCAAAAATCTCTCTATGATATTTCGGACACCGTAGCATTTTACGAAAGTCAAATTAAAACACTTAATCTTTGCGAAAGCCTTATGGAAAGTTATGTATACCTAGAGTCTTACCTCAGCGATATATTAAACGCAATCACGTTCGCACGAATCAAAGTTTTACATAGTTCTATTATTTACCCACGAGATTTAGTCATTTCTCTTCAGGAAATTTCAAAATCCTTGACAAAAAATAATTTACCACTACCACCCTATACTTCGAGCATTGCAAGGTACGTAGATATTATGGAGCTAGAAGCATTTCAAACTGAAAATAAAGTTGTTTTTGTACTAAGAATACCCTTAATTGAGCCTGAAATATACACATTGTATCGTGTTTTACCTATTCCAATTTTGGACAATCGAACACGATTATTTCATATAATTCCATCAACAATAAAATATATTGCGCGTGATGACGATTCTTTACTCTATGTACTACCTGAAGATCTAAAAAGCTGCAAACAAATTCGCGGTAAAGAAAGAATCTGTTTTAACTTAATGCAATATCCCATCGATAGAGAAGCCCTTTGCGAAGCGCAGTTGCTTAGACATTCCGATCGTGTTCCTGTTACATGTCAATCTTCAATCGTCTTGGCCTCCGATTACAATGTTATAGAAATCGACTTTAATTATTGGTTAATTACCGTATCCGAACCACTACCAATCTCCATTAAATGTGGAAAAAGAGACCTCGTAGCCGAAATGTTAAAAACTAATTCTTTACTTAAACTACAACCAGATTGCAGTGCATTTATTGGAAGCTCCAGAGTACGAGCTAAATACTTTGTCGAAGAATATAAGAACGTGACCTACAAGAGCCACGCCGTGGAGATTCCATATGATTGCTGTTCTCACATTCCAGAGAAGTTTCAACCCCCAGAGTTGAAACCCCTGAAGCTAAGTAAGATCGACACCGACGACCTTAACGTGGCCCAACACAAGCTGCACGAATATTCGGAAAAATTAGAAAACCTACTTCATCAACCAACCCTTCAGAAACATTCTCACTGGCTGACAATTATTTCGATTATTTTAATGATTGTTTTAGTACTTTGCTATTTCGTTTGCAAGTGCCGGAGAAAGAAACCGACAACACTCAGCATCGCCGATGGTAACGATCCCCAACAACCTCCGAAGCCAAGTCGAAGACCCCTGCTCCCGATGCAACTCAAATCACTAACTCCGAAAAGACGGACTAGCATCCACCCAGAAGTAACTACCCGAGAAGCTACGCTTTAATTAGTCTACGAAAAGCTGCAGCTAGGCTCCACCTTTTCACTTAATGGGGGAGCTGTTATATCCGGAAATCCTATTGTCCATATGGGTTAAATGCCACCGACCTGCAAGAGTGCAACGATTGCGAAAACGTCGTGTCAACGATATGTCGCAACATCCGCAGCCGTCGACCCCGTGAACGTCAGCATAAATTTATTATAAATACCAATTTCTATTGTAACACGTTGTCTGATAACATTCTCTCATCACGAGGTTATTATGTCCATTTTTAGTTTGATTTTAACGGTCTAATAACATTCTCTCGTCACGAGGTTATTACGTCCAATTTCATTTTGATTTTTATTTTAATTTAAAGTTAATAAATATATTTTTTTAAAAAGTTATTTTTGAAAAGTGAAATATAAAATATATATATATATATATATATATATATATATATATATATATATATATATATATATATATATATATATATATATATATATATATATATATATATATATATATATATATATATATATATATATATATTCGCGACGACTGGTGATAGTGGAGAACCCATAGCTGTTCCCGACGTTTGTTCAAAAATTTGACCGTTATTAGAAAAATATATTCCCGATAAGCATTTTTCAATTAAGGTGGAAAGGTGTGGTTCCAGATTCTCGGATTTTAATATATCTGAAATTATGTCGAGAGTTTCAGGAGTAAAATACCTCCCAGTTTCAGTCAAGCTCTGAAGAAGCCAACAGGATGATTGGCGAAACGTCAGTAATTTCGACTAAGCAAAAACCGACGCAGGAGGAATCCAGAAGTTTTGTAAGAAGCAGCAATGGTTTTTTGTTGAAAAATATAATTTTTGTAAGCCTACAATTATGTATTAAGTACTTTCAAGGCAGTTGCACAAATACAGATCTTTATTGTTATTATTAAGCGAAAAATCATAACCACAACCACAGAAATGGGACCAAAAAATAAATGTAATTGAATCAAATTCTGCAATTAATGCATCTGCCGGCCTAATTAAATTGCTCAGTATGTTATCCCATTACCTTGTTTTTCTTTGGTGGTATATTTGGAACATATAAAACAATTAACCCACCAATGATCCATCAACATGTTCCTTATTTCTGCAACATGGGCAAATGATAGAGAGTGGCTGTTTCAATCAGTGTTACAATGTTGAAATCCACCAGAAACGGATCACTGAAAAATTATCGAACAAAAAATTTTGAAAATCTTTGAGAGAAGCTGCCATTTGATAATGTCTTTCTTGACACGTGAAAAAGTTATGCGAAACATTACTCTTTTTTTTGGCATGGTCTGTTCTCTCTCATTAGCAAAATTTTCCTAATTTATCGTTCTATAATCAATGCGACTAAACTGACGCCAACGCCCACATTAAAAAGTTTGTTGGTAACGCTCAACAATCTTCATTTACAATAAATTATGGAACTGGGGTTTTAAAGCTCAGAATGACGAATTGAAATTCCGAATTTCGGTAATCCCGCCCTTAGCAGTAGCAAAACAAAGATAAATCAACTTACGCTTGTTTAAGTTAACGCTTAAATATGCGGGGCAATCTTGCCTAGTACCCATCCAACGTTTCCGTTAATATGACAAACGATTACAGTAAAACACGCCAACGCACGATGAGGAATTTGGAATTGAAAATGCACTTACTTGTGCCAAATGCGACTGCTTCGTCGTGTCCTTAAGATTCGGTAGGTGGGATGAAAACTGGGACACCAACACCGAGCGGCTTCTTGTCACGGACCGGGCAAGTTTTGCGAATTTGGATAAACCTAATTTTCAAAATTATTTTACTTATAAGCTGATGTATCAACAAATTATCGCTAATACTATATCTTATAAGGTAAATAGTATAAGTGAATCTGATCAGCAGGGTGTCCCACAAGGAATTGTTCCAAAACTCTTATTACTAAACAAATTTAAGCAGTCCGTATATTGTTATATGACAATGTTAAGGTGTTAAGGTCTTAAGAAATTGGGTGTACAACTCAGTCCACCCTGATAAAGTAAACAAACAAAATATAAATACTTTTTTTTTATGGGTTTGGAGTTTTGAAAAAAAGATAGTTTAAAAAAAGTGTTTCAACTATTTATTTGAGTCGCAAAAACGAAGTAATATAGTCGGTAGGGTTTGCGATGGCATAGGCGGTCATAAAACCAAAAGATAAGGTCCCGCACCCACTTACCTGCCAATGTTCTACCTTCGTCTATTACGCCCCGGTATCGTACCAAATAAGTACAGTAGTTTCCATTACAAAATAGGGCCGCATTTTTGAAAAACTGCTGTCGAAACGTCTGTCTTCGCAGTAAGCGGATTAATTGCCCAGAAAATTGTCTAAAATGTGAGTTGTTTAAAATTGTCAAAAAATCACAAAACAACCTTTCCGTATGCTACAGACGAAATAATTGCTGAAATGGGTCATCAAGTTTTAAAATAACCTAATTACCCTTGTCTTTTTAATGTCATAGAATTAGGGTTACCCAAAAAAAAAATCGGATCAGTTGTATAACACATACAGAAAATATAATAAAAGAATTCTGGGAAAAACAGAATACACTTGATATATTGATGTTAATGTAGACGAAGGATCATTTCCTGGCTGTAGCTGTTTCAATTTTCGTTCTGATGATGAAGATGTTTGAAACTTAATATGGTTTACATATTAACTCATTCCACATATTTTTGTTTTAATTTCCGATATTTTTGGAATTATTTTAATTTTTATTGCATAGACAATAGTTTATTTAACCAATTTGCAATTTTTTTTCATGTAAATTAACCTAGTTAAATATTCGCAAATCATTCGCTGATTCTATTATTACATAGAAAATACATGCCTCCATCTCTGAGAATGGGCGTACTAGTTAAATTAATTAATGCCAGGTACAATTGATTCTGTCTCTCCTACTCCCAAATAATATAATTGTGATCGTTAGTAACGGCTGCCTTGCATTGATCAGATGGACATTTAGGAGGGAACAACATCTGGTGAAGTATAAGCGGACGTGTGATGAACTATCTATTTTATTGTCTGGAATTTTATTGTCGACTGTGCCATCACAAATCGTACCGACCATAGATACAATTGTAATGCATAAACGTACAAAGTTAAATAAAACTTATGATCGTTATGCAGAAAAAGCATTAAATTAATATATATTTATTTAATTCGTGCATTAGATTTTTAACAACAAATAAATTATAACATTATTTTGAAACTATAATATGGAACAATCCCAAGGCCCATAAATAAATTAGTAAGGTTGTTTATAGTACGCATGATAGGTTGAAATCATTTCGTTTTTCATGCCTGTTTGAGTGCTTTTCAACTTGTATTTCGAACATTATATACTTACTATGCAAGCTTGTGTATTTTGTTCACGTTAAATAACTTATACTAGTATTTATTTTATAATTTTGAACTGAATGAAGATCACTGAGATATCACTTATACGTCCTAATACATTAAATATTGTTACGGAAAATTACATTGGCTTTTAATAAATATACTATTATATACTATTATATAACTAATATATTGATTCAATGAAAAATTTTGATTATAGCACGTGGAAACTTTATTGAAAAAGGATGTTGAGGGATGCACCTCATATTCCCTTACGAAGTGTAAAGTCTAAACAGTCTTCCAATAAATTTTTATAAAGATCTCGACCTTGTTTTCTTTTACTATCAATTTTTACTATTTGTTACTAGTTAGTAATAGCAGTTGTTCAGTTGGTAACATAGAAAAATAACTCACAATATTGTTCATTGTCATAGTTGCAAAGAAAGGAAACTAAGGCAAATAAGTATGACTAAGTATGTGAATATTATGAGTTAATATATTAGCTATAACAGCTGGTAATAATAAGAATAAGAATAAAAGTTCTGGAAAAAATTAGACGGTAAAAATACATTCTTTCCTTTCAAATTCGGCTTTTCTAAAAATGTGCAAAAAAATGATAAAGATTTTAAATTAATTGATAAAATAGTTGAATAAAAATAATGCGAAATGCACGTCTTTTGTACATTGATAAAATATGACCAACAAGTGCTGTTATAAAAAGTTGGTCGGGCTATTTCTCGAAACGAATGGGGAAAACTTAACATATCTAAAACATAACATATCTAAAATATATAAACGTTTGGTCAACACTCAACCATTAGGCGCTACAGATATGGCGGATTTTCTTTATCTTGAAAAAGAAAATAAACTAACAACAAAATATTACCGAAATATTCCCATTATAAAAACGCACTTTCTGCTTATCTTTTTACTTTTTTAAAATGAGTGAAGGCTATTGAACTGGACTACTCCTATAATTCTTCTTACCTAATTTTATGCGATGACAGAACGCTATTTTACCCTGGAAAATGCCTGGATTATGGATAGATTATGATTTTTTTATTAAACTAGTCTTGCCTTGTTATGAATTGCTCTAGATTAATTTTTTTTATCTGGAAAGTATTATGAAAAAATAACTGGAGACAAAAATTTTTAAAATAAAACATAAAATAAAAAGAAATTGTCATCGCATAAGTTTTTCCTTAAATTTAGTTAAGAAGAATGATAAGGGTAGTCTAATTCATTCGCCTCCACGTTTACAATAGTAATACTTCCGTAATATTTTATTGTTCTATTTATTTTCGTAATTTGGTAGTAGTTGGTGGAAGGAAAATAAAATCATTCTTCTCGCTTTACCCACAGAATATTTTGAAATTGTAATTCAAAAATACTGGAAATTGATATAGTTTGATTATTACAATAATAAAATAACCAATTAAATAAGTGCATTCAATAAGTGAATAAATTAATGAAAAAAAATTGGATACACTCTAGGATGGTGGACTTTTTTCATGGGACGTCGATTCAATACCCGGTGGGACACTCTGTATACCCCGTTCACCTTGGCAAATGAAAACTTTCGCCAGCTAAAAGGGTCTAACGATATTTCGAATTATCGCCCAAAAAGTAAGTAACGCTGTAAGCTAAACGGAAACAGAATACGATATAAGTTCGAGTCTTACCCCCTTTGGAGTCGTCCGTTTCGATCGGCTGTTTTAATGCCGTGATATCCCTGAAGGTCAAAAGGAACAACACCACCAGGTCCCGTTCGTTTTTTATCGGCGAAATCTGTAGTAGCAGCCATAGCGGCGTTTCTAAAAGAAACAAATTACAAACTAACGTTTCACCGGAAGCGACTCCTAAACTTAGGGCGGTCTTTCTTTAAACTGACAAGTAAGCATACAGATTTCATTCAATATGGAGGTAATCTGACGCAGCACTAAAGCAAAGCCATATTCCGCAAGCATCTATAAATTTTCAATCCTAGACTTATTTTCTCAACCCAAATTCTAACGACAAAATTTCACATCGACGATACTTCGTGAACATTTTATGATAGTGAGCGCTCCTAAAATTGGGTCGATTGGAAGTTGCTGATTTTTGTGGAATTCCGAAATATATTTTCTTCTACTGTAGCTGTACAAGAGAGCAGAAAACTTGCGTAAAAGAAAATCTAAAATCTAAACGTGTATGTTCTTTTTATCAGAATATGGTTTTGAATCCAGTTTGTACTCAATGGCACCGAACATTGATAAAGAAGGCTATTCCCTCTTTTAAATTTGTTGCAATTGAACAAAACATTTCCTAGTTATTTGACCTGCCTTAACCCAGGATCTACGAGGATGGGTTGATAAGTCCTGGGCCTAATATGGAGATGACTCCTCCATATAAATTTATATGGTACTCTCGGTAATTATGTTGGATACAGGATGTTTCAAATCAAATACGAAAAATTGAAGGGGTGATCCGTTTCCAAATACAGGGTAGTCTGTTATATAAGCTTTGGGTTAAATCTCAATCATTAAAACCATTGAAAAAGAAAATAGAACAACAAAATAGTAGGGATGTATTACTATTGTAAAAACACACTTTCTGCATGCATATTTTTTTAATGAGTTAGTTAAAACATAAAAACATTATTTTTCCTCCTTATTTGACGCGGGATATCTCCCGAATGGTTGGTTTTGACCCAAGGTTTACATAACAATCCTTTCTTTAAAATAAAAATTTTTTGACATTGTTTTGAAATGGCCTGTATATATCAGGTTATTACATTAATCAGTATTCATCTGACAGCATTTGGATCAAAGCACTATTGACATTTTTACAAAAATTGAGGATTTTGAAAAACATGTAATTACCAAACACTTCATTTAAATTGTTCGAAGCATTTTTAAATAAAAAAGGGGGTAGGCAATTTACTATAAGCTTAAAAAATGGATTTCTGGACTAACGACAATATCTGAAATTGTAGATAAAATCCCTAAAATAGTGCTGGAAGACGGCAGATTAAAATTGCCTGAGTTCACTGAAAGTGTAAGAATGTCAAAAGAGCGTGTTGGTAATATTTCGAATAATATTTTGTACAAGGGCAAGCTCTAAACAAAATTTTGATGAATTTTAGTGCCGATTTATAACTTGACATGCAAGCCGAATTATTTTATTGATTGCCTTGAAGGGGGCAAAAATCATCAATTAGTATATTTCGATCGGCGTATTGCGCTGTCATCTGTTTAACTTTATTTATTAATTGTAATTTCGCTGCATGCTTTGCTAAAATTCTAAAATTAGAATTAGCGCATTAAAGTTCGAAATGATTCCTCATCCACCCAGTGAATAGGCTCTGATCCCTAACATCAAAATTGAATTGGTCGTCAAAGATTTGAGAAGCACAGGGAAGTCTTTATTTTGAGGAGCTCAACGTTTCCGTTATAAGGACTGTAACATAATTAGAGCACCGCTGTTTTCAATGTCAGGTTCAGTACTCATCATAACGCTCTCGTAAAATTCGTTACGCCACTTGTGCCGTTCAGGTATACAAGGGATCATCCAAAGGAAGGAACCGTCTTGGAAGGGCACTTACTTTTGGTTATATTCCTACAGTTCTGAAGCTTCTAGTATCCGCAGCTGTGTGGGAAAGAGAGCGACGACTTAACTGCTAAGCTGGATGGCAAAGCGTCATTTAGATTCGGTGTTTTACTGGCTCAAGGGGAATTTTAAAGGTTGATTTTAATTTCCCGGTCTTTCGCGATACATTGTCTCAAATTTAGCCTATCGTTTTTAATTGCGTTGCATAAAATTTTATTTTCTTTTCACAATTAAGGAGTTGTTAACCATCAAGCTGGATGTAGTAGTGTTTATTAATTTTAATTCAGAACAATGACTGTGGAAGAGAAAAACTATAAACTAAAACTGAAATAAAAGTTTGTGTTCCTAAATTTTTCTCAAAATCAGCATGCTGTGACAATAAGAATAAGAGTTTGTTATAACAACAACATTAATACGTTAATATTTAAATTTGAGTTGCCTATTTAGGAGGAAATTACAAAAATGTGTTTGTGTATTTGTTTTTTTGTTTTAATGATGAAAGAAGACATGTATGACATTAATATTAGATGTTATCGAAAACATGATAATGGCGTTTGGTGATAAGCTGAATCCTATCCACAAAGATTTTCAGAAAAATCATCTACAGATCAGAATTGCAGAGGGTGTCAAAGTTGATAATGGTTTCCCGGAGTTGAAACGAAAACCAACAGCTAAAAAGCAATTTTAACACCATATGAAATTGATAATTTTTGTATAATCGTAACTTTAACTCTTGGGGCCAGGTAAAATCTGTTACCGTAGTCAATTTGCAGCGTTATTTCCCCAAAATAACGTTTATCCCAGAGGTTCTTGTCAATATCCGTTCTGGGGTCCATTTGTTTGCCGATGCCTTAGGTAGAGGATTTAATCCTCGAGCCATGTTTCCGAGCTAATTTTGCAATCGCGTGAATAATAAAATACCAACACGTATCAGGAGGGAATATCGCTATAACCATTTTAAAGTTTTATTGATGAATTTTATGAATTTTTCAAAGAAACTTTGAAACTTTGCATCAGAGCACTGTTATTAGATTTACGGATGACCGACTCCCAATTGGGACACTTGTCTCGCTATTAATGTTATTGGTTGATTAATTATTTCAGTTGATTTATTTTTGAGCTCTTAGATGCAAGAATTTCTGAGAATTTGAGATTTGTAAACCGTGCAGGTACCTGGATGCAATAAAACCTTTATTTGAAAAAACACCAAGTGTCGCCAAAACCACATTTTCAGGTGTTTTGGTTAGGGAAACTCGAAGCGTTACAATTTTTGGACACCCCGTATAATACGGGAAGGTTTTAATAATTTAAACATATTTTATTGTATTTAAATGCTTCTTAAGTAATCCAGAAATAAAAAATACTGTATTATAATATATACGGGGTTTTATTAAACCAGAAAAAATGAACTTTGGTAATATTTAGCATTTTTTTTATAATATGAAACTAATTATAAAAAGTAAATCGTATAAATATATTGTAAAATAATTCCACTTCATATTGGTAAGCTTTAATTTTTCGTTACTATCATTTTTTTAATTAAAAATATTTTTCTTTTCATTCGATCCCACCCTGTATATTCATTCGCGATTCAGATGTTATTTTCTAGTACAAACTCATCTCACTAGGCTGATGTTTATTTGGGTTTCTCCGGCTATAAATTATATTGTGCTACCGAAAAAAATGTATTGTTGGCTCTAAAAACGTACATTTATCATCTGACTCTGAGAGACTTAGGCGAAGTCTTCTCCAGCACAAAGGCACGACATCAAATGCACGACATAATGACCTTCATAAAGCATTCACGCAGCAGAATTTGATAAATCAGACCTCTTCGTTTGGCAAATTTATCTAAATACAAACCAAGGGACAAAATAGAAACAAAACTTTCAAACTTCTAAAAGGTGAAGAATACGGAAAACGGGTAAGATTTTCTACTACTAAGAAAAGCGTAGGTGAAGAAGAAAGATATTCCAAAATAATACTAGCAATTTTTATTACAGCGATTTTAGGTCAAAAAAATTACGTACCTTCCGGAATACCTGCATGGAAAAATAAATCGTTTTAGTCAAATTTGTTTACAATAAATTTTTTTAGGTTAGTGGGTTTCGGATTATTTCGAAGTAGTTTCAATGGTGGGATATGACTGGATGATTGAAATTTATAATGTATTTTTCACTGGGGCTGATTTACTTTGCTAAAGATATTAATAACATTTTCACGTACACAGACATACTTATATCAACGCTATGTTATATATTTCTTTCTACTGTTAAGATTCTAATGTGTAGCAATATATAACGACTTACACAAAGAGATACATACATATGCGCGAGAATACACACAAAGTAGAAAAGGCAATACCTAATAGTAGAGCTGACGTTGGGTAGCTTTGTATATCTTCGTAAAAGTAAGTCAACGTGAGAATTTTACATTTAAATCGTGTGGAACAATGCTGTGAACAAAAAATATTGGTACCCGGAACTCTGTTGAATTAATTTGTATATACAAGAAAGAGAAGAAAGTAGATGAAACCCTTTAAAACGGGCATTGCTGCTAAACAGAAACCAATTTTCCGACTAAAAGTTTAAGTTAAACTTTAAATTGGCTTTTATTTAGTTGCAACGCTCACATTGAAGCGCACTCATTTCGTAGTTTAAATGATTTCCGTTAATTGACATTCGGAGATTTAAAAAATATCTCGATTTATAAATTTGCAATTTCGTTCGTATCAGCGTTACATGTGAGCTGCCTAATTAACCGACGGGACAACTTGCAAGCAAACTAAACAAACTAAACAACACTTAATGATTAACAAACACATGCCGTATCTTAAGTACCTAATTCCAAGTCGGAGAACATATTTTGCACATTTAACAACCAGCCACGAAGCGTACATTGCTATCCACAAAAGAAAACTAACGGAAAAATTGATTAAAGTATAATTGAGATGGATCAGGTTTAATTCTGCTATTTTTGTTTCAATTTCGCTGCCAACTTACTATACTACAAGATGGCCACCAACATGGAAGAGTATTTATTAATCTTGTTCACTTATTTTTTCAGTAAAAATTAGGTTTAATCACTAACTCGGCCACTAATCAATTAGAGCCTAATTAATTTAGTCAACCTAATCAGTAAATTGTGAAATTGGAATGTATCTCTCTTGACACAAATAATACATTCAGTGTCTAGAAGAAATCGAGGTGATAGGGACGAAGAAAAATACTGATTGAATACACATTTAGCTACATAAGTGATTCATTAATTACTAAAATTGGTTAGTCTTTAACAATTGATTAGTTTAAGTTGGTTGACTAGACCTAATTATTAATGAAAAAAACTGCTAATACTAAATACTTAAAAAGAGAGATGTCAAAAAGTAGAAATGCCAACCACTTTGTAATTTGGTGTTTTCGAAGGTTTTGTAAAAAATTGTGTGGTTTAAAATATTATTTGGTATATCAAATAATAAATTAGCTTTTTATATAGTACATTCGGGATAATTAGACATTGATAAAAACCAGTAAAGTGAAAACATTTCCCAAAATCCAACTTCTTTTGAGAGTTAAGTCCTTATATTGATATTTTAGGATAGGGTAAAAATATCAAGATGCTGTTTTATCTGGGTTCTTGGTCCCTTAATACCTAATCAGAGAGAATTATTTCTTTTGTGATTATGGCAGAAAACTCCTTGTGGCAAGAGTAATGCAAGCACGATCGATAGCCTAGAAAAAGCAGATTTTAACGACCCCAAGTGTATTGAAATGGACAGATGGACATTTATTTAAGAAAATATCGTAATAGCCCACCACATTCCTTGTAGAGATAGAGTATACAATTTAAACAAAAAAGATTTGAATTTGTCTCAGCTTTAAATAGTACTAACTATATTTATTGTCAACATAAATATTTTTGTAGAAAGGTTTTAGATGATTATTACCAAAAAACTTAAAGAAATAATGGAAAAAAAGAGGGGTGTCTTACAACTTGATCTTCCATTTTTACTGATTAACGTCTTTAGAAATGAAATAAATTGTTCGTCTATGGTAGATTTTGAATTGACGGACCGCACCGATCATATTAATTGAAATAAAATCAATCGATTGAAAAGATGCCACTTATAAACAAATAACGCTTGTTAAGTCTTGGATTAAATGATTCACAAATTGGAATTACTCTTATCGTTTTACGTATTAATAAATATGCATTTTAAAAAGCTATATTTGACACCCAGTATATTGAAAATGGATTGTTCAAATTGAAAGTGACATAAAGAAAGTTATATTATTTTAGCCAAAAGCCAACGTTCTTAATGAATTTACATACTTTTTGGTAACACCCTATACAGTTTAATGTTGGACTAAATTAATTTTTTTGCCTCATAAAATCAACATTTGTTCTAGGTTACAACGCGTGGTATCTAAACTATGTTTCTTGGAAGGATACAATAACAAGCTAGTGCAATTCTTGCCTTGGTATTTCCTTTTAGTGTCGTGAGACCTTACTCGATCAAGTTGTAACGCGACTGAAAAAGATAGGATACTCTTATTGTTGCAAATTGAAACTTGACGGTATTTTTCGGGATTATTTGCAAATTTTCTAAATAGTTATCGTTATATATTAAGCCTTTTAATAATAAAATAATAATATTCTGACCTGCAGCAACTGACCCTAAAATTTGTTAATACTTTCAATTCATCATCCGTTTGTTTCAATCGAGTTATACTGGCAGTTGTTAAAAATCCTCTACGGTAACTGGTTAGGAAGCCTATTGATTTTCGCTATAGCGTTATAGTTTGAAAACAAATGTGTTAAGCAGCAATATTCGTACCTGCACTGATGAGTCAGTGAATGAATATGCAAGCATCTGTGTTAGTACATTTCTATTTATTATTTGTAAAGTAGTAAAGAATAAATTAAGTTAAATTTACAGTGAAAGTTTACCACCACGATATATCAAAATATACGTTCACATACAAGTTTTCCTTATTCTTTACAAATAAAAAATAAAATAATAATTGTTAGCCCTCCAAAACCTCTAAAAACACATTCAATGTGATTATCATCTTGCGTAATGAAAATAAAGAAAAATAAAAACTCTTGTATTGCAGTATTGTTTTAAAAATCTGTAGTTACCGTAAGCCCCAAAACACACAGGTTGAAATTTCGGATAGAGTTCTCCAAACGATATACCGTTTTTCCAATCGTTTATAGTTTTGACCTCGGAATGATTTTAAGACCCTCCTGCTGTAAAGCTGAAGAGACCATTCTTATCAGCACGTGTACCACGAGCCAGGGTCGTATTTAAGATGTTAGCCGACTTGAACTGCGCTGTGCGGACTGTTTTAAGAGTAGGGAAATTCTCTTTGATTACACTGTTGTATTAATTCATATTAGTGTGCTTTTTGTAAATCTAAAACAGTCCCTACTTGAGGTAGCTCTAATTCGAGTTGAATTTGCCCATTAGATAGGTTGATCTCCCATATTAAAAACAAATTAGAAAGCTCAAACTCATTTCCAATTTAAGGGTTTAACGTAATGACTCTAAAATATTTTTCTTGGAAAGCAATAGAAAATCTTATGCAGATAATTGATTTACAATGAATGTTTTCACAGTTTCCTACTGGTTGATTTATGGGGGTTATGCTGTCAGTTTTATGAAACAGTGTGTCATTTCTATTCCGTCTTGTGTTTGCAATTAGTAATTACTGTTATTCAATTGTTTTTCAAGACAAGTGTCTGTGCCATTTTAGATTTATAATAAACATTTAAAATTTTAAAAAACGTTAAATACCTGATTATGTCGTAAAAACGGTATATAGTTTGGAGAACTCTAACTCTTATGTTGCGGGACTACCCAAATGCTTTGTAAGTAGTATAGTAAGCTGTTGGCCTACCAAGTGCTCAATCCCTTATTTAACATTAAATTGTGGATAACAACAATCCGTCTTATTTTCAATATAGACATAGCCGTTCTTGTTACAATCCCAAATAGTGAAAGCTACATACCTTTGTTTTCTATACAGAACATGCGCGGGTACAGGCGAACGGACCGAGCAAACACACAAAGAAATTATTTACAATCAACAAAAAATCGACGCTTCTACAACATTGCTGGAAGCGAATTTCATTTGATTTACTGACAAAATGCTCTAACCTAAACAGTTTATTACTGTGGGTATTTTTCTAGTAGAACATGAAAACTATCGCTTCCAACACATTGTTCAACAGATTCTCGTTGAAGGCGTTGCCATCGCTTGAAAACTATTTATTTACTATTGGTCACTTTTTGAACTCAACAAGCTCTGACATCGCTATACTGGCTATATGTGCGTATATCCTTATCGACCTACGGGGATAGGAGTGGCAAAGAAGAAGAGTTGCAGTCTTGTGCACTCTGGGTTTTTTTTCGAGACCGTCTCAGCTTCTAATGTAAGAGATTTTGAAAATTTCACATTTTTGACGGGTTTTAGTATTTCGCTTACGTGTTGTTATTAAATTTGTTTATAATTACTACTATTTATATTTTCACTTTTCTTTCCAGTATATAGTAAAAAAAGAAAGATGTATGTTTTTTTGGTATAATAGGAAATTTTGACTTTTATAAATTACGTATTCAAGCACATTATTGCTAGCTAACGGTAATAATTATCTCGTATTTACACAAGTTTCCTACTCAAATATTTTATTTGGTCGAAGTAGCAGATATTTTTTTGTAAATCCAAATTAATGATAGCTTTTTTGGATTTTACAGATTCGTGCAAATTAAAAAAATGTTGTGGATCAGCAGGTCAAATCGGCGAAATTTGCGACGAGGGGAGCTCTTCCAGTAAACACTACAACATTGCTTTGAAGATAAAACATAGAACAGCTAACAAGCCCACCTCATTGGGGGCTTATAAGGCATTCATTGGAGCCAACATACCACTTAGAAAACTGGGCAACCCCAATATAAGATCGTTGATGACAAAATATTGTAAATTTAACCTAACTTTCAGTAACGAGTCAACTGTACGTAAAGGTAGTGTGTAAAGTTGTATGTTGAGAAGTGGATTTGTATAAATTAGAAACACACTTAATTCCAAAACTAAAATACTGTCCCATAAACTTACCTAGATTTTGAGAGAAGTTTTTCCATTTTAAAAGACGCCATTTTCTTTTGGGAAATTTTGAAAAAACATTTAATTGTTTTTATAACTGTAAATAGTTTGTCAATTTACGAATTGTATGTTGGGTAAGTTGCTATTATGTGAATGTATCAATGGTATTGGTCAACTATTAATTGTATTATTTTGTGTTATACTCGGAAATAATATTTTGTCATTTTTATGTTTTACAATGTGCTACGTAAGTATCCATGTGATATTTATTACGATTTTTTTTTTTAGTTATGTTTATTCAACTAGGTCTGTGGTATAGGTAAAAATTATAGGATTTCAGAAGAATTAAAAAGAAACAATTCGAGCTTTATTTAAAATAATATTCATAATTTTTCATATAATAAAAATGCACAATTGAATTTTTTATTCATTTCGATGGACATATTCTGAAAATTTTATGCATTTAAATGCGGTTTTTCGCTTTCATTTTTCTGCTCCTTACTTATAACAATAAATGTATAAATAATAGTAATTAACTCACTTGCTAGAGTCTCAATAATGGTTTTTACTATACCGGGTCATAAGGATATTTTAAAAGATAAGTTAGAAAATGTGGGTTAAGAAAGGTTGGTTAAAATCTTACTTGTCTGGCAGAACACAAAAAGTGAAGTATGAGTCAGCTGAGATTGAATCTATCTTGGTGAAGCCCGGGATACCGCAGGGGACTATTTAAGGGCCATTATTGTTGTATGATATAGTTCAATTTGTGAAAAACAGTGAAATTGCATTATTTGCTGACTATTCACTAATATATGTCGTTAGTAAAAATATCGAACAAATGCAGCAAGACATCAATGACGACTTGTATCGAGTGTTTGTATGGCTGTGCAATAATAATCTTGGCATTAATATTACGAAATCGAAATTCTGTTTGTATGGCAAAAAGATAGATTAAGTAGTTTGGATCTAGAGAGTTTTAATATTAATATAAATGGCGTTAATTTGCAGTATGAGAAATATAATAAAATATTTGTGAATTGTATTAGATCCACAATTAAAATTTGATACACATTGTTATTACGATTGATTGATTGAAAATTTTACCAAAAGGTCGGTTTTATATCTAAAGCAGGCAAAAATTTAACACCTTATACCAAATTGTTACTGTACAATAGCTTAGCGGCCCCACATTTGCGGTATTGTTCAACTTTATTGTTTAGTATACCTAACTATAGGCTAACAGAATTTCAAGAGTACAAAACTGGGCAATGGGCGCAATTTTGAAATGTAATAGATATACACCTGTGATGACTGCGTTAAACGTGTTACAAATATTAATTGTAAAGCAAAAAGTAATGTTTGATGCCTTTATATTTAGATTAGTAATATGATTAATTTCTTTATGAACGTTCATGACTAAAATACTAAAATAGTCCATCGATGTAAAACTACACATATGTTGAATACTATTTTAAACTAAAGTTTGCTAGAGTTTAATCGACAGCCAAAAAATATTAAGGAATATGATAATTTAAACGCTTTTATAATTGTTTTCATGTTATATAGTTTTGTTTGTATACTTTATACTTCTATACTTACTATACATGTACCGTATTGTATTATTTGAATTTTGTGGCTGCGTGGTACATTTGCAATGTACAAAAAAGGCGATAAAGCCCCTAGAATCGTTAGCTCTCACGAAAACTTTATTCCACTAACATACAGATAAATTGAAAATAATTATTATTTATTATTATTTTAAAAGATTAATCAAAAATTATGTATTGGCTGAAATTTTATTCTGGTTGATTTATAATTGTTTTAATGTTATATAGTTTTGTTTATATACTTTTATACTTCTTATACATGTACCGTATTGTATTATTTGAATTTTGTGGCTGCGTGGTACATTTGCAATATAAATACGATTGTTCTTTATTATAGATTTTATTATCATGGAAAACTAGAAAAAGGCGATAACGCCCCTAGAATCGTTAGCTCTCACGAAAACTTTATTCCACTAACATACAGATAACTTGAAAACAAATATTTTTCAGCTTATACGAACTGGGATATCATAAACAAATAGATGCTACTGAGTATTATGGCATATGATACCGCAAATACTAGTCATCCATTGATAGATAATTTCCAAGAATTGTGTCCCTTAAGTAGTTGAATTTTCAGTAAACAGAGACTATTGAACCTCGAATTAAAGTTGAAAACGGACCGCCACCGCAAAATGGAACAACTGGAGAGGTCGTTTGACTGTTGAGATTGATACCGCCTCGTTATTAAGTCGATAGTTTTATTTTTAAACGTTTAAAAGCAAATGGTTTTGCGACCTTGACTGTTGAGCTTTTATATATGGCTGAGGGTGAGGCCAGGTCGGATCGCGTTTACACTTAAACGTAGGGTTGGGAATTTTATAAGCAAAGAACCAGTGCTATACTGCCGAGTCTAGCATCTTATGGTCAACGACAAAATTAAAATTGGACAGACATACAAATCTAAATATATATTCGTGTGTTTTTCTTAACTGCTAAACTGAAATACAATTGCGACGGTAAAAAGCAATATACCACACATACAGCCAATATGTACTAAACACAATTTCTTTCTTTGTGGTGTGATTTGTGATTTTTCTAATTGCCCGTATAGATGATATTTCGAGAACATTAATATCCGATAAAATCTAAACATTTAGGTAGACTACGCCATAGTTAGTTCAGGATTCTATAAGTATGTTACGAAATAAAGGGCTATTGACTCGCTAGTTGCCAATCAATGCAGATAAATTGCAACGGAATTATATACAAATGAAAATTTCACAGTCTATCGGACTTATTTATATACCTAAAAGGTTATTTGAAAATTTGGTATTTTAAAAAGATTGACTTGTTCGAAAGCGTGGGTACTGAGTCTAAATCTATTTTACTCTATGCAACAGGTTCTCAGAATTGCATTACCACAGAATCTGCTGATATTATAACTCATTTTAGAAGAACTCGTCACACTGATTTGCAAATTTTAATATGTGTGTCGTTGATAGGCTGGGATTGCAGACCCAATCTTCTTAATATTGAAGAAGAAGTAATGGGTTTTTATTATGATTATTATTAGAATAAATAAAAATTCGTCAGTTTTGGTTAGATTTATATAGTATTTAATATAAGCCGATAATGTCTTTTAAAATGCTATTTTTAGTTAAGAGATGATAATATATCATTTCCGTAATTTAGTTCGGTTAGAAATTATGCAAGTTAATGTATGAAAAAGTCGATTATTTGAAATGCAACGGCCTGTGTATAATTGGAGATTAATTTTCACAAAAAACGTTAATAACAAAAAATAACATTTTAACTAAAAATATCTAAAAACAATCCGAAGAAGATTAGGACGCATTTTTTTATTAAAACCTAGTCTTATGATACTCAAGCCCTTTCATTTTTTAATATATTATTTTCTACCATCGTTATTAAACAAGTTTTCGGCGTAATATACATAATATAATACGATATAGAAAAATAATTAGCAAAAACTGTTTTTGATATTATTCCATGAAATTTTTGAGTTTTATTGTGTAAATCTGACGGTTTTGAATAGCTTAAGAAATGAATGTCGGACGACCTATAAGCAATGTTGGGTAAACTTTTTTTTTAAATTCAAAAATGATTGTTTTTTTTAATAATGAATATTTTGATTTTTTTAATATTGATTGATTTTTTTTTGCAGCAATTATAAAATATTTTAAAGCCACTATAAACAGTATAGTACAATATGCACTGTAAATATTTGTCAGAACGCGCTTTTTGTCGCGACATGTTTTTTTCCGTATCTATAAATTGTGGTTGTCGAGTACATCTCGCGTATTCAGTTGGTGGTTTGTTCAAGGAGCGGAACTAGTGGAAAATATAGTATTAGGTGAAAACATTTAAATGGCATTAAGAAAATAAAATAGCATATTGCAGTTTTATATTAAAACAACAGATTCAAACAAATCAAGTCAAGAGTTCTGGAATTTGAAAAATGACTTTTGAGTTTATATCCACTGATTCAATTGTGTTAGTAACGTAGTAACGTTAATTTTTAAATCGCAAACCACTGTCAAAAGTTGCACATTAATTCAGTACAGAAAAAAATATGGCTTCTCCGTCGCCATTAATGGCAAACTTTCTCTACCCGTGCTCGACGTTTAAACTTTTTGAGTCAAACGAAACCCTTTATTTCTAACGAAATGCGCAATAAATTAACGGTCGATTGAAGTGTAGTATAGAAATCGAAATGGTACTTACTGTTTTTTTTGTAAAGCAGAATCTCGAACTGATCGTGCAGCTGACTTTCTAAACAATGATCTATCCTACTGATTGTCTCCTTATCCGTAAGTTCCCCAAACATGAAGGCACATCTGCAAGATTTCTGCATCACCTCCGCCCTGTTGTAGCCGGAAATCTTGCAAAACGACTCGTTACAGTACACTATCGGGTAATCCACGATCTGTGCGTTGGCCAACAGGAAGCTACTATCGGCTGCAACAATAGCATTTATTAATATTATGGCTAGTTTCCATATTTCAGAATGAAGTTATAGCTATAATAGTTGAGTCCACGAAGTCTCGAAATGTAATTTCCGTTACCACTTTGGAGATTAAAAGCTAAAACCAACTTTAAATCATGCCCCAATATTAAAACCATGCTATGCATGGATGGCTTTAGGGGGTAAAATGTGAAAGTTTCCCCGAAAGACATGTTTAGATATAATTAAATAAATAAATAAAATAATCATCCATACAGAGATGATAATATTCTCGTTCAATACACTTTTAAACATGAAAAAATAAAAAACAATCTATTAAGTAAAAGAATATAGCAAATAAAATAAATAATGGATTTTTTCCGTAACAGATGTGGGAATACACTTTACACAGTATAGCCATATGGAAATAATTAAACATTTCTTTCACACAAATGAAAAAAAAAGATTACTAACGTGAACAGAGGTTCCGTGTTGAACGGGACTGTCCCTTTTCACAATTACGAGTCCGAGTGTCTGCGGAATGGACTGTGGGGCGCAAAATTGTCTATTTTGAAAAACCGCGCGAAAATTTGCCCACAACCGGACGCGAACTAGCGGTCGATGTGGTCAAGACATCATATTGCTGGTGTTTTGTTGACTTATTGGCTATTGTTGGACGAACTTTTCATTTCCCCAGTTCTCATATTCATATTCATATCGATTTTTATCGAAACATAAAAAACTTTGAAGGAGGCATCTGGGCTTATCACACGGAACAAGAAAACCACAGATTTCGTTATAATGATTGGGCATCGAAATTAATTCCCCAATTTACATGCGCGCTTACGAAATCAGAAGCTACTGCAGTAAATGTTTTGCCTCCTGCAGCAACGAAAGAATTAAAAGATGATCTTGATAAGTGCAATTGTATTTCAATACTAAACGACTCGCCAAATCACGGTAACAAGAAAATATACCCCATTGTAGCGCGCTTTTTTCAACCTTACGTAATTGCGCAAATAAAAATTATAGATTTTCAAGACCAACGGGGTGAAACTTCGACATCATTGTCAATTATTTCAACCAAGTGTTGATTGACAACAAAAGTCCTGGAGGGACAATGCCATCGTGAGTTTCGGAAGTGCAATTAGACGAGGAATTAACAATGTATTAACGAAATTACAATCATCTCTGAAAAAAGAATTAATGGGTATTGGATGTGCAGCCCATATATTCACAATGCAATAAAATCTGCTACAGATGGGCTGCCCGTAGATTAAGGAAGCATTATTGTGAATATTTATTCGAGTTGCAGCTCTAAAGGAGTTTTGTGCCGGAACTGAAACGGAATATCAAGAAATGCTGGGCTATAGCAAAACCAGATGTCTTACTCTTATGCTTGCTTTGGAAAATGCAAAAGAAAACAGTGAATGAAAACTCGGAAAAAAACCAATCAGTTATGGTCCCTCAATTAATGTTAAAATTGAAAGAGAGTGATACTGATATCGATCAGGAATTTGTGAAAAGGACGGCTGTAGAATCTTGCTCCTCGGATGGGAAGACATTCAAAAATCTTTGGAAATATTAATTGAAAAGCGAAATATTGACTGAATTTTCATTAATTCCTAGTTACACTACATCGCAAAAAATGACGGAATGGAATAATTTAAATGTAACAAATTTGTTTTTCTGATAAATATAAATACGTATAACTAACAATTTTAGGTACCTATATTTTGTGATTCGTATCCTTTAAGCCAACTAACTTTTTCTGAAGAAATAAATTTAAAGAAGTGTTGTTTTTTTGACTACCTACGATTTCACCTAAATAAACCAATGTCCCGTTTTGAGTAAAAAAATAAATGATCACATTAGTTATTACCCATATAGTCAAATCTAGTCTAATCATGAGGCTCCGGTACAAAGTTCACTAATTATAATAAAACTGTTTAAAATTATAAGCTTATTTTCTTCATTCATTTCAAGACGTGATGCGTCTGTATAAAAGATAAAGATACAAAAAAACCTTGAAGGTTTGTAGTTTATTAATGGTAAGATCAACGATAAGACCTGTTTTTACTATAGTAATTAAACTACTTGATTTCGTATTTAAACGTTTTAATATTACCCAGACAGGGGAAATTTTGTTATAAAAATATGCGGCAGCGTAACCAAAGGAACCCTGAAACAGAGCTGCTTGATGCCGGCTTCCTCAGGGCATTGTCTGAAACGTCAGGGAGACAGAGTCAATAACCCATGCAGGAGGTGTGCACTTACTAAGTTTCACAGCCTGCGGAAGTTTCATTGAATGATTTGATTAATCTAATAATCAAAATAAAGCTCGTCCCTTTATTTCTTGTAAGTTTGTCTAAAAACAACTACTAAAACATGTTACCATCGACTTAAGTTCACCCAGCCCGAATTCTTAAACCTATCCAACACGCGATTCAACCCAAAGCGGTACGTGAATTTTAAATCCATTTAAATTCGTTTCAAATTCAACAACTATCGGGTTGATGTGTAACAGACCGATGACAAAAACTTGAGATATACATTTTTGCTTTAGATTTGTTTATAAATAAAGTGATCTAAGTTTATACTCTACATTATTATTACAACATTCAGGGATTTTTCGCTAGAGCGTTTTAAGGTTTACCCCCCTACATCCTGTTTTTAAGGCCTTCGGGTTTTTCATGTTTGGTTGATATGCTCGTTGACAACTACAGCAGATAATTTGAGTGAAATTGGATTAATTTGGATTTTTCTATAGCAGATCTCGGTATCTAACTAACGAACTAAGTAAAACATTGTAATTAACTGACATTATTCCAAGAAGAATCTGTAAACATATTTCTTATGACTTTAAAAGCAAGAATGAGGACACAAGACGGTAGCCAGTTCTTGTTTTCACTTTGCAGTTGTTCACAAAATAAATGCAATCGAGAATGTATAATCCGTTCCACGATTTTTATAGTTACCTTAAGATCTCCTATAATATAATCAAATTTTATAATAGTGTATAAGTCGCAATAGAAAAATTAGTTTAAAATCATGTAAAATCTTATAAATTAAATATTGACCTTCAAAATTTATTCTTATAGTTACCGTAGATCTCGTTTGGAATATGCAAATATGAGATCAATAATTTCATCAATAATAATAGTTACCAACCGCTTCCAAAATTTTATAAATTAAATATTGATTTCCAAAATCTATCGCGACCATATGTTATTATTTATAATTAAGTTTTAATCCCATTTTTATGATTGGTCACCGATAACAACGGTTAAAATAATATAGTGCATAAGTGTATTGTTGAATAGCTGTAAGAAAAATTATTTTACAAGCTTTAAAATCGTACAAAATAAATGCTAATCTTCAAAATATATTCTTATAGTTCCCGTAGATCTCCTATAACAGTATTCAAATTTCCCAACCATGAATAGGATTCCTTAGAATATCAATAATTCTCTCAATAATTCTTTAAATGTAGTTACTAAATGCTACTAAAATATTGTAAATTTAATATTAACCTTCAAAATCCATTGCGACCATATTTTGTGACTTTTAACAACGGTTAAAATGATATATAAGTTTTCATATATAATAGTGTATAAGTGATTCATTAACTGTAGACAAGTTATTTCAAAATGCTATAAAATTTTATAAATTCTTTATTAATCTTCTAAATTCGCTGCGACTATATTATATGCTTTATGATTAAATTTTTATTCGAATTTTATGATTGGTGGCCGATAATAATAACTAAAATAATATGAAGTTTTTATGTACAATAGTGTATAAGTGTATTATTGAATGGCCTTAGAAAACTTATTTTAAAATGTGTGCGACGTCATAAATTAAACGAAAAGTACATATAAGATACCGGATAAATTTTTAATTGCCTGTCGCATTATAAATTAAAGATGCACCAGCGTAAAACAACACAAGCTAATCCCAACGCTGACTGGAAAACACCTTTTGGAAAATCGAGTTTCGTAAGTTATTTAAACTGACGAAATTTTCTCTTTGACTAATGGTATTTCGATGAAACTTTTTAGTCGCCAACGGAGAAAAACCGTCGATTCGAACCATTAATTTCAACCAAAAAGAACGACCGTTTAATTGAACGAATTCGCATTATGCGATAAGTATTTTAGAGATTATCTCTTTATGCTCGAGCAAATAAGGAAGCGACAGTTTTTGAATTGATTTGGATTTATTTTTTTCCAACCGATTAATTTATCGTTTTGGTTTTGATAACTTTGTCGATATATTTTTGATATACCCGATGACACACAAAAGTAGAATAACGTGAAAAAAAATGGAGAGGGTGCAACTTAAAATTTAAAAGTTGCCGTTATTTCCGCTGAAATCACTAAACCATCGACTATTTTAGCCCGAAACCTTATTCTTTTTAGATGTTTTAAAAACTTCTAAATCGTCATGTTTCGATAATATAAGCAGTAGGTTGTCATCGCTGAGGATTGCACCAGAAACTACAAAAAAAATTAATATTTCGGTTAATTGCTTTATAAGATTTATATTTTTAATTTTTTAAATCTTATTGCTCCATCCGATTGTAATTTCTTAATATAAAGGCCATTTTCCTTTTCCGTGTGTAGAATTAGCTTATCATTTTAATTTAAGTTGATCATTTCTTATGGTTTAGAATTATGAATTAAAAACTTGCCTCTGGACAGTTCCGAGGTGTCCGCGTTTATAAATTTTTGGGTGATGTTATTTTCGCAACAGGTCAGTTCATATTTTCAAACTTCAGCATTAGAAACATATTTTGTGGTTTTTATGTGACCTTCGAAATTTAGTACATTTTTGTTTTTTGTTGCTTCTAGTTTTAATATCAAATGAGCGACTATTTTCCAGTTTATAGGGTACTATTATTAATCTTCCTTCTACAAAAAAAATCCTGATTTGCAAATAACAACCCCATTTGGCATTTCCTTTTTGTTACACTTTAAGTTCTTTGTGGTCACCATATTGGATTTTTGGAATTTTGAATAAACTGTTTTATTAACTTTTTAAATGATGTAGGCACTACAAAGTATCCTTGTGTCCCAATAATCAGAAACAAACGACAGTCACATGTCAAGAAATACAAAAGTAACTCTGCTCAAAATGAAGCACCTGGTATTACTACCCATCCCTAGATTCCGTTATATATAAACGTTGACAATTTGGTGATCCAGCAAGGGACGGATTAGACATATTTAAGGCAAAAATATTTAATAAATTTTCAAGATTTGACGGATTTTGAATAAACTGTTTTATTAACTTTTTAAATGATGTAGGCACTACAAAGTATCCTTGTGTCCCAATAATCAGAAACAAACGACAGTCACATGTCAAGAAATACAAAAGTAACTCTGCTCAAAATGAAGCACCTGGTATTACTACCCATCCCTAGATTCCGTTATATATAAACGTTGACAATTTGGTGATCCAGCAAGGGACGGATTAGACATATTTAAGGCAAAAATATTTAATAAATTTTCAAGATTTGACAGATTTGCAAAATGTCTCTTATAATTTTGTAATATTCCAAACTGATTTTCTGTTAATAATAAAACAAAATAAATACATCACATAAATACATTGAAATAAATCTGAAATTTGAAATCTGACTTTTAGGAAAATAAATAAATTTACAATATTCCAAACGGCTCTTACGTTAATAATAAAACAAAATAACAACGTCAATAATATTGAAATAAATCTGAACGTGGGAGCCCAAAAAAATTAGAATTTTCATGAATTAAATAATATATATTTTTAGATTGTCTTGTGCATACTAGAGGCGGGAGTAATACGAAATACGTATTTGTGGAAAAATCCGCTACTGAGAAATAATTCAGGAATTTAGATGGAATAGGAAATGAAATCCCAGGAAACAAAACAAGGATTTCGGTATTCAATATAGAAGTTTCCTAAAATAATAAAAAACCTTAAATCAAGAAAGGATTTTTAAAAATGCCCTAATCCTTTTTGGAGTTATCGACATTCATTTTGAAAAATTTTCGAACGTCTTTCAATAGAACAAAGAGCAATAAACACAATAGTTTTGCATGCAAACAAATTGCTTTTTTGGAGGAACAGTATCGTAGCTAACCTCCATTTTTTTATCGATCACAAAATAACAAAATAAAACCTAATTTTACCTAGTTTTTTCGTACAGAATAGTTATTCTGGGGTATCTATTAAAGACAGAGAGTAATAATAGCTGCATTCATGCTTCATTTATGTAAAACCCATACAAGGTGCTTAACAACATTTTTTAAAACGCCCTAATATATCTCTCAATAAACAAAGTAAATTTTATATACAGGGTGGTTTCTAATTGAATATCAATAATTAAGGGGACGATTTTAAAAAGAAAACGTCATATGAACATATGACCTAAACGTTTTAACTTTTGAGATACAGGATGGTAAATGGTAACTCTGCAAACATGGTCGCTGGGTGGATTGAGTAGCTCAGCGGCCATGTTGCCGGTCCCAAGCCCGGATAAAAGAGGAGGGTTGTGAGGCGAGACTAGCTACCTACCTCACGTAAAACAGCCATTTGCTCAGAGAACGAAGAAAATAACCTCGGATAGGACTGATATAACTTATACCGACCCGGCAAAGTTAAGGAAAAAACGATTTCGGAAGCGACAACAACTGCGAATAGCCACCTGGAACGTTACATCAATTACTAACAAAGACCAAGAAACCATAATAGAGCTTAAGAAACATAAAATAGACATATGTGCCTTGTCTGAGACGAAAAAGAAAGGAGCTGGCAACTTTAGAATCGCGGAGTATACCCTGATATACAGTGGGAAACCAAAAGATGAAAGAGCAGCATCGGGAGTAGGCCTATTAGTGCACGAGAAATATGACAAAAACATAATAGACGTAAAGTATATAAGCGACTGACTGCTACAAACCACGTTTAAATTTACAGAAAAAACCAAAACCAAAATTGTGTATGCTCCTGATACGAGTAAAAGTCAAGAAGAAACAGACTCATTTTATGATGAACTACAGATCACCATGGATAAGATACCGAAGCAAGACGAAATTATGATACTAGGGGATTTTAATGGAAGGATTTTTAACGAGGTTATTGGTGGAATTAAGAATCGGTTTAATGAAGAAACACTCAACAGCAATGGGGAACAACAACTCATACAATTCTGTGCACATAACGAACTACGCATTAACAACACGTTTTTTCCCTATAAACAACAGCACAAGTATACGTTCGAGAACACAAGAGCACATTAATCGGTTATAGATTACGTTATCACAAATAGAAATATTCATCCCTCAAAAATATTACATGTCAGAACATTAACCTCAGCAAACACAGGGACTAACCATCATATGGTGCTAGCCATAATGCGGAACTGCGTACAAAGGAAAACCCAGAACAAACCGAGTGTGATAGAAAAACTGAACATAGAAAGCCATAGCGATGACACCACAAAATACCTCTACCAGCAAAGATTAAGGAAGGCAATAAGTGAAAACAAGATCTTGAAAGATGACACCGTAGAGCTAGCAAGGAAAAGATTAAGCAATAATATAATGACAGCTGCAGAAGAGACATTAGGCAACCGAAAGGTGAACCAAAACGGAAAGCCCAACACGAAACCATGATTCACACCCGAAATCAAATCACTTGCAGAAGAAAAAAGGCAAGCATATCTTCAATTTAGAAGTCAAACAATCACATATGCTGATTACAAGGTCGTGAGGAATAGGACAAATATGAAAATCCAAACTATAAAGAGACAATTCTGGGAGAAATACTCATCAGACATGGAACACGACTTATATGGAGCACAAAAAAAGATATGGAATATGATAAGGAACCTTAAAAGGCCAATCAGTGAATACATTCACACGCAAACAATAACGTTAAAAGAATGCGAAAGTTATTTCCATGAACTCTACGGTGACACAATAACAAGCCAAGCTCCAGAACAACAACAATTAATATCAAAAGACAAAATTGAAGCAACAATACGCAAGCTGAAAAACAGGGGCTGGATAATATTAATAACGAGCGTCTTAAATATGGTGGCAATAAATTGATAGACCAAATGCATGTCCTATTTAATAAGATATACCACAAGAGAAAAGTACCAGAGAAATGGAAACTAAGCATAACGATCTCTGTTTTCAAAAAAGGGGAAAAGAAAGAACCCAATAATTATAGAGGGATCAGCCTCCTAAACACGACTTCAAAATTATTAACAAAAATTATTACAGAAGTCTCAAGTAGTGGTATGAGCGAAGAACAGCAGGGATTCAGACAAAATTGATCGACCATAGACGCTATATTCATTTTAAGACAGATTGCCGAAAAGGCCATAGAGTACAATAAAACCGCGTATATGTGTTTCATAGATTTAACAAAAGCATTTGATACAGTGAGATTACATGACGGCATTGAGCTGCTAAAAGAACGAGACGTAAACCAAAAGACAAAAGACATCATTCGGGACATGAACAGCGGAAATGGCACGTATAAACAACGAACTCTCCAGTAAAATACCAGTATCAACAAGGATCAGACAAGGAGATAGCCTCAGTCCAATACTCTTCAACATTATAATGGACGAAATAACAAAAGAAGTCAAAACTGCAGGCAGAGGATACAGAATGAGAAAAAATGAGTTTAAGATAATTTGCTACGCTGATGATGTGGTTGTGTACAGATTTGTACACAGATTCGAAACAACTACAGGAAAATTCAATATGATCATATCGACACAGAGGACACAATCCTTGACAATAGCGAGAGAACTCAGAAGATGCAAACTGGCAACTTATAATAAAAGTTTGGAGCAGGTAAGTCTTTTAAGTATCTGGGGTTAACATTACGAGCAATAGGAACCTAAAACAAGAAGTAAAAATGCAAACAATAGAAGCATCTAGGATATCGGGATTCCTTCGAACCGTGATATGGACGAATAAATACTTAAGTATCGAAAGCAAAACACGGATATATAAAACTTGTGTTAGACCAGTTATGACATACGCCATAGAAACGAGGGCGGAGACTGCAGCAACAGATTCTTAGAACGACCGAGATGAAGACATTACGCTCAATCACAGGGAAAACGCTAAGAGACAGAATAAGGAGCAATGAAATTAGAAGAATGACGTTCCGGATATAGTGAGATGGGCCAAAACTAGAAGAAGAGCATGGAGAGATCATGTCAATAGAATGGAAGGCGATTGACTGGCGAAAATCGCAAAGAGAGACCCAATACAAGCAGACCTTCCGGAAGACCACCAAAGCGTTGGTATGAGAGCTGGACCTCGGATCACAACTTAGGCTGCTTCCTTGAAAACACAAGACATAGTCCTAAAATAAGAAGAAGAAGAAGAAGATTCGTAACCCACTGTCGCAAGCCACTTCGTACATTTCCAATACTTTAGTCACGGGCTTGAGAGAGCTTGGATCAGTGGCGGGAGGACGGAATTTCAGCAGTCTATTTTGACAGAAGTTAATGTTACGCCACTAATTTCTCTTAAGATAAAAATTATTCATACAATTTCCAATCATTTCTAAAAAAAATATTTTCTATATCTTTTTTAATGCGATGTACGGTTTTCGCTTAAAAGTATAATATTTAATTAGAAACAGAATGTGGTTCATGCATGACGGCGCGCTTGCTCACTTTAGTCTTGTAGTAAGAGATTATTTAAATCACACATTTAATAACCGAAGAGTACATCGCAATAGACCTCAACCATGACCCTCTAGGTCCCCAGATTTAAATAGTTTGGACTTTTTCTTATGGGAGCATCTTAGTCGCACCCCAGTTTAGGAGAACTGAAGGAAGCAAACACTGCAGGTGCACTTCAAAGCGTGGTCGGAAATTTGAGGCTGGAGCGTTTATCTTTCAAGGTGGAGGACACTTTCAACTTCTTATCTGGTTCCTATGTTCTACTTTTTTCAAAAAGATTATAATTATTTTATTAACAGACAATTTTGTTGAAAATAAACGTTTATTATTTATCTTGTTGTTAGGATGTTATGTTATTTCATTAAAACTGTAAAAGTGGAAAGAACAGTATTTTAATTTTTTTTTCTGAAATACTTTGTTCTAGATAAATATTTTAATTTTCACAAAAAAAAATCTCTATTTAACCAGTGCAGTGGCGATCTAATTAACCAAAATATTATTTGTTCATAGACAGCCAGTGGCTCACCTACTCACTACAAACTACAACTACAACTTTTTTTTTTAATCCGTAGCACGGTTTCACTTAAAAATAAAAACTAATTTCTTTGCATACTGTCATATTAACAATATTGTTATGACCATGCAGAGGAGAAGTTTTTATTCTTTTTTAAGTGAAAACCGTACGTTGGATAGCAAAAAAAAAAATAAATAAATTTCTTTAGAAATAATTGGAGATTTTAAGAATAATTTTTATTTTAAGAGGAATAAGTGGCGTCAATGTCTGCCAACATATGCAGATGAAATTCTGTACGCCCGCCACTGGTGTATTTGAAAAAAATTGTACAACAAATGTGTACTAAATTTCATTAAAACATGGTATTACATATATTAAAATAAAATAACATTTTTCAAAACTCATATGTTCATATGAAGTTAAATTTTTAAAATGGGGTCGAAAATCTCCGCCTTAATTATTGACATTCAATTAGGAAACGCCCAGTATAAGTATCACAAAAGACGCGAAATCTGCAATATTTAGCCCAGTATCTATATTACATGTCTATATTACTTTTTCTGTTTCCCCTTATTAACATTTAATATCGTATTTGAAGGGATCCGAATATCTTTTGAAAATAATTGTTCAATACTATTAGACTTCCATTCGGTATTAAATCTATTTGTTCAACCTATTCTTCAAAAATAGTCCAACTTCGGCTTTTAGCACTTTCATCTTGCCAAAACTTGGTTACTGTATGATTTTCATTAATCTATGTCTTATGTACATTACATATATGGTATTTGTATTTGGATTTTGCTTGGTTCTTCAAGACTTCGTAAGTAGTTCTTCTCCGTTTATGAATGAGAATGTTATCTAGAGTGGGTACTTCTTTATCAGAAAAATAAAATGTACCATATGTCGTAATCTTTTGTCTAAAGAACTGTCTAGCTCTAATTTTGGTCCAGTTGGGGAGATTATATTTGGTTTGGCGGTGCTATATTTATCTTTATTTAGAAGCCGGTAAATTGTTGATTTTTCAACACCGAGCATACATCGTTGTTCTAGATTTTCTATAATTAAAGTTTACTTAACAGAATTACTAAATAAGCGAATACAAAATAGATTGCTGGATTTGTTTCGGATGACAATTTGTATCTGTATATATTTTATTGACATAATTTTTATGTACACAGGGTGTTCCGTTGTTCCAGGACAGTAAGAAAGTTTATTTTTTCAAGTGGTGTGCTACGAATATTTTCAAAAACTATATTTGCTTGATATTTAGCATTTTTGTCATTACATAGCGAACGAAATTTTGAGTAGTTTTTGAGAAAAATTAACTTTTCCTTTTGTTTGCAGAAATACAGGCGTTTGTCAAAAAGTACTTGTTTAATATGAAAACTAAAATTGGGAATTTTTATTATGGATCCATATTATAAAAGAGGGTCACAAATGATCATCAAAAAAATGTATTTTTTAATAAAAAAAAGACTCAATTAGCACTTTTATTGGGTTTGGGATTTAATTCTGTATCATTTCATATTTGAGTTTTTGTTACAAAAATTGATAGTTTACAAATTTTCTGCAACAACTATTTTTTTTTAAATAGCTAGATAATATCCTATTCTAACAATTTTTTCTTTAAATGTTAATTATTTAAATTCAATATAAAGTCAATAAGTAATGCAAGTAAATAGAACTTATCATTATTTACAAAATTTCTGCAATTGCATTTCTAACCGCGATATACACAGTTTTGATTTGACACATGTTTTTTCCCGAATTGTTTGTGACGTTGAACATGGAGTGGTAGTCAATATTCGAAAACGAAGTCCAAAAATTATCCTAACAGAAGAAAAGTAATTAGAACTTCGCCTGTATTATGAAGAAAACAACGAAAATTCGCAAAGTGATGTATCCCTAGATCTACCGAATATTAGTGTTGAAAGGACTTTTAAAATTTAATAACTACCATCCATTCAACCAATTTTTGTAATATATGAAATGATACAGAATTACATCCCAAACCATCATCCCAAAATGAAGTTTTTTAATTGGAAGAAACATTTTTTTGCTGGTCATTTGTAACCACCCTGTATAATATATTTTTGCCGTAAATAAGTCGAAGCATTAAATATTAACCACTTCCATGGGTCCATAATAAAAATTCCCAATTTCAGTTTCCAAGTGTAAAAAAACAGATTTTTCTAAAGACCCGTTTTCCGCTAAAAAATGGAAAAATTCCTTTTTCTCAAAAACCACTAAAAATTTGGTGTGCTAAGTAATAACTAAAAATACTCAAAATCAAGAGAATAATTAGGGTTTTCAAAAATATTCATTAAATACCATTTGAAAAAATAAAGTTTCTTGCTGTCCTGGCACAGCGGAACACCCTGTATATATGAAAATACTAGAAATAAAATATATGCTTGGGGTCAAACACTTTTTGTATTTAACTTTTTTTCATCAATGTCGTACTTAATAAGATAAGTCATATGAGTTTTCTAAAACCGCCCATCCTATACACTGTACCTTAGTAAACAGTGATAAATTTGGGGTTTTCGCAGCTTTGTGTAAAATAGAAATTTCGCGTTTTTAGGGTATGATTTCGAACAACTTGTAAGGTAGAAAAAAGGTAAAAACTGTTATAGTAGATATTTTTATGTTGAATCCAATGGCGTAGTAAACAAATTTCTACGGAATATAAATATTGTTGAATGCTAGCGGCACGTTATCCAATCAATCCCGTAGTACTCGATTTAAAATTGCTAGATATCTGCTGTTCATTATTATTGTAAATGTGGAGTTTAATCTTTGTTCAAGAAGCTAAACCCAAACCTTCCTTGTTACTGACGTTCTGTTATTCACAATTGATTTTCCGTATACCAATGCCTATTATTATTACCAAAGTAGGTATTTTTTATCATATTGAGTTTTTCTAGATTAGAAGTGCATAGTGTGCTACATGTTTGGGATGTATCTCAAAAACGGTTTTTCGAAAAAAAATTTTGACTACACCAATGGATTCTACGTAAAACCACAAAGTTCTACATCTGCTGATTACCTAGAAGACCTGTGATGACATACATTTTGGAACACAGTGTACATTATAATAATTATAGAGTGTGTCCAAGATAAGGATGTCTACCACAGAGATATTGGAAACCATAAGAGATAAAAAACACAAGGTGATGAGGATTTTGCCGAGACGAAACGACGAAAAAATAATATAGACATGTGACAAAAGAAGAACTGAACATATGGAATATTCACAACATTTTTGAAAAATTAGTCGATTAATTTTAATTAATTTAGACATTAAAATATTTTCGTAATTATATTATTATTCTCCCTTATAATAAACAATTTGAAACAAGCGTGCACGCCTTTAAAACAATATTAATTAATAATATCTATATAACAATTCAGATGTACACACCTAGCCTCAAAAAGGTAAAACTCAGACGAATATAATCATAAACATTGCTAGTTAAGGAAGAGCAGGTATTTATGAATTTTCAAATCGTTACTTATTCTGCTAAGCCTGAAAAATGTTCACACCAGCATATTTTCTCAGCTTTAGAAAAACGAAAATATAATCATTGTTTTCAAAATACTAGAATCCATAACGACCCACTGCCAGATTGTTTAACTGATTGACTTTTTGACCCCATTACATGAAGAGGTACTATCGATTTCAGCCGCAGAGACCCCCTACGGTTTATTTGCGAATAATTTATTAAATTTTATGCGACTATGCCGTACACTTTGGTGGCCGCTCAAAAGATTTGCAAACCTGCTTTTGAGTTGCACGATGGCTCTTTTCTGCAATTAAATTAAAACAAAAAACAAGCTATAGTAGACAGGATAATAATTCATATTTTTAAACTTCAATCAGGCCACTCAAAGGAAAATTGCTTTACAAAACTACGTCTTTATATCATATCATCATGTTTATTAGGCATAATAGATAGATACGCATTATTGTTTGTAAACAATAGCATTACCAGGCTTAGTAAGGTATGCAATTTTAAGACAAAAGACAGACAAATTTATTAGAGTTTAAAAGAATTGAACTAAACTTTCTCAATATAGGGAAAAAGCGCTACTCCTACTTTCAGGTGGGCTTAGAATTAAAAGATAATGTTAAAAACAAATACGTTTTTTCTCAATCACTTTCAATGTCTAATAATAAAACTATTATCGGTAAATTTCTTGTTTTGCTTCTGCCTCTTGTACTTTTACATAATAGAGAAACTTATAGTTGACAATTGAACTGTACCAATCTGATTTTTTATTTAATACGAATATTAGTTTCTATTTTTAAATAGCACAAATAAATTTAGTTTTTTACCTCCTTCTGTAAAATATGCAATTATACACCAATCTTGTATTCGGAAACTGTTATTTTAAGACGTCAGTTTCGTTTCCAACGGTGCGGACATTTCCAGGATATTACCATAAGGGTTTAATGATAGAGTGTACAGAGGCTTGTCCTGCCAGAAGCGCTTCTGGAAGTACTTTTGTACAGAGACACATGTCCTGCCGGTAGGACTTCTTTCCGCTCATAAGATTAGCCTACAGCCAGAACCAAACGTCCTTCTGGCAGTACAGGTGCAAACTAGAAAATAAAACATGTGACGTTAATAAAATTTTTCGTTTTCAAACGCCGAACAGTACAGTAAGTTCAAAAATAAAAAACACTTTAAATAAAACGATAACTAATATTTTCATCAACTAAACATAAAGAACAATTTATAAAACAAATGACATAAATTTATAATATGTAATTAGGCTGGTATACCATGCTGAATGTGATATGTGAAACAATTTCTTCCAGTAGTTGGAGAACACATTACTGCTCGGATTCCACAAGCGCTACATCTATAACTAGACTTCTGCTGCACATTTCTTATTCTACTACAAATAATACACTTTATTTGCACTCTTTGCCGTTTATCTTCCTTACTTAGGGCAGTGAGAGTGTGTTCTCCAGGAAGCCAATCTTGTCTCTGGGGTAGCCGTACTTCATTACGTACTTGGCGCAGAGCTAGCAGAGTTTCTACTGCAGCACCTGTCCATTGGTTATAGTGCCAAAGCTACAGTAAAATCGGAGTGCTTTTTATTAAAATCTTTTTTAAAATACTTATATGCTAGAAAAGCATTTGCCTCTATAATTCCAAACATGCTAGCAAACATTCTATGCTGCCACTTATGAGTACTCCATGTAGTTTCCAGAGCTAAGCCGCTTTGACGAATATGATTGTGAGTATCGACTGCGGGGGCTCCATCAAAATAATCCTCCACTAGCTTACAAAATTACAAGATTACGCCAATAAAAACTTACCATTATTGCCAAGGCGCAGATGTTTGCAACAAATTTTTGTTTGGTTTCCATCTAATTCCCACTCTACTAATGCCATATTTGTTGTTTTATATTTTTTTTCACAACGCCATAACACACTGAGGTTTGCCACTCATCACCAAACTGTGATTTATTTCAAGAATTATCATTTTTCGAATCAAAAACCGTAGCGGGTGTAAAAACTCAACTTCCCACTTCCATTTTTATGAGCAACTAACCGACAAGTTTGAACTCCTATAAAATCGGACTCAATACAGATAATGATGTTATTCAAAAATGCGCTTGTAGGGCAATCTTTTACGAATCAGAATTAATGCACATTTGTCCTGCTGGTAGTACCTACAGTCCTAATATTTAGCGATTTCTTACGTACTCAAATGTGCCTCATACGTCCTGCCAGAAGGCCGCTGTACATTCTATAATTAACAGCATTATACACTCGCTCCGTTCGTGCCAAATAAACTCGTGACTCAAATGCCGTTTACCGCACTTGTTGCATAATATACTATTTTCTACTCCCTTCTGCAAAATACGCAATAATACACAGATCTAACGATTTTTTAAATTATTTTAAAAATACAATTTGAAAATTACAGTTCCTGCAGCAACAGGCATAACAAGAATGCTCTAATATTATTTAAAACTAAGGATTTACACATTCGCATTAACCTGCTGATATTATAGATCTCCTCACTGTCTCTTCTTAGTATCGTCGTAGGAAAACCACTGTACATAACTCCTCGCTCCTTAAGAAGCAAACATAATGGAATGAGTTTGCTCCAACTGATTTGATTTATCAGATCGTTAGGATGGTCTTAATTGATTGGTTTGAAGACATCTTGGTAGAAGCTTATTTCTACAAACGATCATTAGGGCTGCAATGATCGCTAGAAAAACTATAAAAACCATAATATTAGTTATTAAACTCGTAGATATAGGCTGGTCAATTTCTTCAATCGGTTGTAGTTTTGCAATATCCTTTAATTGATATAAATCTTGCGGGTTAATTTGACTGATGTTCCGAAGCGATATAATTGGTTTCAATTCTTCAATGCACTCTTCAGGTAAAAGCAAATGTTTGGATTTCATAATTTTAGCATCGTTGAGGCAATTTTTCTTGCCCAAGGTAATTTAGCAAGTCATTGGAATTTTAATAAGCTTTGGGTTATCGATTTTAAAATATCGATCGATTTTACATTTAACAAATACCAACGTATTTTCAGCGGGTAAAAAAAGTACCTTTTCTTGAGTTACTTACTCAGCAAGAAGTTGCGATAGTTCGATGCGGTGACAGTTATTTACAGGCTGATTTTCAAGCAAATGAATTATACATTCGTCCTTCGAGTTATAGCGTGCGTGCCAGTGGAAAATGCACTCGATTTTGGGACAGCAAAATTCTTCGAAATGTTACGCAATGGTATTTTGAGACAATTATCATATTATTTTGGATAACAGGAAACAGGTGATGGAAAGAAAAATGTTTAAACCTCAAAATAGGGACATGAATAGCAAATGCGGTAAACGGCATTTGACTCACGAGTTTATTTGACACGAGCGGAGCTAGTGTTTAATAAACGAGTGACTGAAAAAGGTTACCGGTACATTTGCGCAAAAGAACACGAATACATTCACTGACATGACCGTCAAAATTGACAAACGTCACAATTGAAAGCGTGGGACATGTCTCCGAAAACATCAGATTGCTCCCAAAGTGGTGCGGTAAAATCCCGTAAAAGGTCCGAAGTGGCTCCGATCAATGGGAAACGAAAATGAAGTGGTAAAGTGGCGCTTCCCGCATGTAGGATCGGTGTGTAATTAAGCATTATACAGTTGGGAATCGAAAAATTATTTTACCATCTATAAATGTTACTTGGGTTCTCAAAATTTGGTTTGGGAACTGAGCGGATGGTACAAACGCATTGTTACTAAATGAACTTTGGTAAAAGGTTTGAAGATTTTGATTTCTTTGTACATTACTTTAATTTCGGATGTTTGGTTTTTGAGATTTATAGGGCTCGTTTAGAGATCCATACAGAATTCCAGAATTTTCGAATTCATTTTCGAGAATTTTGAGAGTTTTCAAATGCATCTTATTTATTTAGTGCTGCTTGATCATAATGTTTAATGTATAAGAGCTTTTCTTCTAGAGAATATTTAAGGTCGTTGCTTATACGCTGTGCAATATCACTCTTTAACATTTGAAATCTACTTCCAAAATTTATTAAGTGCTCGTTTTTATTGGGCCTGGTTCTAATTAATTCTTGAATTAAGCAATTGAGATCTTGGCGATCGAAAAACATTGAGTTAATGCATCTTTCAAGGTTTTCCAAATACTAACTTTTGTGCGATTCTCTACTAAGACTGCGCCTGTGCCTACCAGTTTTTCTTGAATACTCTCGAATTTATTTAATTCCGTATTTGCAAAGGAAACTTAATTAAAATTAAAATAAAAAAATTAAAATTAATTAAATAAACCTATTTAAGGTATCACCTTCGTTGTGTTGAATAGTTTGCAAATTTTGAATTGAATGAATTCAAATTTACTTGTTCTGTCATTTTTCCTGATTTTCGTTTTTTCTAAAAGTTAGATTTTTGAAAAACTCACTGATTTCAGAATCTCCGTCACTACTTAATGCTTTGAAATATTCACAGATTGTTCTTGATTCACAATTTAACATTAAATAGTGATCCATTGAAAATGTGTTTTTGTTTCCCTAACTAACTGATATCCGATACGTCTTGTCTAAAATTTTTCCCTATTAAAAGCCTTAAAGATAGAACCTTAAAGGGGCGAAAGTAAAAATCGCATTTAGGATTTTTATCTTCCCGGATTCTTCGTTGCACACTGCCAACGAGGGCGTTCTCTGGGTTCGCCAACAAGTTCTTTGGTTTGCGTCCTGGTGGTTGAAATCACTACTAGGGGTAGCTTGATCCGGTAAGTGTCACCTTTTCGCACGATGCACGTACGTACACGAATTGTCTGTACCGACTGCGCCAATTATATTCAAACCACGGCGAGATGGCTTTATAAAAAAAAGGAACAACAGGCTCAGCCAGAATGCTCTAAGTTTAAGGTTTTATACATTCGACTAAAATGCTGACATCATAGATCTCTAGGCCTCTCCTCAGTATCGTCGTAGGAAAATACTGACATCCTCGATCTCACGGTGTCTTATCGGTGTCCTCATGGAAATCTTTGTACATAACTAACTTGCACAAAGTGTCATTTAGCCGCGTCAGTATCGTTACCGCACGAGTTTGCAAGCAATCGGATGTTTTCGAAGGTACGGTTTGAATATTGACATTTATTAAACAATCGCTCCGCTGCTCTCCCATAGTGTCTAATAAAATTAAATGCCGTTTACCACACTTGCAGCATAATATACTATTGTGTTGTTTTCCAAACATGTACATAAAGTCTAATGGTAGCAGTATAGTATGTAACACGTTTGGTAAACTTTTTAAGTCTTTACTCGTTGACCACACTTGTTGCATAATATGCTATTCCCAACTTGTGGCTAAAGTAGCGGCACGCCTGATCAGTGCATAATTGGGTATTTGGGAGCGATAATGAATATGAATAGAATATATATCTCATTTGAGAAATAAAAATAGTGATCTACCAAAATTTTAGCTGTGAGACAAACCAATCAATAAGATTTAAATTTAAATTTTATGTTTTACGGCCTACATGTCTATAAGCATGGTAACGCTTACCTCAAACCTTCCCAAGTTTTCTAACGTGTTGGCTAATCTCATTAAACTGTCTAGAAAAGCGCTGGCAACAAAACCTTCAACACTTGAAACAAAATCAATCCCGATATCTAGATGGCTTTGGCGAGTTACGCTCGTAGGTCAAAGACGGCCGTTCAAGGTTGTGTCGACCATTTATCAGGCGGTCGAGATTTCTCTGTCAGATAACTCTATTTGGCAATCCAATATAGATTATCCGCAAATAAGGACCATATACGCGAACTTTAATGAAGTTTCATCGGTTTTCGGAAAGGTTATTGAATTATCGAGTAATCAACATCGAACAATTTGCTGTATTGGGCGTGTGACTGAGACCGCAAAGTTGCCGCCGACGTGATGAATATTTTGTCGCACTATTTTCCCATAACAACGAAACAAGCAAAAGCCGTACCCTTGCCAAGAGAAATGAAATAGTTGTCAAAATTCAAATAAACGGCAGTCTTGAATTAGCTTGAACAGCTTAGTGGACGATATTTCCTTTCTGTTTTGACACAAATAAGATTTTGTTTGATTTTACTTAAGCGCTTTGGCAGTGAATCTTAAAATTCTTGTCACTATTACTTAGCTAAATATTCTGTGGATTTGTTTTATGTGGATATGTACCGTGCGTTCAATTTATCTCGATAACATTTTAATTTAATAAATTGGGCTACCACGGTTTTCACCCACCGTCCGTTAGAGATCGGCAGCAGATGATGTCGTATGAGAGTAAGTTGTCGGCTGCAATGAGAGTGCTACAGGGAGTTCCTCAAGCGTCTGTACTTGGGTCCCTACTATTTTCTATCTATTTCGCTGACTTCCGCACATACGTCGACACCTGCACCACACACCACAATGCGGATGATACTCAGATTTATGTCTCATAGCGCGTTTCAGAAAGGACTTGACTTCGATTGTCACGGTTTCTTCAGCGCATAATCTTAGTCTTAACGCTTCTAAATCGGCGGCCATGTTTTTTGGACCTAAGGCCGGAAGATGTCGAAGATGTCAGTAACTTGAGGTTGTGGCTTGGAGTGAGTTGCGCGTCATCAAACATGTGAATTACATATGTCAAACATCATATGGCATACTTAAACTAATCTCCCCAAATAAGAATATCGTGCCACTAAAGTTAAAGTTGCGGGTGTGTGAGAATTTAATTCTTTCTAGGGAGTCCTTCTGCCACTCTGTGTACGGCACCAGGAAGTTGGATAGAATCAGTTACAAAATTGCCGAGTCGGGTAGATTGAAACCGAACCTCGTACGAAATTTACACCACTTACGCTCGACTAACAAGATACTAACATAATTTTCGTATGCGGCTCCTACTCTCTACTATAAATTGTCAGTGGACTATTATGACTACACAATCAAAACTTTTAAAAAGAAACTAAAGAATCAGTTATTATCTGAAAGTAACAAACTTTATTTTTTTTTAGGATTATCGATACGGTTTAGTTGTTGTTTCGGTTAGGTTAAGCTAGGTTAGAATAAAGACGTTAATAATAACAATAATGACTTTGAATTAGACCCAAATATTAGTGGTGCCTGAAATTTGCGGTGTGATACAAAAACACATCTGATACTCTTGTCTAATACATTTTCTAATAATAACATAGGTCTGCAATAATAAAATGGCGATTTTCCAATATCCATAAAAAACCTGAAGAGACCCAGAACTTCTAAATTGCAATTACGCTATTAGAATAATAATTAAATAATTTCCGCTCCAGTCGATTGGACATTGTGAGTGACAATCACAGTTATATATACAATTAAAGCACGTTTTCCCCCAATGAAAATATAGTTCTCACCTTTAAATTATAGATTGAAGTGAAAGACAATCGATATTTCGAAGTAATTATTAACATTGAGCCTCCTAAAATCTAAAATCGCGAGAGCTAAAAATAAGCTGAGTAGGCTGCGATATCGATTCGAAACTCACCATTTCTAAGATTTCTTTTCACTTTTTAATCTCCTTAAACTTCGAGCATATGTTTTGGCTGTAGATGTTTATTGTGCTAGACAAGAAACCGCTCTGGCGATTTAACAACTACAATGTTTTTTTTTTAATTCTTATTACTAAAAGCGAGCACATCTTAGAGGATGTCTAATTTACAGTATGTCCCACTTTTCATGTCTTTGCGGAGGATCTTCTTTACTAATAAGAGTAGAGTGTTGAATCTATCGTAACCCAATGCTGCTTTTTATGAAATGAAAATTTTGCATGTTAGACGTTAAACTTGTGTATTTTGTAATGGAACTCCCATAAAGTTTGTTATTAGCTTTTCAAAAATATATAACCACATAGGAGCAATTGCAAATATAAAGCATATATCTTTAATATTATTTTTTTTATGAATAGGGAAATATGAGTCACAGACGAAGGAAAAGGAGAAAGAAATTAAATTTATAAATACGCAATGTCACGACTGTTTGACAACTAAAGTATATTAGGAAAACGAAGATCTTTTTTCAATGGCTTATTCATAAAAAAAATAAAGATACATATCCTTTGAATTTGAAATTCTTCCTAAAGTTTTGAAAAGCTCCAGAAAAAGCTCATAATAACCGTAATAAAAATATTTAGAGACATGCACGGTGTTCCGTTAAAAAAAAAACACAAGTTCAGTTTGTAAATCAATATTTTTACATTTAAAAGAAAACTGACAATGTCGCTGAACCTTACCCAGACCAATTTTCACCTTTTCACCTAAGTTAACGCATAACCGAGCTTCTAAGAGCGTCTGAAAATGTAAAATTTGCAAAATCACCGTGTATCTAAAAATTCAAGATAGTTATGACATTTCTGTTTATGTCATCTTTTATTTTATGCAAAAGTAGTCTTGCGTTAAGAAATCCGCAACGCACTTGCTTGCAAATTGTAAATTTATCGTTTTTCGACCTAATTTGATAAATTCAAATGTACATATTTTGCTTAATTTGGTTTTGGAGAATCGCTTTTTTCATTTGAATGTGTACATTTCCAGACATCTATGAATTCAACTTATGCGATTACACTTTGTAACGTGAGAAATTTGAAAAAGTTCTAAATGAAACTCTAGTGTTTCACTACTAAAGCAACAAAAATCTTCTTTTGTATTCGGCACCTTAACTGCAAAACTTTAATACCAGAATATATGTTCGACCCCCCTCAACGAATTCTAGAAGCACTACCGAGAAAATATCAAGCAACGCAGAGAAATTTCGAGCAAAACTGTACCTAAATTTGTTCAATGGCGTCTTCGACAATATTAATAAAGTGAATCTATTTTTTCAGATTAAAGAACTGAAAATAACATTTTCGTCTTTTGACTTCTACTTTGAGAAAAAAAACCTTTATTAGCACATATGCAATAAAAATTGAAAACAGTTTAATTAAATCAAGATATATGCCTCAAAAAAACTAAAAAGCTAGATTTATCATAGTAGTTTTAGTTTTCTTAAACACGAGCTATCCACTACCCTATTACAGGATGACATAAAGTTACAATCAGAAATAAAACAAAAAAAAACAAAAAGGTTTTTAGGTTAGTTTTAGTCCGTAGATCATCCTTATCCTTTCTCTTCATTCTCCTACTCTCCTTCTTCACTTCTTCTTGAAACGGAAGGTATATTTCCCGAAACAAAACTGCACTGGAAAATATTGCAATTGCCATTATGTTAATAACAAACATCATTATAACTTTTTATATATCAAATCATGGGAGAGTATTTAATGTAATTTAAGCCACTCCTGTGACAAACAAATATCAATCATTCTCTTGTGATAAAGCGAGTTAAAATACAGATTAATATTACAGAACGGCGGATCTACAAGCGCATTAACTAGCTTATATGAAAACCAGATATCACCAAATTGGGAATCATAAGGAAAAGTAAATATTTTAAGTAATTTTATTTTTTTTAACGTTTTCAATTCTAGCGTCACATTCTAAAGTATTGAGGATTCCCCAGCACAGAAGACTATTCAAGAAACTACAGAAAAATTTATATTTAATTCTTAGTAAAAACTCCAAATTCCGCATCGCTGTTGTGTAATTCTAAAAATTGTAAAATTGTAAAAACTAAATGGACGTCTAAAAATACACGAAGATCCTTTACCATTCTTTCGTAATGATAGTGTGACCATCAGTAGTAGTAGAGTAATGAGGAGAGTTTCTGACTCCTTATTCATATATTTGTGTAGTCAAAACAATAAACAATAATGTACCAAAAAACAGAGGTTTTTTTGCAATATACCTTCGAAAAATCAGTGTTTCAAAAGATTGCAAGATCCTGCACATAAATTAAGTTTGTTAAATCCTACCGATTAAAAAAAAAAAACAATGCTGAATAGTTTATTTTTGACTTGAAAGAAAAGCTCATTTCCAAATATTTTTGTAAAAGTAATTTAAAAGGAAATTTGGCGATTATTCCTTACGTTAGTCCTCAGACCAGACTTGGAACACTTGTATTTAGGAAATATACTACAGTTTCAAAAAGGTAGCTATCATCCGGGCAAAGGTATTTTTTTAGATCTAGATTTATTAATTGTTTTGGTCATAGATATACAGGATAAATCAAAGGCTACTCATTTTCTTGTAACGTTAAAGCAAAACAAGACTCAAATACTGTAGAAAGGACGACGCTATTTCCCAAAAGATTCTAACGCCATTGAAAGTATGGCCAACAATTTTACCAAAACCAAGTTTCATTAATTCTTGCAATTATTAATTTATATATTATCATTGTTGTTTTCAATTAACCATCTAACTTTAAAAGGGTTTTCTATACATCTGCTTTGAAAATAGGTCCGAATCTCTCCAGGTCTTTCCTCATCCAAAGCATACGTTCGAAAGTATCTCAAATATCAATAGATAATAAAGGTCTCGGGCCGTCTAAACGAAAACATAGGCCCTAGAAATCCAATTTTAGGCAAAACGCCAATAAAAAGCCATTTGGAAATTATCTTTCCCTACTGACCTCGTTTGCCAGACACCGCGGAAGCCTTCCCGAACTCAGTTTTGCTTAACTCTCGAGAAGATATTTAACCTTTAAGTACACATTTTTCGCGTAATATGATTCGGATGATAGGCAACAACTTTTACAAGTGATGCAGAGAATTTTGCATGCAAGACGTAATATTTTTCATTTATTTATTTTTATTTATTTATTATTATTTTTATATTATTTTATTTATTTATTATTTATTTAATTTATGCTTTTCCTCAAATATAAAGCGCAAGGATCAAAAATACAGGAGGTTTTAAAATTCTACCCCCACCATAGCATTTTTTCACGTTTTGCTCTTTTTCTAACATCTGATATCAAGTTCTGAATTCAGTTGTAAGTTTTCATATAAACTAATAAATATACAATGATACAAGTGGTGGTAGGGCATAATTTTGGAAAGCAATTATATTTTATTTAGCTGTTCGAAGTTGCTAAATATGACCCCATAATCGACCCGAGTAGAGTAGTATGCCCAAACAAAATCTGAAAAGCGTTACGACTACGTTCCTAGCATCAAGTTCCATAAATCGACATCTTCTCCGTCGAATTTAGGACACGTCCATAAAGGGGAATCATATCCTTCAGCAAAAACAATAAAATTGTTTTCTTTTGCTTTACGGCGGAAATCTGGCAGCAGTAAATTCCTACGGTTTTTCTGTTTTCCGCTCTTTTTTCAATAAAAGATTATTTCTGTACAGCAGCAGCAAACTCAGGAAACATGGTTTCGAGAAAATGGAATGTTTGTAATCAAGTAATTTCTTAGTTACTCGTTTTCTTGCATAAAATAATTTTAATTTGTTTTTTAACTGACTTTTTATTTAGTTTTAGTTAGTTAGTTAGACTTAATATAGTTTTCCTCAAAGTTGAATTCGACGAAAATACAGAATTACAAAATCACAAAAATAATACAACAAAAGAAGGAATTGGCATAAAAATCCAGTTAATTTCGAATACATAAGTAAAAATTAAAAACAAATTGCAAAAATAGTTTAAGAACATCAGTAGAACCCTGAAATATTAATGACGGTATAGTGCAGTCCTGAAAGAAGCAATAATAACAATAATAAGTATTATTATTATTATACATGTATTTGCATCTTCAGAGGTGAAGAAATACATACAAAAACAATATTTATAACATAATACAAAAAGGAGCTGGGAAGCAATTAAATTGTTCAAGTTCCAGTCCCTAAATTTTACCTAACTTACAAACTAAAAAACAAAATATTACAGAGGAGAGATTTTTTTACAAGTGAATTAGAAAGTCTATTAATTAAATTTTGTATTTTTGTGCAGAGAACTGACAGGTTTAACGATAACATAAAAACGGCAGCATCAACCATAGAGCGATACTTCGAAATATAAAGCTGATTTTTTTTTTTTTGAAATACTAATCGTCATACACTGGATTGAGGAGCAATTAGATTGAGATACGGGAATCTATTTTTCACTAAGCAGTAGTTACTTTAGTTGCCTTTTAAATCTTTGTATGTTTAGTATTTTTAGTGTTAGTCCAATGTACAGGCTATACTCCTTCTAAACAATGTGGTACGGTGTTGTGGTGAGGCTATGTATGGATCGACCACTTTTAAGTTCAATATATTTCTTCTTCCCAACCATAAAAGAAATTATATAAATCATCAACTCTACAATCCCTACTCTTGTCATTATTTTGATTTCTTGGGTTTCGTTATCTTACTGCGATCCGACGAATGTTCCATTCGTTTTTCTATTCTGTGGTTTGTACAAACGAAAACCGCATTCAAAAAAACAAAACACGGAGAACGCACAGCACCGTCGCCAAATATGCCTGGCCAATTGGAGCGCTAGAAATTCTATCAGTAGGATTTTCAAAGTGTTTGTGCGTTGAAGTACGCCTTTATGATGTTTGTAAATTGCATTTTTTTTTAAAGTAAAGTTTCAGTATGCATCTAAGACACAGGTAGGAAGTTTGCTTAAGACAATGACGAAAAAACTAGGGAAAAGTCTTTCACTTCAGTTTCAATGTTATGATTGATATCATCCGTACAATAAGAAAAATGTTCTTAGCAACTACCGAGGAGACAATCAAGGCCAATGGGGAGAGCTGCCTAATATTTTGAACAAGATTTCAGAATGATTTCAGATGTATAAAGAATATGAAGTTTACTACGTCTTCTACCTATTTCGGAATTTCTGCGATAGTAGTGGGCCTCCATTATCACCAATAATAGATAAAATTATACATATAATATCACCAGTTGTTGTTACCAGTTAAAGAAAAATATTTTTGATAGGAAATATATTTTTGTTGAATAAATTATAAATAAATAATTCTTCAACGTCATTAACAAAATAATAAATTAAAATTATCCTTTTAAAAATTTACATTAGAAATACAATTACTGAAATAAATAATGAGAACGTCCAGTGAATAAAGTTCTACTGATTTTCAGTAGAATCACATTCAAGAATAGGAATTGTTTACCCAACAGAAATACGCCCACTTTCTTTCGTCAAGAATAAGGACCCTGGTCCGATATCGTGTAAAATATGTTGACAAAGAACTGTATGCAACACGTTGATACACTTCTTCAGTCACTGGTTCTGAGGGTTAAGTTTAATATCGTATAATAAACAAAAGTGGCCTGGGAATTCGTTGTCACACCTTGTTTTACACATAACAACAGAAAATAAACGTCAGTTCTGACAAACGTTCGATAGCTTAGAAAATGGTGGTGGTTAGGTTTCAGATTTTTGATTTTTGGTACTTAAAGATATGTTTTACATGTGAGTGCACATTTCTTTTCAAATATTGATATATTATTTTTTATATAAAGGTCTCGCAAATAGTTATAGCTAAATTTAATTGACGGAGTTTTCGTAAAGATATCTACACCAAGAAAACAACTTTTAGAAGTATGGAGCGAGACTGAGTGATATTTTGCCCTGTTTACTCAACTTAGAGCCAAATAATTTATGCATGTTGTTGAAAACTGCAAGTATAATCGAATACAGAAAATTAAAAATTCAAGATAAAATGCAATAGGACCAAAGTAGGAGGTATAAAAAACCTCTGCTTTGATTTGTTTAGTTTTTATGGACGTTTAAACTTTTCAAGTTTCAATTGAGAATAAATTCAATACGACTATAAACAAAACTTGTCGAAAATCTTCAGGAGTCTCCACAAATATAATAATAATAATAATAATAATATTAAAGGTGTTCTATTAAGAAAAAAAATTGGAATAACTTTTTTCGAGACCCCCTGTAGTTACGGTGTACATTATACATAGTATATTTGACACTCCCTGTATATAGTTTATATAATAAACAAACTGGTGGCTAAATTTTGAATTACCAAACAATAATCAAAATAAATGACAACCATAAATGGTCGCTATAAAAATAACTAATATAAATCACTCAGACATTACTTAAACTAAATGTGGTGAGAACTTGTAACAATTATTTCTGTGCGAGACATCCAATTCCTTTGAATAACGATTGCTGCGAATGCAGTATTAAATACCGTACTCCCATAAGCTACAATGTTATCTACTAGCGACCAAAGGGGGCTCATAAAAGCTGCAAGTTTAATCAGCCTATATCATGTTCTGGTCAATTCAATTATAGCCTTTAATGTATAATATGGCTGGGTTCGCCAAACGATACGAGGAGAAAAAAAGGTTTCATTCCCCAAACGGAGGGTTATCAGATTAATTTTCGATTTGCCAACCCTCGCTTAATTACCGTCGAGCGCGTTTTGTACATGTCCGTTTTAGCTCGACCTGTGCAAACTGTGCATACATATATATGTTTTAATTTTTGCAGCAATGGTCGTCCCACTGACATATACATATAATGATTTTATCACGGTTGGGTGAATATCACTTCTTTTACGCGAAGCGATACCGTGTTCAATCTTTCATTTAAAATTTGAAAAACTTTTCAAAACAAATGAGACGTAAATTCCTGGTGCTTTAGATGCACTTGTACAGTATTTCTGAGGTGGTGAACTCGATTTCTGGCCAGTTGTGATAAAAACGTGGCGATAACACCAAACCGAATTTTATAAATATTACACAAAAAAGGGAAATTTTATATAACTATGGCCGCAAACATCTACTTACTAATAGGCATCGAACACAAATGATCTAGCAGTTACTGTTATGATAAGGAAATGTCACAGCGAAGAGAATCGTTATGACAATAATTTTTGCTTTGTGATTTAAACATACTATTATCTTTAAATTAAAATATAACAAAGGTGATGATTAAAGGGTTTCCTTAATTTTACAAAACTATTTACAAAACTTCTGGATTCCTCCTGTGTCGGTTGTTGATGAATAGAAGTCGATGACTTCTGGAAGCAAACCTTCTTATCTTAATAGAAAAATGCTTGTCTTGTCCTACAACGGTGGAAGCCTTTAAGAAGAAAGCCCTCGACACCTTCCAACTGAAACCGCTAGGTTGATGATACTTGTTACTTAGCCTTATGGTCAAGAATCGAAATTTTCTTAGCCATTTAAACTCTATACACCCTAACTTACCTTTTACCACTAAATTGGAAACTAATAATAATCTCCAATTCTTAGATATTCTGATCAATGGAAAATCAGACCTAACACTGGGTCATTCTTCGCTTATCAACTGTCTTGTTTACAGAGTCTTACAGAGTCGTGAAACTATCTCAACTCGAGTTCCGAACAAAGAATTTAAATTCCTTCTCCTTGCTCTTCTCCATGCATTCCATGCATATGCGGCAAAGAATACATTGGACAGACTAAGACAAATAAACTCATCAGCAGTTGCTGAGCTCAATCACGGAACCGGACATCAAATTTCATTCGATAAAATAAAATTTAAATTCTTGCATGAATTCTACGAAAAATCCTAAAATCTATAGAAATCTATTAGCAACCAAACCATTTTAACCGCGTCCCAGATGTTTACCTTTCACCAATATGGTAATTCAAGACAATATTCATGCCCCTCCATTATAAGTAAGTACAGAATAGAATGCCATCCAGTTTCAGTTAAGATCTGGAGAAGTCAACAGGATGATTGGCGAAACGTTAGGAAGTTCAGTTCGCGCTCCGAAAATGCCAAGTGAGATCTTGGCGAAACGTCTGCAGGATTCCAGTCGGAGTTCAACAAACGAATGGATGATATCCCGGAATATATCACATCACATATATATATATATATATATATATATATATATATATATATATATATATATATATATATATATATATATATATATATATATATATATATATATATATATATATATATATATATATATATATATATAATTAGTTGAAAAATATGCTTTTCTTGGATCCTTGTATATTTTTTATAGGTTGATTCTTAGGGTTTGGTCCACAGTGAACAAAACTCACAAATAATTTTAAAACACTGTAATTGTCATTGACGTTTCGACCGGCAAACCAGGTCTTTCTCAAAAACTGCAAAACACAGGACAAAAAAAAGCGAGATCACACAAAGAATTAGTTCGCTATCAAAAAATAAAACGTCTAACACAGAATATCTTAAACAGTAGACATATACGAATTTAAAAATTACAAATATTACAACAACAAATTACATATATTAGTCCTATTCACAAATTTATTAATTTTTTTTAAATGTCTATTATTAGCGCTGTTTGTGAAAAAGTACCACAACATACATCATTGCCAAAAGCAATAACATTCTTTGGCGTACGAATCAAAAATAGAATTGGAAAATAAAAATTCATTGTATCTGATGTCTTTTTTTTTTCCCTCTTAGTTTTTATTTATTTATTTTTTTAGAGTGTACGTTTGTGTTAAGTTTAAAACCTACTGATACGCGGTGGAGCATCTGAGCATTAAAATGGTCTACTTTAACAATTCGAAATAGATTTCACTCAGGTGTTTTATGTCGGTTTTCTCGTTTATGGAGTTTTTATTCCTTTGAATATGTGTGTTTGGTTCGATAGCAAGTATTTTTGTGTCATCGAAGTTAAAAGTATGTGTTTTCTCCGTTATATGGCTGCTGATGGCTGTTTTGTTTTTTTTGTCGTACTTATGGCCATTGATGCGGTTCTTCAACAGTTGGCTAGTCTGTCCAATGTACACTTGGTCACAGTTGTTGCACGGTATTTGATATACAATGTGACTTTAGACTATAGACTATAGACATAATTAATAAAAAATGGGACATGATCAAACTTCACACAGACATTCCACTAGACGATTTCGTGGAAGCCATAAAATTAACTCTAAATTCGACCTATTTCATATATAATAATAAATATTACAAGCAGATTGACGGTTGTGCCATGGGTGCTTCTATTTCGAGTGTAATTGCGCAACTTGTTCTCGAAGACCTAGAAAAAACAGTTATTGACAAAATGACTATTAAATTACCCTGTTTCTATCGATATGTCGACGACTGTTTTCTAGCAATACCTAAAGAAAAGGGCGACCTCATTCTGAATAGTTTTAACTCATATCACACAAAAATAAAATTTACCATAGAATATGAAAAAGATGACAAAATTAACTTCTTAGACATGACACTAATACGCAAGGAAAACAAAATCAGAACGATGTGGTACACAAAAGATACATGGTCTGGACGATACCTTAATTTTCACTCCCAACACCCAATATCACAAAAAAGACTGTTATTATCGGGTTGGCTGACAGAGCTATAAATCTATCTGATCCAGAGTACAGAAAAGAAGCTATATATAAAGCTAAGCACACACTGAAACTAAACAACTACCCAAGTGCCTTAGTTAACTCTACTTTTAAAAGAAGGATACATAAATTCTACAACAAGATTTCTGTTAAGGAAAACACACAACCATCAAAACGAGAATATTGTTCGTTGCCATACATACCAAATTTATCGGAAAAAATCTCGAATATGTTTAAGGGAAGCTCTGTAACAATCTGCCATAAGGGTCAAAATTTGTTAAATAGGAATTTCAGTAAACTAAAAACACCAATACCCAAAGATAAAAAAGTCACATTGTATATCAAATACCGTGCAACGACTGTGACCAAGTGTACATTGGACAAACTAGCCAAATGTTGAAGAACCACATCAATGGCCATAAGTACGACAAAAAAAACAAAACAGCCATCAGCAGCCATATAATGGAGAAAACACATACTTTTAACTTCGATGACACGAAAATACTTGCTATCGAACCAAACACACAAAAAAGGGAAATAATTGAGATGATACATATTCAAAGGAATAAAAACTCCATAAACGCGAAAACCGACATAAAACACCTGAGTGAAATCTATTTCGAATTGTTAAAGTAGACCATTTTAATGCTCAGATGCTCCACCGCGTATCAGTAGGTCTTAAACTTAACACAAACGTACACTCTAAAAAAATAAATAAAAACTAAGAGGAAAAAAAAAGACATCAGATACAATGAATGTTTATTTTCCACTTCTATTTTTGATTCCTACGCCAAAGCAAGAACGTTATTGTTTTTGGCAATGATGTATGTTGTGGTACTTTTTCACAAACAGCGCCAATAATAGACATTTAAAAAAAATAATAAATTTGTGAATATGACTAATATATGTAATTTGTTTTTGTAATATTTGTAATTTTTAAATTCGTATATGTCTACTGTTTAAGATATTCTGTGTTAGACGTTTTATTTTTTGATAGCGAACTAATTCTTTGTGTGATCTCGCTTTTTTTTGTCCTTTGTTTTGCAGTTTTTGAGAAAGACCTGGGTTGCCGGTCGAAACGTCAATGACAATTACAGTGTTTTAAAATTATTTGTGAGTTTTGTTCACTGTGGACCAAACCCTAAGAATCAACCTATAAAACACTTCGAAGTGTTTTCGGAGTGTTTTCGGAGCGCGAGTATTGAAGATGCCAAGTGAGATTTTGGCGAAACGTCTGCAGGATTCCAGTGGGATGCAGGATTTGCAGGATTCTAGTCGGAGTTCAACGAGCGAACGGATGTGAGTTCTTGGATCCTTTTGATTTTATATATTCTTAAGAAATGGTTCTTGGGTTTTTTTTGTCCTTTTTTAGTGAAATTAAAATAAGTTTCCGTTACTTGTGAAACATTTTATTTTTTGTGACGTTTCGGCCTTCAAGACCTTCTTCAGACATTTAATTTTAACCTACAAAAATGTATTTTTAAATAAAATTATTTATAGCATTGTTTTCCTGGTCATAATTAAAACATAGATAAAAATTTGTATAGGAGTCAGTATTGAAATGATTAAAAATTATTAGTGCAAGTCAATAGAACAAACAAAGTGATAAAAATTGTATAAAAATTTAAAAACATTAAAGAAAAAAATGTAAACAAAATTAGAAAAATAAACCCTGAGCTAAACACGCAGACAAACGGTGTTGATTCCTCCAAATGGATCGAAAACCTTACAGATATTGAAATCCCCAACTACGTGAATGACATATTAGCCCTAGGCCCAAACTTTGCAGTCCCAGTAAAAAAACCTGAAGAAATACCCATCACCGATATTATTTGTAACATTGAAACTGTATTACACAACATTGTCTCTAGCGGAAGGGATGAAATAAGGGCCAAGTCCTGTAACATAATTACAAACTTTAAAAAAAACAAAAAAATCTTTACTAGCAAATTGAAAAAGACAAAAGCTTTCCTAAAAAGAAACAAAACTATATATGTAATTATGCACGAAAAGGACTACAACACAAAAATGAATGACCTTCTAAACGATGACAAAACATATAAACAAATAAATAATGATCCTACAAACATTTTCCAAAAAAGAAATAACGATCTGGTATCAAAATGGGAAAAAGAACTTTTTATTTCACCGAATGTAGCCAAAAATCTTAAAATACAGAATGCATTACCTCCTAGAATCTATGGATTGCCTAAACTACATAAACCTGGTGTACCTCTAAGACCCATAGTGTCATGCATTCAATCCCCTTGTGAAAAATTATCAAAGTTCCTTAAAAATATACTACAAAACGTTATAAATCAAAATCAATATTACATCAAAAACTCTTTCGATTTTAAAGAAAATATAAAAAATGTCAGAATACCTGAAAACTATGTTTTGATCTCGTTAGATGTCACTTCTCTATACACAAATATTCCCATCCCTTTAGCTAAAGATATAATAAAGAAAAAATGGCCAAAAATTAAACATTTCACAGACATTCCGTTAAATCACTTTCTTGAAGCTGTAGAATTAACATTAACATCAACCTATTTCTTATTCAATGACAAATATTAGAGGCAGGTCGATGGTTGTGCAATGGGAGCATCGATTTCCAGTGTTATTGCACAGTTAGTAATGGAAGATTTGGAAGAATCCGTACTAAAAAATATAAATCTTCATATCCCCCTATTTTATCGTTATGTCGATGACTGCGTAAGTGCTGTCCCAAAAACTGAAATCGATGATATTCTAGAGAATTTTAATTCATACAACGACAAACTTCAATTTTTAATAGAGATCGAAAAAAATAACGTCATTAACTTTCTAGACCTGACTCTATACCACAGCAAAGACCAGATCAAAACCAAATGGTACACCAAAGATACTTGGTCATCTAGGTATGTAAGTTTCAACTCCCAACATACCATCACCCAAAAAAAATCCGTAATAATAGGTTTAGCCGACCGAGCTATTAAACTGTCCGATCCTGAGTACAGACAGCAAGCTATTAAAAAAGCAAAACAAGCCCTAAAATTAAACTGTTATCCGGATGTATTAATAAATAAAATTTTCAATAAACGGATACATCAATTTTACAATCAAAATGCTGGTAACAAATCCGAGAAGAAAAATACTCAAAAACAATATCTCCCATTACCGTATGTTCCAGGGCTATCGGAAAATTTGTGCAATGTGTTCAAACAACACGACATTACTTTGGCACACAAAGGTTATAACCTATTAGAACAAAACTTTAGTAAATTAAAATCAAAAATCCCTGACGAGAAAAAAAGCCACGTGGTGTACCAAATACCGTGCCAAAATTGTAACGGTGTCTACATCGGACAAACTAGTCAATACTTAAAAAGTCGCTTAAACGGCCATAAATATGACAAAAAAAATAACTCTCTTTCGAGCCATTCCAGGGAGAATCAGCACTCGTTTGACTTTCAAAGTGTGAAAATTTTACGCTCAGAAAGGCACACAAAAAGACGGGAATTTTATGAAATGATTGAGATCCAAAAAAATCCAAACGCCATAAACTCTAACACTGACACAAAAAATCTCAGCAAAATTTATCACAACTTAATTAAATAAAGAGACACGTTAACCCGTGAATCTCACACAAAAAAAAAAGCTTTAGAAAAAAAAAAAAACTCCGTTGTCCTACCGTGAAGAAACGTACATCCGGGCTTCGCATTATTGTTTTGGTTCGTCGTCTTATCAATGTGGCTTGTCGATTTACATATTCGATATGTCTGTTGTGAATGTTGTAAAACTGTAAATCACCAAACAAGGAAAACAATGCTATAAATAATTTTATGTAAAAATACATTTTTGTAGGTTAAAATTAAATGTCTGAAGAAGGTCTTGAAGGCCGAAACGTCACAAAAAATAAAATGTTTCACAAGTAACGGAAACTTATTTTAATTTCACTAAAAAAAGGACCAAAAAAAACCCAAGAACCATTTCTTAAGTGTATATATATATATATATATATATATATATATATATATATATATATATATATATATATATATATTATTAATGAAATTATTTAAGCATTGTTATCGAAAAAACTTATACAAATTGATATACTAGACAAAAGTGAAATTCGCTCTTCTACTTTCGGTTTTAGGAAAAAATCGTAATTACCTTTTGAGTAAAAAAAAAGAGGTGCTACTGAACTAGAGGATAACTATACACGGTGTTTCCTTTAAAATCGTTGGAAAAATACAACGTGGCTAATTTAACTGTTTTCGTAGCTTCAATAATAAAGAAGTTAGCAATAGTAACGAGACAAGATTATTCAGGCCATATTTGCGAAAAGGATTACATATTGCGCTTTATTATTGTACAACGGTTTTTTTTAAAAAACCTTCTGCAAATTAAATTTCCTGGGCTTTGAGACACTCAAACTTCAAGGATAGTTTTGCCTTTGAACAACAACTTGTTTTTTCTGGCATCTCCGGAAATAAGCGGATTTTCTCCAATTTGTCAACAGAAAAACATTGCGAGTTCCCTAGAGAAGAAGTGAGGCTTGCATTATGTTCATTTCTTTGTCGGAATCTTTCCGCGCTTTTAATAAAACCTTTTATAACTCGGCTGCAGTAATAAATTTAAATCCGCAATATGGAAATCAAAACAGCTGGAGTTTATCCCATCAAGATTTCACGCAGTCACGTCAGAATCGTGTTTTTTGTTGGTAACCCATAAATCCCAGAACTGAATCGCAACCGAACTTTGACCTTTATGATTTTCTGTCTTAATGGCCGAAGCCCGTGGCAGGAGTTTTTAACGAAGCCTTCATAAATACAAAGGACATATAACAATCATTCGGTTCCGTTATCAACCACTGGTAGCATCAGTGGAGGCGGTGAGGTGGGGAGGGATGCGGGAGTAAATAAAAAAATGATTGTCTCCTCACATAAACTTTTTAAGCAATTTATTTTTGCAAGGACAAACTTTTATCTGATCGATTTACATGGGGACGTCTTATCATAAAATATAGGAGATGCAACAAATTGACCGAACCCGGTCAACTAACCGAAAGGTTCCCGAGGGTAGCAGTTGATTAACGGAACACAGTTTAAAATTCAGTTAAATATCGTAATGAAAATACAGTTTTTGCAAAAAGGACTGTTAAGCAAAGTGACATGCTTTAAAAAAAATATTTTAAAGATTTAATAGCATTAGTAATAATAAAAAATAAAAAGAAATCAACTGACTGGGTATTTGGGCATGAAGAACGTGGTGTTGTCGAAACAATTGTCATGTAAAAATATATAATTTCGTGAAAATCTGAACTTTTAGTTCTTATTTATTTTGATAAATGAATTTTCATCAAGTAAAATAAATAATAAAATAATAAATATTTATTTATAGTTTTGTTCGCATAAACACTACTCGTTATTCTAATATTTATATAATGAATACATTTGTTTTGTATTTATAAAGTTGTCGTTTAGTGGATGTTTTTGTATATTCCATGGTCGATCGTTACTTTTTAATCTTTTATATCTTGGTGGAACTTCTTCACGGCACCAAGATTTTCGGAAAATTAATTCAGATGTTTTACATAAATTTCTCTAACATGTTTTTTACAATGCCTTTGTAACTCGGATATTTGTTGTTTCCTAGAAACCTTTTCATAATATCAGCAAATAAAACCCATGCAACCTTTTCAGATTCGACTATGGTATTTACAGTCTTGATCTCTCGTTAATCGTCTTATTTGAGGACCTACAAAAATTCCATCGTTTAATTTTACATACTCCAACTTTAACGAAATGCTTCATCAGTCCTAAATTAATATCCAACGGTGGTAAGAGTAAGTGTAAGTAAGGCCATCGTGAAGAATATTTTTTGAGTCGGGAGTTAAATAAACCCTTTTTGGGCAGTTCTTTTTCACCAAATGTGGTTGCTGAGAAATATTCCATATATCACCAACATTACTAAGGGTATCTTCATCTATTTCTGGTTCAGAAAAACTGCTGGTATCTTCTTCTAAATTGATTGGATTCTCAGATATTGGGACATCTGGACCACGTGGCACTGGCATAATTGCAGGCTTGAGATTTGGATAAACAATATTTTTCAATTTTTAGTATTACATCCACGAACATTTTACATGCAGAAATAGCAGTTGTCATGGTGATTTGTTGACTCTCTCCATATCATGGGTATTCCAAAAGGTAGGGATTGCCTGGTTCGATTATTCCAATGTCTTAAACCTTCTTCACATACCTTACAAACAATATGTGGTGCCCAAGGTCTATCTTGATCACCATGGTTTACTTTAAAATAAGCGCAGTATTGTTTTTTAAATTTTCTGACAACACCAAAGAACGACGCACATAGCAAAATGTATCTATATCTTCAAATAATGAACAATATCAAATCACAAAATCTTTGTCGCCCTGTGTAACTGCAGTATTACTATAAAAAGTACCTTCATAGGAAAACATTATTTTAGTCAAAAAATTTGGATCGGCCTCTACAGCCTCATTTAAAACAGTGCAGAAGTTTATCCTTTGTTCAAAATCACGGTCTACAATGAATTTATTTACTCAGTTGTCAGGTAAAAATGTGACACTGTCATTTTATCATGGCCAAGTAATGTTATAGCAATAGTCTTAGCCCAAACGAGGGTAATTATTGCAAAAGTTATAATAAATTGCAAAAACATTAAAAATAAATAAATCATATGGTGCGCAATTTAGAAAAATCGAGGTTCTTCAATTTGAAATTATCAAAACTATCTTCATCATCTACGTCACTTTCGAATAAGGCAAACATGACTGATCTATCTACAAAAGTAATCCCGTTATCGTAATTTTTATTCAGAGCGTGAAAATTAGTAATTTTTAGAAAAATCCAAATTTTGGAAAAAAAGTTTATGAATTTTAAATTAATTAATTAGAAACAACATATAAAAATAAAAAATGTATTTTTTTATTCGTTACGCTTTTTACTTTATGTTACTACTTTTAAAAAAATTCGAACATTTGTATTTAACATTTTCTTATAACTTTTGAAAAGAATGGGCACTAAGGAGTGCGAAAATATAGGTACAATTATTTTATTAGCAATTAAATTCTTTTATAACAAAAAATAAATAGTAATAAAAGTAATTAATTAAAAGTATATTTGCTTACGTTGTTGGTTTGATCTTCGTATGATATTCTCCAAAAAGGTATTCTGAGGTGCGACAAGCCCTCTCCTACCCCCCGGCATTGTGGTCGAAATTCTTTCACCTTATAACCAAGTTATCTCACTGTCACCTAGACGTCGGTCTTTTGGGCATATTAACAAAAATATCTCGCATCGTGGCCTTCATGCCGCGGCGCGCCACTGCATTTACCAATCGTCTTTGTAATTAAAATATTTACTATGCATTTTAAAACAAACTTTCGATCCGTTTGCATGTTTCGCGTCGATTTTCCTCTTAATTGTAATTGCGTGCCCCAGGCTTGGAAAAGTCCGCCCCGAAACCGGACTCGATCTTTACACGGTGACACAGATTTTGAATAATTTTCATTTTTGTTTCGGCGAAATTTTGACGTTTCAGTGCGGGTTGACGTGTCAATGTGTGTCGGTGAACTAAAGGGTTAAAATCAGCTTTGCTCGTAGGAAGAACAACGTTGCCATCTCGAATGGAACTTTAAAATAGAGGTTTTTGTGAAAAGGGCACATTAAAAGCTACAACTCTTAAATGTGAACTAACCAAAAGTACCAATAAGACAATAACACACCCACGTTCCTTAATTAATAAGCTTGGCATTTCCATCTATCCATAGATCACTTAAATAATGAAAATTGATTGAAAAAAATCTAGAAGGATCGTAATTTTTGCGACCAAATCGACGATCTGACAACCGCGCGGTGCATGGAAATGAGGAAAATCGAAACGCGACTACAACGCCCGAGCGTGCGGGATTTTCCGGAACTAATTCGAATGAATATGAAGTAGGACAGCATAATGAACCACCGAACGAGGTTATTTGAATAAAAAATATTTTGATGCGGTTTTGCTATTTAAATTGGGGCAATGCTTTCATCCGAACGAAATGAAAAATACCATCAAGTTTGCTGTTTCATTTGTTACTTTATTTTGTTAGAGTCTATTGCGCTATAATTGACTTTAAACAGAAAGCAAACGAATATTTGTTTTCGTTGTTTAGGTACAGGCGTTCAAAATTTTCAGAGGGTTCTTCCACGTTTTTAATGTAGTTGTGATTGTTTAAATTTCGTTAATTTCCTAAGAGTTCATCTATCACAAACATAATTCTTTTTTGCCTATGCAGTTTGTGAAAAAAAGTTCTGATTAATACTTGTTACACCAGCATTATAAGGAGTACTTTGCCTGTATCGGGCGACACATGAAAGTGGAAATATTAACTTTAACAGTTTTAGGCTGAGTTTAATATATAGGCGTCATGTGCAATTTTTTGATGACTAGTTAATGGTGTAACTGATGGAAATAGGTTTTGATTTTTCAAAAGCGCAGCCTGTATTCTTTGTAATTGTTGGATTCAACAAATTGATGTAGATAGTTGTATTTGGGTTTGTTTGCAGTTTTTCGTCCCACTTATTTGGTTTTAAAAACTTTATCTTGCTTTGTTTGTTAATGTGAGAGAGTTATGAATCATTATTGAATGGTAAAACTTATGGTACTCCATAGGCGTAGTATTGTACCTAATCCTGTGATAATTTCCAAGGATCCCAAGAGTGGCAGGTAGACGGATAGGTAGTTGACCCACCTGTGCATTTAAAATTGGAATTATGGTCTTGCAGGTAGCTGTTGGCAAAGTTCATTCTTGAACATGGCTTTTACAACCAGTTTTAGACAGTTTCTAAGGGAAAACCCCAATATCTGTTATCTGGATGAAACTTGGGTAAATTAAGCTGTGATGAAAGGATGGTCCACTGGAACAAAAGCATTCGCTCTTCACATTCGTAGTAAAAATGAACTAGAGAGTGTCATGAAGCCATGAAAACTTATGTTTTTGAAGACTACTTCCATATACTAGATCCTATTCCTTCTTGATCTGTTATGGTTAAAATCCGAAAAAATACCCACGTCTTCCTGGAATAAATTCATGACATTGGCTTAGTTTAAATAAGAAGTATTTTTAGAAAAATATGCTGAATAGGGAGATACTAGAGATTGTAAATTTAAATAAACTTCTCTGGAAGAAATTTGTTGTCGGCGAAATCGGTTCAAAACGAAATATAACGGTACTTCGCCTTCCGCCATATCACTGTGAATTAAAAGCCATAGAACTGACAACTGGTATGGGCCCAAGTAAAATGGTTTATTGCAAAGCATAACACAATAAAGACAGTGAATTGTGAAAAATGGTCCATGCGTCCATTATGTGATTGAAATAGACTGAAGAATGTAGGAAGTTGATAACATGCTAGATAACTCTAGAGTGTCTTATTATTTCTCTCGACTACTACGAATAAGTTGAATAATATTTACAATTTAAAATTGTAAATGGTAGGGTTTTTTTAGATAATATTTATAAGTATTTATCAACCTGTTATTATTCTTACGTTTATATGAGTTTTTATTTACACGATCTGAGAATAACTAATATTTGAATTATCTGCCCTTATTATTAATATATTTGTTAATCTAATAAACTACCTGTAGTAGCGCCGCTGTCACAGCACATTCATTTATTGAACTGGTGTGCTGTATGCAAATTAGTGCGACCCTAATTTAGCAACTATTGGAATCTGAGCCTTACGACATCCAGCCTGTTTGGTGATCCCTCTCATTGCAAATTTACATTTTATGACCCTCTTGCATTAAGAAACATAGTACGGCCCTATTTTTTTTAAAGATATGACAGCAGTCTAGAAACAATTAAATAGCAAAATCAAATATCAATTTTTTTTTAAATGGCGGTTGTACTACGTAATATCTAAAGTTATCGGCCTTTTTGGAAGTAATTCATTCACTGCATATGGTTGAAAGTTTTCTTGACCTAAATATTGAACCTCCAGAATTTCAAACCGGGCGTTCCCATTTTGCTACGACACCGGATATTTCTAGTTACTAAAGAAGTTCTTTATTGAGATAATTCAATGATAACAACAAAATTTATCAGTATACTCTTAAAAATGTATTTTAAGGGTGATCATGAAACAGTATAGTATCTAAGCAACCTAAATATTATTAATAAATTTTAAAAATTTTAATAATTAAATTTTAAATAATAAATTTATTTTATTTCTGCTATAAAGTTTTGTTTATAGCTTCCGCGTCAGAAAGGAAACTGCAGCGCCATTCAACGTTCGGTAGCCAAACTGAGAAGCGCCGATCAACTATTGGGATCTAAAGGTCAGACATTGACCCGTAAAAAATCGGTAATTCAGGTACCTAACAGTCAAAGTTTAATTCACATTTCTGTCGTTAGATGACAGACTTTCTATTCTTTCCAACTTATTCTTTGTGAGGAACTCATTGTTTTTAAATCCCAGCTGATTTATAAAAGTATACAATCCAAAATACATAAATATTATTTTCTTATATCAGATTATGTATTAATTTCATTTTCAGCAATGGAACAATGATTAGACAGAACATGTGAAATATTTTCCGGACTCTGCTTCAATAGATAATCCTCATCTTACCTTTTTAGTAATCGAGGCCTAATTTTAAATAGAAATAAAGTACTTATTCCAAAACTTTTTGTGGGCTTCACTTTTGTGTTGTAAAGAAAAATGGTTGCAAGTTCATGCCTAACATTAACTCTATAAACGTGCAATGTTATGTAATTAGTCAATGCCCCTAAAATACAAATAACCAATGCATATTATTATTGTTTAAAAAGTAAAATTATGATGCCATTAATGTTCCCTCGAAAAATTAAACTTATATTTGTAAATATATGGTTAATCAATTTTATTTTTCCTTATGTGAGCTTTTTTGTTTCTAAAAATTTCCAATTGTTTAAAGAAGACTTACTTATGTTAGTTACAATGCAACTGTCAAATTACAATAATTGGTTTTCAGGATATAGCGTAAGCTAGGTGTTTTTCTTAGAGGAAATGTTTGAGCTTTAGACATCCTTAGCGTTCTAAAAAGACGGTCTAGCGGGCTATGAGTTTGAGTATTGATAAATGCATGGACACATAACACAATAGTTTGTTTTATTGGAGTGGGCTGTCGTTTAAGTTGACGTCTTTGTGTGTGCGTATTGTTAAATGTATGTAAATTATTTTATTATTTTAAAAGTTACTTTTATGCACTACGATATAAGAAAAATCTTTATTAATAACTATTTTTCTTATGTTGTGACTCAAAAGGTGACAAATATCAACCCACTAAATGCAAGATGTACATTTTCACGTAACTCGTCAAATAAACAGTCAAAATGCAAATGAAATGTCAAAAAATCCATTTGGTATCATTTCTTAGTCGTGATACCAACCTTCGGAAAATAAAATTTAATTTAAAGAATTACTACGATTGGTTAGTTGTTGGTTATTTAAGATTAATTGTCCTAAATGATCATCCTCGCATATTTAATACCATTCACATCTTTATCACCAAATGACAAATATCGATTCGATATACCGCAAAGTTACAGGCATCAATGCCTAATATTTCAAATGATGATGATGATGATGATGACATCAAGGCAAAAGAAACATACCGCAACAATGACGAGACGTGTGCTCTGAAAAGTAAATCATTTTCAAATATTAAGCCTAGATTTTTTACATTTTTTTACAATTATTGTAAATTGTAAACCATTAGTAAATAAGTAAAACTATGATTTAGAAAATTAGTCCTATTTTTTTAGTGAAGCCCCTCAGGGTACATTTGAATTTAGTGTTTGATTATTTTCGTTTTTTCGTTAATGATTTTATTACCAGCTTGAAGTGAATAGATTGAGTGTTTAAATAGTACGAGCGAGTTCTAGTCTAAGCAAATCGGCGGTATAATATAAGGACATACAGAACATAAAAACATACAAAACAAAAGTATACAAAGATTTATTCTTAATTTCTTTTTTTTAAATAATCCTTTATTCAGCCAGACACTACATGCACATATTATAATTATGTTTTACTTACTATCTAGATATGAATTAAGTTAACTTTCTAAACAATTCATTAAGCATTGGTACCGAAAGCGTTTTAACTGAATAGTTTCGACTCTTGCAAGAATTTAATTAAATGTATTATTTCATTGCATAAATATGTTTTAAATTTTTAATAAAGATATTATAAGGAGTCTCATTTTCCACAATGTTACTTGGTAGGTTGTATGTATTTGATGCCGCGCTCATTGGATTTTGCAATTCTTTATTTGTTCTGGTATTCCGTAACTGCATGTCAGTGTGATTTCTAAATTTGTTTGAGTATATTTCATTGATATGGGTTATTTTGGTGCCGATTTTAGTTTTTTTTCTGCATATGACTTATGTGAGCATTTCAATTTAGTTGCCCTAAATTTTTTATTTTATCAACTCTTTCCAAAGTAAAATCATTTATCTCTATGTTATCTCTATGTTAAATTTATTTATTTTTATTTTTTTATTTAAATAACATACAACTTATAAAAGAGGGGCCCTCCTCCTGAATTGCTTTAGTTTAATTAGTTTCCCAACAAATTTAATATGAATGGGTGTATGGGCGGCTAAGAGTAAAAAAGTCTTTGTCAATTAAATAAAACCAGAACTGTGACGCAGATGTCCGTTGGCCATTTCCCACGTGATCACCGTACATTAATAATGTAAGTCACTTTGGAGAACGCTCCTTAAAAAAATAAAAAAGTTCAGTGCTCATCGAACCCATTGTGCCCATTGTTTGCGGCTTGATTAACAAAATTGTGCGACATTACCAAAATACAATCAACCACTCCGGCCCCAAACCACCCCTGGGCGTATTATTGAGACCAGCATCTCAGTAACTCCGAATAAAACGCGTTTATTTGAAGAATTGTTTAATACCAACAGACTGAGAATACTAAAACGGCGAATGAAAGATCGCACAGCGGTCCGCAAAACTTCGTGCGTAATCGATTAGAACGAGTATGAGGGTGCATTTCAATGTTTGTCGATGATTTTTCTAGCATTTGGCACTCGGTTTACGGTGGTGGCGACTTGAATTACGTGGGAAACTATTTTCGATTAGGTTATATAAAGAATACCAAAAACTAATCAAGCATTTTTTGAAATTTCTGAAAAATATTTAGAGTACAGTATAAATTATCTCTAATTGGTAAAAGCAATCAGAACTAATTAATAAGATTAATTATAGGCCAGTTGCAGCGTCCTCTCAAACATTATAGAAAAAAATATTTTAAAAACGTATTAATACATAAGTATATTCACGTAGAGCAGTTCCATTATGGTTTCGTTAAATATAGCAGTCCACTCGGTACAAGCATAGACTTAGTTTCTTGGGCAGTGCATGAAGGGCTTTTGGTAATACCAGTATTTGTTGACTAAAAAAGAACTGAAGCTATATTGTTTAGGATTTAGAGGAATTTCATTTAGTATAACAATATTGACGTAAATGAGACACTAAGTTAGGTAAATACTGTTTAGTGATTGCGGGATCCCTCAATGTTCGGTTTGCGGTCCATTACTATACACACGGTATGTGTTGAATCTGCAAAATACTGGACTTTAATCAGAATACTTTTCTTTTTCCTGATGATACTGTGTCGGTTTACCAGTTTACTAATTAATAAGCAAAAAATTCAAGAGGTTCAGCACATAAAGTACCTAGCAAAGTCAGGCTGAGGATCCTGATGCATTGGCTTAGAAACATAGACTGGCAATTACCACAGGAACAGGCTGGTATTGTAGAATGAAAAAGGCACCAGAGACCAGATTATGAATGTCCGAAAATTATAGAGAAAACAAGAGAATATGTTAAAACTGCATACTTATGCTTCCTTCAGCAAGGTATTTGATTGTCTGGGATGTTCTGTCCCAGATGGGAACTATTCGACATTTGATTCCCCTATTAAAATAATTATAAATAATTATATATGGGAAGACCTTTGAACCTTTACCTTGGATCCTGATTTACGACAGGTTTGTGTTTTGTCACCCTTATTCTTTAACGTATACGGAGGATATATTATACGGAAAACCTTGGATAGTTGGAAAGGAGGAGTCGTCATAAGTAACAGAAGGATGGACAATGGAAGGACGACAGCACAGACAGACTTATCGAACGAGTAGAGAGTGAGCTTGGAGCTGGATACCCAACATTCAAGCTGTCGAGAACGCAAAGGAAATAATCTGTGTAGGTGACCACATCAGCAATAATAGCGGTTCAAGTCAAGAAATTAACGATAGGTCCTGCTAAAACAGCTTAACAAACTGAACAAAATTCAAATTAGTCGACACTTACAACGCAACGTTTTACGAATTACGCCATATGCAGCCAAGTCCTGGAACTTAAAAGCCAAAAGCCAAGTTGGATGCGTTTGAAATGTGGGTCTGGAGAAGATTACTGAGAATCCCTTAGACAGCCCATAGGACCAATACATCCTTACTTATATAATATCCAAATTGAATTGTCAGTCAAAATCAAACAGATTCTTTAGTATTTTGTACGTACGTCAGTAGGAGAAAAGATGACAAAGAAAAGTAGAAGGAACACGACGCTCTCCAAAACAGTGGCAGGACCAGTTTAAAGAAAAATCGTTCTTGGATGATATTAGAAGTACGTCAAGTAGAGACGACAACATGAGGCAAATATAAAATCAAAAAAACATAAAATCACGGAAGAAATGCGGAAGTTTCAACAAAGTTGCGAGATTCATAAATAAGAAAAAGTGGGAATTTGAAAAAAATAAAGGTCTGCGTTATAAAAACGTTACCTACGCGAAAAATGGCATAATACAATTCTCAATATTTCCACACGAAGAATATGTCACAAATGGGTTTACCCAGCTGTTCTACCCATTTTGTGTAAAAATACTTATTAAGTACATAGATAAGATAAGAAAGAAATCTTACAAACAAAAAAACAAACAATTGTGGAATCTGGCAATTTGTTACATTAAAAGCACTTTTTTTTTCTCGACGGGTAATAGGACACTAATCGGAAACACCAAATCACGGGGAGTTAAAAACGACACAATTCGCGTCGTAAAATATAAATCCATGTTGTGAGGTGGTGATCCCAATTTACATCCAAAATTTTGTCCAATTTACACCCCATTGACATCGTTGTATTGCCATCGGGGGTATTAACTGGTCTTTGTACGACACGGCGCCCAGGTGGCTTATATCGAAATAACGAACCAGATAATCTTCGAGCTTAAGTGACATATGTATCCAAACTAACATCTTCTCAACGCAGATATAACACACAAACACCGATATATTATTTCCGACGGCGCGACTAATGATACGAAAAAATACGTTAAAGCTGCAATGTGTTTCGGGTTTAAGGCTTAAATCAACAGACGTTACAAAAACAAAAGCTTGGACCCGATTCCAACAGGAAACAATTTCCGTGCGAGGCAACAGTTAGCCAAACGCGAGATTTGAACTAAATTTTGCGTTAAAAAATCGCTGACTCGGCTCTATTATTGTTAAATAATAACTTGGTGCAAATGTTTCGCCAGTCCCTAAAATATTTTGAAAGGATCCCAACTTCACCAAGCCAGATAACGTCATAGCGTATGGTTTTGCTTTCTTATGTTATAAAAGGCATCAAAGGCGTATTGATACCGCTTTGCAGAAATGTACTGCGAGTAAAATAGAATTTGTATCATTTGAACTTCAAGATCCAATTTTTGAGCTTCATTTACTGGTATCTTTCCCGCACAAGCTAATTTAACCTTCCTTGCTTTTTAGTAAATTTGCTTATTCATATTTATTTATCATATTCATGTTTAATAAAAATACTTCCCAGAATGTTAGAAAATACATGTACTTTTACTGGATGAATAATTTTGGTGTGTTTGTATCAACTTCGATAACTAAGCTAAAAAAAACTACTTTTTCTACTTCCGTTTGTAAAATACCCAATTACACACCGATCTAGCGTGTGGGAAGCGTCACTTTACTACGTAAGTTTCGTTTCTCATGGAGTTTTCGGAGATTTCCGGAATTTTACCGCACGGGTATGGGAGCAATCGGATGTTTTCGGAGATATTTCCTACGCCTTGAATTTTGACGTTTGTCAGTTTTGACGGTCATGTCAGTGAATGTATTCATGTTGTTTTGCGAAAATGTAGCCAAAAACTAAGGGTCGTAGAAAAGGTATATATGCAACCCGTTCGGTAAACTTTTAAAGTCACTCGTTTATTAAACTCTCGTTCTGCTCGTGCCAAGTAAACTCGTGAGTCAAATGCTGTTTACCGCACTTGATGCATAATATATTATAGTCCATTTTCCCCGCACATGGCTATGGTACAAAAGTATACAAAAAAAAAAAAAGATATGCCGGTTCCAAATGAATATTTATTGCACATTTTACAACTCTCCTCATGTAATTTTATAATTAAATTTTATATAATGAAATATAAAGGAGTTCAGTGAATTATGAACTGGAAGCTTTCTTAGTTGGTGTCACAAAGAAAATCACTCTCAAATATTAAACTGGAGATGTTATTCGATACCGCTGCGGAATGACTACATAGTGTGTGAGTTATTTTAGTGACTTAAAATAGTGAACTGTTTGTTATTGATTTTGTTAAAACCAAGGACTTTGTCGGGGCTGAAAGAAAAAAAAGTAGTTGTACCTCGCGAGTCAATTTCTTTTGTAATTTGTATTGATTAGACTATTTTCTGATTAGCAATGTCTGTATCAAAAATTATTAAAGAACCTCTTATCGTAGTATCATATTTGGATGAATTAAACTAATTCTGCCTAAATTTTGTTAACACTAATAACATAAAGTATTTTTTCGGATTTGATTGCAGGTGATTAGCAACGTTTTTGCTAGAAATTATTCAGAAATCCTTGACAATGTTAGTGGACAAAAGACCTCTTAATCAGTTTTTTGCCATAATTTAATCTGGAATCATTTGTGCCATTAGTAAACCAAATAATAAAATCCCTTAATCAGTTTTTTCATACTTGGGTGTATTAAATTATTTTATTTCATTAAATTATATTACGCCATTTCGATAACATCCTGTATGTATTAAAAAGCCTCCTAAAAATCTTACCTAAATATAAAATACAATACTAATAATTGTGTCTCTATCGGAAAAAGGAACAAATAATGTTTGTCAACTTTTTATTACCTGATGGCATTCGAAAATTCTCCTAAATAATTTCATAAGTTTACATTTTATTTGACTCACAAATTGTATAGCATTAGCGCAACCTTAGCTGCTTGTTAGTATTCCAAAAGAAAACTGTGTCCAGCTCCGTCGATAAGAATTTTTTGATATCGGACGCATCAGTAGTTATTTGCCACTTCTAACGTGTTACGCAACAAAAGTAACGTATGTTTCTATAGCAGCAAAATATTAACGACTAAATTGAGCGAAATGGGATCGACGAAAATATAACAGAAGAATGAAAAATAACTAAGATGTGAGGAGCAATATTTCAAAAACACCCCACACAATAATTACAAATCTGAAGGTGCTTCTCTATACTTTACACATCATTTACTTTACTTACCATTAAAATCAATAACAAAAAACGTTAATGTCTACTTAATGGTTTTATTTATCTGTTTAATTTTAAATTTATATTTAATTGAATCAATTAATATTTTATTTATTATTAATTAAAATTCAGGGCATGATATATCGAAATCTAGAAGATTTTCTGGAAAGTCGATATACAAAAATTGTTAACATGTGACGTACAGAGACTCGCCTTACCTATAAAACCGTAGCACTGGAATAGTGTTTTTATTAACATGATTTTTAGAAATTATTCAAAGAAATACGGATAGTTGCCGCTGGGAGTATGTTTCTCACTTTATTCACCTACTACTATCTAATATTTATCTCATTTTAATATGGGGGCACTTTTTTTTAATTACAGCAATAAAGCTATCAGTTTAAGTTGTTAATTTTTTTTAAAATTTAAATTGTACTTACGTGAGTCAAATGCCGTTTATCACTTTTGTTGCAAAATATACTATACTATTTTTGTAACACATTTTTTCAAATATTTTAAAGCTTTTGGCAAGTGTTCTCAACGAGGATATGTTTTACGTTTTTGTTATGTCGTTATTATGAGTACTGTTTCTAAAAATTATACAAATTTTTGGGTATCTACTGACAAAAACAGTTTTCTGTATACCGTTGATTAACTTATTGGACCTCAAACTATTTAAAATAATTATTTTTATTATAATTATTTAAATATTGTAATTGTTATAGTTAAAAACTATCATATGATCCTAGCAGCATCACGCAAATCTTGTGAGAAGGCATGTATTCTCCAACCATTCAAAATATCAATACAAATTTGATGAAAATAAATAAGAACTAAAAGTTCAGATTTTCTCGAAATTATATATTTTGACATGACAATTGTTTCGACAACACCGTGTCTTTATCAAATTTGACATTTTGACATTTGACATTTGATAAAGACACGGTGTTGTCGAAACAATTGTCATGTCAAAATATATAATTTCGTGAAAATCTGAACTTTTAGTTCTTATTTATTTTGATAATTGGATTTTCACCAAGTAAAAGCCTCTTCAGTTCAACAAATTTGATGCCCTGCTAGACATTTTGCCAAAATAAGTTTGCGGTCTTGGCCTTGGCCTTAATTGGTGTTATTATTATAACTAACCAAAACTAAATGTGACTAATGGATATAAATCTTTTGTCTTAAATCAAAGTTTAAAAGTCACTTTTTGTGCGACCTAGTCATGCAAAGTATGGCAAGATTTTTAATCGAACGAATAGATTTTAACTGGAGAAAATTGCCATTTCCTCACCATTATACCCTAATTACAGAAGGGTGCCTAAAAACCATTAATATTAAGTGCAACACGATAAAAATGGGCCCGCATACTGCTATCTGACTCTAAACACTTCCTTTCGTCCCTTGTTTGTTAATTCGTCTTAATAACGAAATTCTATTTTCACAACACCCCTATTTAGTTAGTTACTTTTGTATGACCGTTGAGATTTGTGTCGTTGCAGACTGGAAGATATCCGCAAGTGCCGGAGAAAGAGGCTTACAGCAGAGGGGCTAAATTGACCATTGTTAATTTTTTTGTAGCTATTATACAGAGTGCTCCATACGTAATGGTACATGGCAAAATAGAAGAATCTTTACGTAAAAATATTACGATTTAATAATACTCACCTTAGTCCAAAAGTTGATATTATCCGAGATACAGGAAGTCTAATTTGCAATTTGATTTTTGATTTTTTTAAAAATAATTCCTGAAATAATCGAGCTTTTTGCAAAAAATTTGGCATGAAAACCCATTTTCGTGAACAAGTTTTGGGCAAATTGTAAAGGACGCTATGTATGGTACTTTTCATACACTTGATATTTACACAGATTTTTATTAAAAATGTCACTTCTTACATCTATTTTACATAAAAAAGTAAAACTCTCAAATTTGGAGTTGAGCCGCCCTTTTCGCGAAATTTGGGCTTGAAATTTTCAGTACATCATTACGTAATATTTAAACATTTCATTTTTTATGCCATCAATTTTAAAATAATCCAGATAGTACATATAACTAAGCTAATATGGCACTACAGACCTTAATATAGTTTAAATTAAATTAAATTTAATTTTAAACTAAAGCAAAATACAAAAGCTATTCTTAAAAATATATTTCTATTCGGCAATAAATGTTTAAAATAATTTCCAATCCCTATGATATTTGGACTCCTAGGAGGCTAGGGTGTTTGACTCCCACGACCAATCAAATGATAAGCCAATTGATTATTTAGGTAGTCTCTAACATATGTCGAAAAGTGCACCGAGGCGCCATCTTGCATGAAAAGTAATATGGACAAAGCTACGTTAACTATAGATTTTCAGCTACAACGACTAAAATTTACTCTTACAGCTCCGTCGTAACTTTTTAAAATCACCTCAGATCCTGACAAACAGCAAAGACATTCACCAGAACTTAAGTGCCTTTATCGCTTTTGTTTTCGTCAAAGCAAAATTTGAAGTCAATGGTTTATTAAACACTCGCTTCGCTCTTGCCAAATAAACTCATGACTCAAATGCCATTTACCACACTTTTCTGGGATGGGCATGGGTTTGGGAGCAATCGGATGTTTTCGGAGATTTTACTGCTTGAATTTTGACGTTTGTCAATTCTGATGGTCATGTGACTGAGTATATTAGTGCTGTTTTCCAAAAATTCGACCAAATGTTAACGGTCGTAGAAAAAGTATTGATTTACTGATTTCACTCCATTTCTTTTAAAAAACGCTTCGCTGATATCTAGAGCAATATTAAAAATTGATGTCCCAAATTTTTTTGACTCCCTGGTATAAAATTTTCTTCTTCCCTCTACTCCAAAAAACTTTCTCTGATATATTGAATTCCTTCAAATTTGGAGACTCGCCTTGGAAACATTGTATTTAAAAAAAAAAAGCTTCATTGATTCCTAGGGTATGTAGGACATTAAAAATTGACGTCAATTCGTCGATTTCTCTTATTATTTCTGAAAGATCACAAATACCTTTGATTGGGTCATACAAATTACAAAATTTTAATGTTTTGTACAAGTGCTTCACTAATCTTCACAATCTCATTTCATAGGTAAATTTTTAATATTTTGGACAAAAGTAATGTTGTTGATAGTAAAAAAACTAGCTTAGGAGTTATTTAAATTTTTAGTCAGTAATACTGACCGGAATAATAAATTATTTTAAGTAGGAAAGATTCGATCGAGCGTTTATGAAGAACGCATCACCATAGAATTTTTGTATGCTCTTTTAGGGACATGCCGGACAATTAAAAGTCGGGAAGTCGTGGTTTGATGTTTGTATTTTAAAAGTCCTAGTACCAAATCTAATTCCTAAAAGTGCAAATCCTGGATCTTAAGAGTGCGCAGTCGTTAGGCGGAACTGTTAGAAAGAGTAATTTATGTATTTATTACAAATAACAGAATAACCAACAACAATAAGTTTATTCTATAAGATATTCATCAAAAACCTTCTGAAAACACAAAATCGGCATACTGCAGCTGCCTTCCTTGATTTCGTGAAAATTTGACACATTTTAAATATTCTTGTTTCCCTGTTTGAAAGAACTCTTTTTGATGGGGAGTTAATGTTAAGACCTCCGATTTCTCAGTAACTTTTCTGCGTCGTTGACTTAAGGCATAGGCCAGATCATCGGCGGTGCGAGATTCTGAGAATTACACGAGTCTTCAGTGGGAGCTGCCAATGGTTCTTTCCTAGTGGGATTCGCTCTAAAGAACGGACTTGGAATAGTATTATCTAGGGGAATACTGCGATTCTCAGTTCTAGAAAACGAATCAAGTTAATTAAATTAATTAACATAACGTGTTACCTGTGAAATTTCTGGTACCTCTATTTCGAACCACATCTGCTACAAACGAGGAACCAAAATCATATTCCGTGATGATTTTGGTTAGGAAGTAACACAACTGACATAGTGCTAAAGTAGCAGTAGTAGTTGAACAGAGATTTATTTTGGTGTAATGGGTTTACCAGAATTGCTTACCACACATTTATAGCATCCTGAAGAAACTTGTGTGTTTATGTGTTGCATGAGGTTACAAGTTCAATCAGCTCATGTTCTCCACTCTAAAACCAGGTCAGTGGTGCTCCATAGGACAGTTCTTCTTTCATATGCTTAGGAGGATATATTCGGGCCGGAGTTACCCAAGTTCCTGAGGCATACAACTCAGAGCCGTGATTAGTTATCCCCTTTCGATAAAACTGTTTTAATGTGAAATATAGATTTTCTTAAATGGCACGCTATATATATTAATGTCTTTTCTGAAAGATCTTACAAAAACCTACAGCTTTGTTGGAGCTGTAGATCAAGCAACAGTTATTACCAATTTTGGTGAAAATAACTGCCAAATTTTTCATAGAAAAAGTAAATAATTTTAAATACAATTAACTTACCTTATTTTTAGTTATTATTATGACGCAAGCAATGGTGTTATTCTCCTGGGTCCCGAATCTACTGGTGACAAGTCACATGATCGACAATTTCTGTGGGGAATGATTATTTAAAAGTTATAGAATTTCTCGATATTAATTCGGACGAGCTCCATCTTGTTGATACCATATTTTGTTAACAACTTTAAAAACATTATTTTAGACAAAAAAAATTGTTCAAAATCACGATCTAGAAGTTCTTGATGTAGTTTCATATTTGTATTTGTAGTGTAGTGTAGAAAAAAGAATTTTAAAAGGAAATTAAATGAAAATGTAACAATAAGTTCTTCCATTTTAGAAAATGTTTGTTTGATTTGACTCGCTTTTTTGAGGTACCCTGTATTTTGTTGGTTCTTTACAAAACTAAACATACCATAGGTAAACATACACTCACATGAAGTAGCCGAATTTGAGGGTTGCCAACTAAAACAAATCTGCAGTGCGTACTCTTAGATGACCCCTAAATTTTATAAGTGAGACCTACCTATCTTACGGGATGATGATAGTTGTAGAAACAACTATGTAGAAAAATAGTGTAACTTTAGAACTTAAATTTTGTCAGTAGCATCTTTTGTAACCGAATCGGATGTATTGTGGTCTAAATTTCATATAGGCTTCTTAAACCCTTTCAGAAATAATAATAACAATTCTTTTAGGGACCATAGTACTGACAAAATATCATCCAAAGTAAAGTTATTTTTTAATATTTTTTCTTTAATATTTCAATTGCCTTTGAAATTAGCGGGGCCTTTTACTTGAAACACCTTGTAAAATTAGCAACAAAGTTTGATGTGCTCCGTATGTTTAATTGATATCACCAAGATATCGTTAAACAATTAGGGACGAAAGTTTAACGAGTTGCACATAATAAATTAGAAAATCGTGGTAATTTTATGGTTTGTTTGTGATAGTTGACAGTTCGACTATTATTCGCCATTGTCGAACGACGTTAAACAGAAAATCGGCCACCGTTTTACGACGATTTTCACTCGGCACAATTGCATTTTATTGTGCTGCGCGCATTCTAGTTTTTTCAATTGAAAAATATCTAGGTTGGCAGAAGTCGCTCCGGTTTTTATTATTATTTATAGACCCTTTGAAATATTGAAGGAACCGCATGCGGTCTCGGGCCTATTATTTTTGGCTGACCAACGAACTGTCGACCAAAAATCCAAATTGTGTTACGGATCGACGATTTTCGGGGCTGACCCATTTTCTGAAGTTTGTAGGTCACTTTTATTTCTTTATTGCCGTTGTATAATTCTTAGGATCTGGCTCGCCAGATACCACATTTTGGTTTTGTGAATTATTCTCTGATACCTTGTAAATATCAAGCACGTCGTTGGTGTCATCGACAAAAAAAATGGCGGATGAGGGATAATTAATGAAAGCAGAACGGCTGTTGTATTAAATACATTATATGAAAGTGTTCCGACTGAAAAAAAAGAGATATATTCGGTGTTGTCAAATCGTGCGTGTTCTGCACTACGTATGCTTTAAACTGCAGTTGTGGATAAAGCTGAAATATTTGACAAAGACAAATAATACGACTGCATTCTATTTTCAATCACTCTATTTACAACTGAAAGTACATTTCGTTCCAAGAATGAATACGTATAATATATCTGACATTTAAATTGACTCCTTAATTAAGTCTATTGCTATTTATAGCAGTTTCGCTGCTATTAAATGTTGGTAAGGATCAAATATAATAAAGGGCTGTAAGAGATAATTTCGATACAGAGAACCAATATTGATGCGTTTGCGCCTGGTCAGTGGTTTGTAAAAAAGTTCCTTATAATTAGATTTTTCAACAAGTCCAAATCAGCATCGTTTTATGCCAAGACAAAAACCAATATGTTAATATACAAGAAATTTCAAATACCTTAGATCAAAATGTCCAAATCAATGTATGCCGAGTTCGCAAATGTGTTTGGCAGGGTGCTTCGTGCCTTCAAAAAAAAAAACTAGGCGGCCTTGTTTACCGAAAGAAAATAGTATGTGGCTTTTAATAATTATGAGTATGCAACAGATGATGTCTTAACAGTTCCATAGGGTGCTAACTTGAGCTTTGTGTTGGTAATTTTAATAATTAGTGTTGGGGCAAGTGACCTGATCACTTCTTAATTGGCCAGTCAATTGACCACTTCTTAATTGACTAGTCAAATTCTACCGAAATATACAGTGTTAGCTTTCATATTCTGATTCTGATGTCCAATTTAATATAAATAAATATAAATTTCATTGTATTTTTAAAATTATTTCGGTCATTGGGCTGGCCAATTGAAACAAAATAGTATGACCTGTCAATTCCACAACCCTATAATACTTTGTCGCTTAGCAACTGTGTATCCTTTGAGGATGATTTTATTTTTTTCTTTAAAAGAATATTAATACCCTATTTGACTGGAGTACGGGAAACCAACTTTTATTTTTATGTAAAAAAATCGAAAAAATAACAATAAAGTGCTTACAATCTTTAAAAACAACTTCATTAAATAATCTTAACACAATTTTATCATCGTCTTTCTGACTCAACTCAGTTCCAGGATAGCTCTGGCTAAACTAAACAGCTAAATTAACAGTGACTAGTGGTAAATTTAACTATCTCTTTAATATTTATTTTTATTTTATTTTTTATTTTATTATTTTCATTACAGTCATTGCTTTTTAAGTCATATTTAGAGAGTTTTTACATTTTGCAGTGGATAAGGATTGATAAATTGAACAGGATTATTTGAACTTATGTTAGGCCTTCTCTGTGTTCGTTTTTGTTTTAGGTATTCTTCAAAAAAGTTTCGTTCAACGGTTAATTTAGCAAGTGGTGAATAATATTTCCCAGAATAAAAAACCGTGAGAAGAATTACAGATATATGCGGGTGTCCTAAACGTGTGTCGGCTACGTTCAAAACAAAATCTCTCGTGTTGTGAATGGAATTCATAAATGCGTTATTAAAATTACCCGCAGTTCATCCTGCCTTTGGGTTAACTGATGTCCGTTATTGCCTGGGTCAAATATACTGACCAAATTGAGGCCTATATGAAAACTTGGTCAGTAAAGGGCATCTACGCATTAATATAACAGGTCCCTTCAAATTAGAAATTAGTTTCTTGAACACGAAACACGGCCAAGTCAAAATTAATATATAATAATGAATTCCCGTTATATTGCACACTTTTGCAGGTCATCAAGATTAAAATAAGTGCTTTTTTCAATATCGTGTTTGATTTTTGTGAAAATTTCAATATGGCTTCTCATTTTTGAGCTATACAGAAAATGCATCCCCTGAAAAGATGATAAACGGTTCTCGTAAAATGTTTCGGCTTGATTGGAAACAATATGAGCTTCTCAATAATAACAATAATATATATCTGCAGCTGGTTATTTTAAAAAACAACATTTAGAATTGTCGATAATCTATACTTTTATATATATAACTTAATAATAATTTAATCAATAGACTTGGGGAAATTTTTTGATTTGGTCAGTTTTATTAAACCATAAATATATTTTATCACAGTATGATGTTCTCACTTAAATTGTTCACTTTAAAAACAAGGTAACGGAGATCCAAACAAAAATCAACCGAAGGCATTCTTTAATGTACTTTACGGCTAAATCTACCCAAGTTAATATATAATTAATATAATGTAATATAGTTATAATATACATGGTGTTTCAAAACAGATGTGGATAGCTTAAAATATAGACTAGTTTGCTATATAAACGTTTGGTAAAAAGCCGACCACTAAGGAGATATAAATATGGCGGAAAATAGTAATTTTATTTTTTATAGATAGATAGGGAAATAACATATTGCGGGAATATTACTATTATAAAAACACTCTTTCTGCATATTTTTTTTAATGCAATGACATAACAAAAATATGTTTCTTACTTTATTAATAGATCAATTTTTAGAAGACAATTGATAAATTTTATTACAGAATACAACTGTTCTCCAGCACCCATCTAAATTATTTTTCTAAAAATTGCGTCATTAAATTAAGTTAGAATTATTATTATTATATAATTTATTCAATCCCTTGCACTCGTTTAAAACAAATAAAAATACTTAAAAAATATGCAGAAAGCATGTTGTTATAATAGTAATACTTCCGTTATATTTTACTGTTTCATCTATTTTCGTTTTTAATATAAAAAAATTAACCTCCATATTTGTAGTGACATCTCCCTAATGGTTGGCTTTTGATCCCCTTGAGTTTTTTGCATTTGTTTTGAAAGATCCTGTATATTTTGTATATATTAAAAAAAATCCGATCTATTTCTATTTTGACTTTTGTGGTATATTCAAGTTTTCGTATCCATTTGTCAAAAACCGCGAAGCTAAACTTGAACTCGGGTTTTGCAGTCCATTATATATAGTATTGATTGGACTTCTATTGATAAGTGTCACCCATAGAGCGCTGAACACCCTGTATATTAACAATTAGCATTCGACCGCATAAGGACGCCCAGCGGTCTGCGATATTTCTTATAAGGTCTTAGTCATTAACTGTACTCTCCATTTTCATTGTGGTGTCAATAAAAGTACCCTAATAATTCGTTATGAATTACCTGTTGAGTTGCTTATTTAATCCCCAGGTAGATAAATTATTCCTCCTGGTAGTATTATTAAAATAATTTTAAGAATTCCCTGATTTTTATAAATTTCTCGTCAACCGGAGGTAGGCTAGTAAAGCCGCAATTTGGTGACCCAGCTGGAGCGCTAGACGTCGTAAAAGAGTTTTTTTATGTTCATCTGTGAAAGGCATTAATAAAAATTCGCGCCAATGGCTGTCCTATAGGTATTAAATAGAGTCTTTGTTAGAGAATTAGGTCTATATATCGAGGGCGTACGCACTCAAAAGACGTGATAATTGTCAGGTTAAGTTATCATCTGGCACGGACGACATTACAATAGGCTAGTTTGTGTCACATCTGCTTTTAACAGGAAAAATACTCGTTTCGGCAAAACACGGATAAATAAGTCATAGGCGGATATAAGAGTATCACTTTTTTTTTCAAGTACGTAAAAGCAAAAGTGAGAAATACGAAAAAATACGTGTTTTGACATATTTTGTTAATACACACAAATATTACCAACAAGTTTATTATAATTAAGTGGGAATATGTATGAAAAAGTAAACTTTCCCTATTTTATTTGTTTTATTTTAAACAAGAATAACCAAAACTCTATTGTTTCATAAAATATCCTTTTTTTAACAGAACTAAAATTCTAGTCTAGAAATACTAATTTTTTCAATTTTTTACATCACAGTTCTTTTCAAATTTGTAATAACATTTTTACATCAGACAGGTCCGACCAGTTTTCGTTGTAATGACGTCAGGGCTTCTCGAAATATTATGGGATATTTTTTAACAAAATGTAGATTTTCCATATTTGCGGAAGTGAAAAGAATTAGAATCTGATGTCAAGATCGCAATACATTAAAAAGATCATGTTGAGAGCTCCATAGGAAAAATTGAAACGTTTCAAATATTATTTTTACATTTGTCATTTATTTTTACATTACCAATAACGCGCATGTACCATTTTAAAAACTTTCTGTCAATGCATTTTCAAATGTTTCGGGTTGCTTTATTTTGGTATTTTAGCTGAAAGCGAAAGATAAAACTGGCCTATTTATTAATTTTTTATTAGAAAATAACGTAAACAAATATTCTCATAAATCTTTATTTACAACTCTAAATAATTGTGTTTTTTATTTTTTTCTTCCACAGGCTACCGCAATACTAATCATCTTGCTGATTTATAAAAAATCGGCAAGTAGGAATAAAGAAGATTTGTAAATAGTATTAAATAATTGTCGTTGCTATGTTGCTTCCACGGTATCTATTTGGTTAACCAACCATTGATAAATTTTCTACGGTTCTATGTAAAAGAAAATGCGATTACTTTATTAATAATTATTTCGAAACGAAGAAGCCTTTGAGGAATAAGTAAAAAAAATAAATAATAAAAAAAACTTAATGAAAATAAAAGTTCGAAAATATAAAATGGTATCCTGTAAAATATTTTCATTTAGAAATGAGAACTGAGACAAATACAGTTAATGGAACGGAGCTCGAAAACGAAACGTGCAATTCAAAAATCATCAAAGTGACTACTTCGTTGTGAATTCCTAAACAAATTATAAAAAAAAATTAACTGCGGTTGATTACAGATCTTTCAACCACCGAACTGAATATATTATTGATATTATTAGCGCATTTTTTGATCCATAATAAATATTTATAAATTAAATTTTCATTAAATTGGAGTCGTTTGTATTGCCGGACGCCAGCTATACGTAAAGTTAGTGTTGATGACATTTACAAGCAATTTACAACCACTGTAAATGACGTGAATTGAGCATCCAAACAATTGGAAAAAAACTAACAAATTAAGTACAACCAGATTTGTTCAAGAAACATTAACTAACTCTTTCTGGCCAACAGTTTTCCGACAGAAAATGTCATATTCCTATTCCATATTTGTTGCATTTGTTGCACCTAATATGGTTCAGGCAGCACAAAATTTAAAAACATTTTATTATAACCTATTTTATGTTACTTCTTTTTCTCGTGGTATCCATAGGGCGGCATAATGTATATATAATGTATATATGTATGTATATATATTGGTAAATGATTTAATTATTCATTTCAAATAAAAAAATTTTTTTTTGAAAGCACTGTTCACTTTGATAGAAAAAATTGTTCAATAATAATATAGTAGAGTATAGTAGAGTAATAACTCGCTGGGAACTTGGTTAGCCACTGCCATATTTTATGCCGACAACTTTGAATTAGTTAAAAAGGTTATCGAAGATCTAAACGACTCACTTCTGCAGATGTAATAAATGCAAAAACTCTTTTTTCTAGCGGTGAAAGAAACTTTAACATTTATTAAAGCAAATTATTCTTTTGAACCTATAGCACCCACCAAAATGGAGGCTACCTCTGTTTGTTTGACAGGTTCATCGACTTTAATAAATCGAAATCCTAAAAGTATTTCAGAAGTTTTTCTGGGGAGTTTTATTAATTTCTAAAAAGAAATGGATTTCTATAAATTAGAAACACACTTAATTCCAAAACTAGAATACTACTACTACTACGATAACAATGGTATTTTTGAATTAGGAATAATATTATCAATTATTTTTTATAATCGGAAGTAATATTTAGTCACTGTAAGATTATTATGTTTTGCAATTTGCTATGATGAGTATCAATGAGCGTATCTATGAATAAAAAACTCTTAAGTTTTTTTTTGTTTCATTTATATTTATTGAAATAGTTATGCCATATAGGTAAAACAATATAGGATCTCTTAACAACGGGTTTAATTGTAAAGAAATAGTTCAGGCTTGTTTACAAATAACATTACTCATCATAATTTTATAAATAATATATAGAGGTTTTTCGGTTGCGTTTTTTTTCTCTTTGGTTGTAACTAACCGTGTTGTACTTTTGTCTACAGTCACAAGTTTTTTTTTGTAAAAGTAAAACATATCGACTGTCTATAGTACGTATTTAAGAAAACATTTTGTTTTCAATGAACAAATCCTACCGAGAATTTTTAAATTTTAAAAATCATTTTAATGCTCGCCATTCGTTTTCTTTTTATTATGAAACTTTCTTTTTACAAATCGTTTGCCAAGATCATAGCAAATACGTCTGACCTGTTGGTGCCACCTTAACGACAGCAATTAACTTTACCCCATTTATATTAAGCTTTTGACCACAACGCGTCAAGTTAATAAGGATATAAAATGCTGCCCAACAATATAGGATTATTTGGATTAATATACCATTAAGGAGGAGACATTAAAACCAATGTATTTAAAACACACACCTTTGAGCAATAGACGTCATTGTCGATAGCGTTGGCGAAGATTCAACTTGACCGGTAAACGAAACCATGTCTGCGTGCAAGACCCCATTTTCGATAGAATCGATTCTAGCGGAGCCGGTCATGTGCGCGGACAAAGAAAACCAAGAGCCAAGAAACCAGAAGCCACCGTTCAGCTACAACGCTTTGATCATGATGGCCATTCGTAATAGCCCAGATAAGAAGTTGACGCTGAAAGGGATCTACGAGTACATCACGAAAAATTTTCCGTATTTCCAGGAGAATCAACAAGGATGGCAAAACACAATCAGGCATAACCTGAGCTTGAGCAAATACTTTATCAAAGTGCCGAGGTCGTTCGACGATCCGGGCAAGGGAAACTATTGGATGGTCGATCCATCGGCTGACGACGTTTTCATTGGCGAAACCACGGGGAAATTGAGGAGGAGAGCCAACGATGCGACGCGCATTCCTCTAATGAACGTCACGGGCATGCCGATTCGTTATCCGGGATACTATCCGGGACCGGAGTATCAGGAATATGTTCACGGTCAAATGGTGAGCGTCGGTTATCCGCAGTGTTACCCTCATTCGGTAGACTACATTAATTTGCAGCAACACGTTCATTACCAGATGACTACGCATAACTATCACAATTTGTAAAAGTGTGATGTGTTATGCTAGGTATTGTTATTTTAATGTTATTGTTATTTCTATACGTATATACGTTCTATATTATTATTAATAATTATTTTACATGGAGAATTGTTATAATCATATTTATATACCCACACATATATATATATATATATATATATATATTCTTATTCTTATATAATTATATTATATACAATATATACTGAATTGTTAGAAGCATCTATCGTTAAAAATGACAAGTTAATATATACATATAAAATTGAAAATGATTTTTGTTTATGACCTAATTCGGAACAATAAGAAGTTCCATAAATTTTATATACATGGCGTTTCATTAACGGTAAATCGTGAAATGTTGGAATATGAGATTCGTTATCGGATGAAAATCGTTATAATAGATGTATAGAAGTACGGTGAGAATGAAATGAATTCAAACATTTTACGAAAGCTTTAGCAATAAAACCGAACAATAATCAGTCTGCCTTATATTGTTCTTACCTTAAATTTTATGTCAAACTAGAAAAAACGAAAATCGACTGGTAGAACCATTTTAAGCAACAATATCACAACTTCACTAATTTAGCAATAACAAACAATTTCTTATTATTATTTAAATACTCGACATTCAAACTTACTTAGTAATAATTTCATATATATTTTTATATTTAGTCGGGTTTTATGTCCTGAAAGTGATGAATGAACACTTTAATTCTAGTTGTTCTGCTAATAATAATAAATAAATAAAAAACAAATAATAAATTGTGTAGGGACTTTGACCGGCACAATAATTAAATGTCCCATTTTACTTATTGATTTCTAGTTACTCTGAGAGAATTATTTTTAACTTTTAATAAAATGGCTTATAACTTAAAAATAGTTGTGTTGCGGGTGCAATAAATTTAGAATATTGCGCAGAATATAAAATCAGTTTATTTTATATAAAATTTCAAATTCAAAATTACTTTGAGTATATGCTAAACGGTGACAAAATCAATTCTATTTGCTATATACCCAAATAACAATAATTAATAGATATCTTACTGCTCCGTTGAGGATTCATCTAAATGTTTCTCGCGGTATTTCCATCTTTGAAGTACCGCTTTTACCTAAATTTTGGTCTGGATCGTTTGAAGTAGAGTCTATCACCTCTTTTTGTGATGCCAATATTCTGCTTGCTGTGTGATCTAGTAAGTTTTGCAACTCTACCTCAGCAGATGATTTTACTGGGGTAGCATTTTTTCTTGAACTAACCAAAACTTTTTGATATGAAACAAACACGTTGTTTATTTTGGAATTAATAAAGCTTCTTAGTTACAACAATAATGGATACGACTTCATCTTCATCTGTTTCTGGGCGAAGATCCTCGTAACAAATTAACCATAGAGTTATCGATGGCAGAGATTTGTGACAGTTTTATTTGTTGTCACCGTCGACAACACTCATTATAATTTTTCTTTGGTCCTCTGCATGCAGATGGTTTGTCGACTTGAGTTGGTTTGGATGTCTGTACGTTAACCAACATTTCATCGGTGTTTACTAACCAACTGGAATTTGTTTTTAGAAAAATATCTCTGTTGCGCCTGGCTTTAGTCAATTTTTACTGGTATTTTCTTGCACAAATAAAAAATGTGTTTTTCCAAATCAACACAAATCAAATTTTCAGCATCCGGTAAATGTTCTAATATGTGACCATATGTATATAATTATTTTGTCCTAAGAGTCGTTATCGACAATATCGCAAAAATAACCAGTCGATCTAATATCGACCTCATAGGAATACGATTTTTAAGCCTTATTTTGTAATGTCTCATTGACTATAGATAATGATTAAAAAATAAGCAATATCACTCCTTAACTTGAACTGAGCAAGCTTTTACTTGATGAAAATCAATTTATCAAAATAAATAAGAACTGAAAGTTCAGATTTTCATGAAATTATATATTTTGACATGACAATTGTTTCGACAACACCGTGTCTTTATCAAATGTCTAAAGACACGGTGTCATCGAAACAATTGTCATGTCAAAATATATAATTGCGTGAAACTCTGAACTTTTAGTTCTTATTTATTTTCACTCCTTAACACTTGAAATCTACTTCCAAAATTTATTAAGTGCTCATTCTTATTGGGCAGGGTTCTAACTAAGTTTAGCGAACGTATTGCATACTAAACTTTTTATAGGACCGTTAGTTTTTGGATACATTTTCGCAAAACACGAATACATTCACTGACATGACTGTCAGAATTGACAAACACCACAATTCAAGGCATGGGAAATAGCGCCGAAAATATCCGATTGCTCCCAAACCCGTGCGGTAAAATCCCGGAAATGTCCGAGTGACATGATAAAGTGATGCTTCCTGCGCGCTAGATCGGTGGGTAATTAGGTATTTTACAGACGGGAGACGCTGCGTTCCGCTCGTGCCGAATCAACTCGTGACTCAAAGGCCGTTTACCACACTTAATAAAAATATACCATTAATGAATACGTGGTTTTAAAGTCACCAATATTTTATTATTAGAAAATTATACTATTGCTGACCTAAAACAATGGTTATTAAAATACGTTTTGATGAGTTTCGTACTTATTTTTTTTTAAATGATCACAACCTCTTATGGTCGAGAACCAAATTTTTTTTCTAAATAAATGCAGCAATATAAAGGGTGATTCAATAAGGGTTTCCACATTAAAATAATAATAAAAAACTAGGAAGAATATGAAAATATACAAACATTCTTACTTGCCATTTTAGATTAGGGTATTAAGGGATAAGATGGTGTCATTCAAATGACCCCCGCAAGTCATGTGGCATGACGTAATTCGTTTATTGAAATTTCCTATCACTTTTTTACATAATTCAGGCTCTATGCCGTTCGCGTCTAATGTATTGTTTCAGCTCTGGAATAGTGTTTGATTTATTTATATACACTCTGCTTTTTAGATACCCCCAAAAAAAAAATCTAGGGGAGGAACATCACATGATCGCGGCGGCCAATTGATATCGCCGTGAGATAATCCGACCGGGAAACTTGCCCCGCAGCAATTGCATCGTTTCTCTGGATGTGTGACAAGTGGCTCCATCCTGTTGGAACCACAAATCTGCAATGTCCATACCTTCCAACTGCTCTCAGAAAAAATCAGATATCATGTTTCGATAGCGAACACCATTAACCGTAACAGCGTTCTCCGGATTATCCTCGAAAAAAAAGGGCCAATTATTCATCCGCACCAAAATGCGCACCAAACAGTCACTTTTTGAGGATGCATTGCTTTTTAAACAATCTCTCTTGGATTTTCTAATCCCCAAATACGAGCATTGTGTTTGTTTAGAAAGCTACCAACGTGAAAATGTGCCTCATCGCTAAAGATGATTTTCGTTGAAAAATGAACCCCTTGTTTTCGTATCCATTCTGCAAACACGCGGCGCTGTTGATGAACTCGAGGTTTCAACTCCTGAGTTATTTGGACTTTATATGGGTGTTGATGCAAGTCTTTTGTTAAAATTCGCTGTGTGGTTGAATACCTTGCCCACATGCTGCGATCGATGACGAATCGATGTATTTGGATCTTCGGCTACACTTTCGTGAACAATGGCAATATTTTGATCTGACCGACCTGCACGAGCACGTTGAGGGACTTTGAGGTTAGTTACAGATCCAGATCGCTGAAATTTTTGAACCACATTCCACATTCCCTCTCAGAAGGTCGATTTTATGCGCCGAAAAATTCACGTAGAGCCCGAAATGCATTTTTTCTTGATCGACCATTTTCATAATAGGCTTGCACAATTTTTATACGTTGTTCAGTAATATATTGCTCCATGACTAATTTTGTTTATGTTTTGAGGTTAGAAATCTCATATGATAATAGACAAATACAGTGGCGTTTCAAAAATATTTCAGATTCTAATTGGTGGTGGTATTATGGTTAAAATCTGTTCATAGATATAAGAAAGTTACTAACGGATACGAATTAAGGTAAGACTCGGGCAAGCTGTAAGAATGAAATATGGCCGAACAGGTCCGTACTTTGCTTTGAATTTATTTATTTGGGGTTTTGTTAGGAAACATACTAAACAATATTTATTTATTTATGTATGTATTTATGTTTAAATCTAAAATAAAATTACAAATTATTTTTATTACCTACTTAAATTACTTAAAATTATTCACATAATATAATAGTATCGCTAACGCTATCATCTAATTATTCTAATTATTATTTGTTCTATATTATTTGCAATATGGATGTACGATTGTTCTGCTTTTTCTATATGTTTAACAAAATTTGCCCAACTTTGTGGAGGGATGTTAAAAACTTCGGTTTCTATAAGTTTGAGGACATTGGAGTTAACATGGGGAAAAACATTGTTACGACGAATGGCAGATTTCAGTTGGTGCCAAACATGTTCAGTGGAATTAAATATACAGTGGTAAGGTGGTAGCCTTAAAACTGTTAAAGATGCTTGCTGGCTGGCACCACGTTCAATGAGAGTCAAATAAACATTGTTTATAACTTTCTTAGTCTCAATAGAATAGTGTTTTCTGCATTTGGGCTGGAGCATCTCCTGAGATACAGCAGACTCGCGTATATTTTGCATAATTCGCACACGCTTCAACACACGCAGTATTACACACGAAATAAGAATGATTACTAATAAACTTAAACTAAGTAGTATACCAAACCAAAGAATATTAAACATAGGTAGGTATTAGTATTATTTTCTATTACGGACCACAATTTTACCTGAATTTAAATTCGGAAACTTTAGGTAATAATGTTGTTGCATTGTATGTTAATGACTACCCTTGGATAATCCCATTCAAAAGCAATTGATCACTTTCTTATATCTATGAACAGACCATACCTACCAAATGGCTCCGATACTCAAATTTTCTATATTAACTGATTTTTTTGTGCCTCCACACTCTGTGGAGCTTAGCAGTGTTTGCGTTTGCGTTAGGTCGCAACGAAAACATTAACAGCAAATTACAATATCGAAAGAATGGAAAGAAGTAAAACAAATAAACACCCGAAACGCAAGCTCGCATCGCATGCTACTCGCTTAAAACAAACGTGGCACGTAATATTAAAGGGCAACATCTCCCTACTACCCCTCCACAGTCCAGCGAATCACACACCACAACAAAGAAGATAAAAAAAGGGCTCCATTCTGATCCATATTCCCAAAACAGTTGACACGCGACCCACAAATAACTAGAAAGATCCTTTGTTGCGAAAATCTGAATACAAATAAACAGCGAGTAATTATACGATCAGTATTTCCGAACGGGTGTTATCTAGGGAGACCCCCGCAGAGATACGACTATGTATTTGGTTTCCAACTTGCAGTTTAAACATTCCATATAGAGTATTTTAAGCGCCAAATTTGATAAACGCCATTTTAGTCGGGAGATTTTTGGCACTAGCGGAATGAGTGCTTAAGAATTTTATCAATGTGTTGCATTGTCATACAACTAAGACAATTACTATTATTTAGAATATTAAATCAAATAATTTCCCTAATTAGCCTTTTACACTGCCGACACGGACATGTCCAAGATTTTAATTTCACTATTATTTTAAATTCTTATATTTCTTCTTCACATAAGATCATTTTATAGTGTAAATAAAAAAATCAGATCTACATACGTACTTCTTTGGTTTAACATTTTTACATTATTATATAATTAATAAAATTTTAAATGTACCAAAATCTTCTCGTCAACTGGTTGTAAACTTATCGTTGTTTTTGTTATTTGGACACATTGTTCGTGAAAAATGAACAAATTTATCAAAACTATTACCACTACTATAGGATTATATGCCATCAATAACAATCAATTAATTCTAAAGCTTTTTATATTTTCCATCGAATTTGTTGACAGTTTCTTGAACAACTTAGGCAAATATGCCATATAAATTAATTTAGACTGAAACTTGATTTAATCTCAGAATCCTTAATATTTAGGTCTAGGAACATTTATATTATCTCATTCGAATTTAATGGTCTTAGAGAATAGTTTATAAAATATGCTTTTTAAAACGCCTATATATATATATATATATATATATATATATATATATATATATATATATATATATAAAAGTCTACATTGAACTATGGCATGACACCTTCGAAAACCGTAGCCAAAAATTCAACTTTCAACGAATTTAAATATGATTCTAACAATGAGAGAATAAGTAATTTCTCTATAGCCCATAAAGAGACTGATTATTTAAAAATAAGCAGACATCAATTTCGGAACGGAAAATTCAATAATATGCAGGATGTCTCATTTAAAATATCAAAATTGATGCTACTTTTTGAAAGTAGCTCGCTTACATAAACGATCAAGTATTTAGTCCAGGTCTTGTTCACAAACGTGCCATTCACCGTGGCAAAGAAAATGACCCGTTGATTAGATAGCAAGTACAGTGTTTAGCTGTCAAATTGCAAATCGATCAGTCAAGTATGAGTCAGAACCCCTGTCTAAACTGTAACATTAAATTTTCCACTATGACCGTTGCACTTGATAAAGTGTAAATCGACAATAATGAGGGAAATTGCAATGGTTTTTTTTTTAACTTACCTGCCGATCTCAATGAAAGCCCAAGTTCTATAAAGGGGAACTGAAGGTTAGCAAACTGCAGTATAAGGGCGTGTCATGTGGAAAATTCTATTATGGTTGTCTATTATCAATATAAATTTTAGATTATCGATAATATTTATAGAGCGAACAGCTAAAATATGGAACAAGTTAATTTAAAAATGAGGTATTGAAATTTTGCTGTAAATATAAACTATACAGAGTTAAATGGAACACCATCTATTAAAATAGGTTTTCGAATTCTGGGTTAAATTCCAAGCATAATTCATGTAGTATATCCTATATTCATCCCTTTGTATGAGCAATAGAATAAAAAACATGTAAAAGAAATTATTTTATAAGGTGCTTAAAATGCCCACCATTAACTCCTTAACAATATCTTAATCGGTTTAAAAACGTTGCTCAGGATATTTTTATTAGTTCTTTTTTTTCTGTTTTTCTGTCAGTTTGATATTAAATATTCCCAGAGGAATAAATCCACTGGAGTAGTAGCTAGAGACCTTGCAGGCCATTCTATTGTTGCCCTTCTCCCAAGCCACTGTCTGTGATTTAAATATTCCCAAACTTGTCGAGCAAAATGGGGTGGAGCACTATCCTGCTGAAACCAAATCTGTGTATCTGTCATATTATGCTGATTTGGATTTCGAAAAGAAGCTGCGATAGTAGAAACTGAATCGTATTAAAGAAATTGTAGTAATGTAATGTTGTACAGATGATACTTTTCTTCCTTTTAATACACGCAAAGCTGTTCGTTGACTAACATTACAATTTTGACTGTTTCTTTAAACTTTCTATAATTTTTATTCACTATGGATGTTAGTATTCGTCTTTCTGGATACTTTGTGTTAAATAAATTACAAACTCCATATTCAGTGTCTTTACTGGCAAAAATGTATTTGTGACAATATAAGAACTTAACGGGTACTAGAAACTTACCTGGTCAATTGAAAATCAAATTTCTCTTTTTTAATATTCAGTAACAAATTGATCACAATTTTGTAACCAAAATTCTGGTCCAATTAAATTCAGTATAAAAATATCGAAATATTCAGGACCATACATTTAGTTTATTTGCCACGAACAGAGAGCAGTGGAGCGAGTGTTTAATAAACGAGCGACTTAAAAAGTTTTGTGGCTGTTGTTGTTTCATACTATACGTTTTCTACGACCGTTAGTTTTTGGGTATATTTTTCACAATTGACAAACGTCAAAATTTCAGCCTTGGGGTAATATCCCCTAAATCTAAAAGTGACTCGAATCCGTAGTAAAGGGAGTAGAAAAAAATTCTTATTTTACTGACTTGCTTACCTAAGAATTGCCATAATTCTGTCAAAAATAAAAGTTGAATTTTTTTAATCACATCACATCACATTATTACGCTTATTTTGAACATGTCTTTCTTTTGAAATTTTAAGTCTTTTTTTTTTATTGTTAACATTCACAATTATTGGGGAAACTATGTCGAAATACCTTCGCTTATTATCGTTTGCCATTTAAAGGGTTTGCCAATAATAATGCCAATTTAATAAATTATGATCCATACATCCAAACCTCATAATTTTTCTTGAATTGTTATGGAAAATTTCTCACGGCGATATTAGCCAAAATCGAACTAGCACGGTAATGTAAATTTATCCGCGTCTATCGTGCATCGCTCGAATTTCAATTTACGAAATATTTATAGTTATTGGGTACTTGGGGAATACGAAATCGCGGTTTTGATCACCCTATTTACGGCATTTATAGGGGGTTGTTTTCCTACCAATCGACAGATGTTTCGCTTCTCGGGTTCGACATCTAATTGACACACGAAACTGCCCGTATTTTTATTACTTTTCTCCCAGTCGGAATCGATAATCGGAGATTTTTATGAGGTGTAACGTAGGCAGTTCAGAGTTTTATTAATATTTTGTTATATTTTTTTCGTTTGCCCGTCACTGAATAATCATTTTCGTAGTCCTGTCTTTAAGTGATGTACTATTGCAGGAACTATTCTCAAAAACACTAAATGTAATCACTCCATTAGGAATGCATTATATAATTATAAAAAAAAGAAACAGAAAGCAACTTACAGGCAAATGCTAATTCGCTCATTGCTAAATATAACATTAAAGGCATATTTACGCGACCTGGAAGTTTGAATATTGAGTGTTTAGGTAAAAATGTAAATGAAAACATTAGATTAAAAGTAAATGTTTTTCTGTAATAATATAGTCTATCCGAAAAATGTCAGTTTCTAAAATAATTCGAGAAAATTCCAATAGAGGGATCTATTAACTGATTACACAATCATGAAAATCGGATAAATTTTTAGATTATTTAAATTTTTCACGAAGTTATTTTATTTTAAAAAATATTCATTTCAAAGGTAATAAAATTGTTTAGTTTGAGATATTTAATTATATTTTTTTTATTAAAATATCCATTCTGATTTAGGCAATTTTGTAGCGATCATTAGTTGTGACGTCACTTTGTTTAGAATGCACATGGTTGCAATTAGATAAAAGTTTAATAAAGTTATAGACCAAAATGTTGGTTTTTGCTACAAATGAAGTTTTTCAATTTCAAATGTTCATTCATAAATAACAGGGTTAAATTTCAATTAAAATAGCCTTTCTAATGGGCTCCATTTTAGATTAGAGGCTCTTTGCATAAAAAAAATGGCGACAGTTGGACTTCGTCGTCAGTCTAAAAAAATCGTAAACTTTTTGTAAATATTCCAAAAAATATAAATGTACGAGACTAATAATATTGTCAGCGCAAGATATTTTAATATTTTTATACTGTTATAAGCTTTTGTATTTCTTCTGGGTCTTGATTTACACAAACCGTGTGATTATGGCACGTCAAAGAAAACAATGGAATAGATACTTGACACAAAGACTTAAATTGACCTGGTAAAAATTATGAAATGAAAAAATTTCTGTTCTCTGGTTTGTGCAATAATATGTGCAGGATATTTGTGGAGTTGACAACAGAAGCTATGCTTATTCAATAACCTAAACATTTTATGTTTGTCGAAATAGTTATACAGGGTTTTTTTTAAGAACACGCACCAGTGCTTGACTGGAGATTCGCCTCCGCAAAAATGTGTTAGTTAGTTAGTGAATGTTAATTTTTTAGATTTGAAGTTTTTTCTGTGTCAGAGGGTCTAATAAATTTTTTTCACAAAATTTTCATTTTCGCTGGCAAACCGGAGAAGTACGAAAACAACTCAAGCGTCAAGTTGTACTTTTAGTGGCTTATTCATAGTACATAACAAAGATTGCAAGAATGTCAGTGGCGTACATCTTGTTGACAATACTGACAATATGTTATTGTCAGTGATGTTGCAAGTTCCAACAAAACAGCACAAAAAATATGTAACATAGTTTAAAAGGTCGTTATTTTTGTTGTTTATTTAAGATCCCGTGAAAACTAAGCATTTTCGCATATCCCGAACATTGAGGCTAGGTTTTTGAAACAAAAAAGACCGAAAATATATGGAACAGGTTCTATTTTCGTAAATAAATATGACGCAAACTTTTATAACCACAATAAACATAAATGAATAAATATATAATAATACAATAACATAAGGAATAAAATAATATTAAATATTTATATAAATAACATAAACGAGTATACGGTCCAATAAATAAATATCTACCTTATTCACATCAAAACAAATGCAAATTTACAACTTACATGTTCGGATAATAATTGCTCATGACTTTTTGGTGATGCATCTGCTGATGAACACTATAGTTAACGATACGTGGATAATATGGCGGTATGCAATGGGCGTAATTCTGATGAGGTACGCTCATCATATGACGCTGAACATACCCTGGATACATAGAGCCTGCGTAACATCTTGGAAACTGCACGGGTATCTGAGACATGTTCATCGGAGGCATTCGAGGTAATTCGTTTATTCTCCTGCGGAGTTTTCCGGTAGTTCCACCTATAAATACGTCATCGGCAGAGGCGTCTAGCATCCAATAACTGCCTTTGCCCGGGTCGTCAAACGGGCGTGGTACTTTGACGAAATATTTACTCAAACTCAGGTTGTGCCTGATCGAGTTTTGCCATCCCTGTTTGTTTTCGCGGTAGTACGGGAAATTTTTAATGATGTACTCGTAGATTCCGTTTAGAGTAACCTTCTTCTCAGCACTGTTTCTGATCGCCATCACGATAAGGGCGTTGTAACTATACGGCGGTTTGTCGTTTTTTTGACCGTCACCGATGCTGGTCGAGCTGCCGCAAGCATTTTCCAAAATTGAATCGATAGAAAACGAACTTTTGGCAGACATGTTGTTAGTACTTTAAGAACGCGTCTACTCGACTACGAGAAACCCGGGATTTCGTATTTATTGGCAAATCCGCGTTCAGAGCCCTTAACGATTTCGTATTATCTGAACCCCATAGATTACTATTGTTTGGTAATATTTCTTTATTGTTGAGGTACGGGTTTTACGGTTTTAAGCGTGACTCTGAGGTGGTAAAGTTAATTATACCCATTAGAGTGGCACCAGACCTTGACAGGACCGGACATGTTTTTATAATCTAATCATTTTATCCACGTCTATGTAATTGCGAATTACAAATCACCTATTATTATATATCCAAATTTTTTAAATATGGAATGTTATATGAAATAGAGAAAAAGCTTTCAAAAACGAAGTAAAGTAAAAACTAACAATAACGGATAAAAGAACAAGAAAGAATTGCTGAATTTCACGTCTTTGTTCACATAAAAACAAGTTATCCAGCCCTGTAAGACTTTTAATGATAATATCTTCTTATATATTATATTATTATATTATATTATATTATTATCTATACAGGGTGGGTCCATTTTTACAAGAAAACTTCATATGAACATATATCCTAAACGTCTTAAGTTTTGAGATACAGGGTAGTAAAAGTAAGTATTTTCATTTATTTCTAAAGAAATTTATTTTTTTAAATTTTTTCAATCCGATTAGCACTTATTGGCAAATTAGTTTTTATTTTTAAATCACGCGACGCACAAAAAAAAAGTTAAGAGATCAAATCTGCTTCTAAATGAATGCAAATCTCACACTTTTTTAAGGAAATCAGTGGCGTACCACTGACTCTCTATGAATAGATATTTTGGTTAATTAGGTCGCCACATCACTGGTTACATCGGGATTTTTTTTTGTGAAAAATAAAATATCTATCTAAAACAAAATATCTAGTTTTTAGTTACCAACTATTGTATTTTTTTAATTTTGCAGTTTTAGTGATATAACATAACATTCCAAAAAGATAAATAGTAAAAAAAAATATTTGATTTATTTAAGTTTACGTACTTCTCATTCGTACTTAAATTTTTTGATGTATTTTAATAAAACAGATAGACAATTACTTAAGTTCGAAATAATAATGATAATAATTCTGTGCATACTGTCACAGTAACTATATTGTTATGCCCATGCAGAGAAAAGCTTTTTATTTTTTTAAGTGAAAACCGTATATCGGATTGAAAAAAAACAAGAAATCAAATTTCTTAAGAAATGATTGGAAGTCGTAAGAATAATTTTTATTTTAAGAGAAATCAGAGGCGTACCATCAATGTCTGTCAAAACAGATATGCCAAATTCCACTGGGGTATTTTAAAAAAATTGGGGTAGACTAAATAATGCATCTTGATGCCAAATGATGTCAAATTTCATTAAAATATATAAAGTGGTATTACAGATATTGAAAAATATATTTTATTTTTGAAAATTTTACCATTCTGTATCTCAAAAGTTAAGACCTTTAGTGCATTTGTTCATATAAAGTTTTCTTTTTAAAATGGACCAAAAAATCGCCTTCTTAAGTATTGACATTCAATTAGAAAACACTCTGTATACCGGATGGCACGAGAAACTTTCAAATTATTTTAAAATTTCCGAAAGAATTAAGTGACCGAAAACTAAGCTAATCTTGAAGTTTTAATGGTACACCGTATATATATCTTTTTCATTTTTGGGCTAATACAATTATTTAAAATAATTTTTTGTTTTTCAAAAATATTTGGTTGGGAAATTTTCTGACTTACTTTTCCTTACGCATCCAATGGCAAATAGCATTTAATGTAATGACTTAATGATGACGTATTTTTTTTTCAGCTTCTTAATGGGAACAAATACTTTAAAATCGGATTTTTTTTTGCAACATTTTGAACCCAACATTTTGAAAACTAGAAAGGATAAATCAGATCACATTTTAATAAAAATGAAATATTACTAAGAATAAATATTAAATATTAGCAAGCTTTCCTTTTTCTATCTTAGGAAAAATTGTTCCAGCTTTTTCTCGAGACGATTAAGACAAATTTTTCTGTACTCTTATGTTAGTTGACATGTTTGAATGCATTCGGACTATCCCACAAGCCATATCAACTTTTTATCATCATAAGCCACTTTCGGCATTTTAAAATGTATAAAAAAAATTAATTAAAGTACAGTCTTCCGTCAATTAAAGGAAAAGCTCAGTCTAGTTGTTTCCTTCCAATTTTCGCATTCCGCTTATATCAGAAGTTGATTAACATTTTCTAAAATTGTAAATAAATTATTATCCATGATAATTCAAATCAATAACCCGACTGGGAGCTTATTTTTTTAAGGCTCTGTAATATTGGAAAACAGTGCAAGTTTTAAAAAATTTTGTTGTTTCCATTGAGGTGCTTATTTGAAGAAACTAGATTATTTTAAATTATTATTAGTTCACTAGATAAGTAAGGTAAACTTACATTTAGAATTTTTCTCAACACCAGTGGGCCCGGTAAAATGTATTTATTGTCCTATCTGCCTAAATACAATTTTCAAAACTAAATCCAATTTTTGGAAAAAGTGGTTTGGAAAATGGTGCTGTTCTGAGTAGAATAATCTCGCAAATCCAACAATGCAAAAAAGATGCTTCTGCTCAAACCGACAAGTTATTGAGTATTCCGACATTTTGGGTCGCCCAGTATATTTATAGGAATATTCGAGGTACATTCCTTAAATATAAAGTCGAGTGCAGTTTAAAGCGCTTGATCGAGAAAAAAAATTATCCTGGACCTATCAAAATTGTAATATATATGTACCGCCCCTGGATATATTGATATATACGAATAAATTTCATTTCTGGCTAAACAAACCAATAAAGTGAACTGCATATTTCATAGCGATTCGGCCAGGTGTATTCGCCATATCAAAGTAGATTAATATAATTTCTTGAATGTACAATATCAAGAAGCTGACGGGGCATCATGCGCTCAGGGCTGTAGATCTAGACTACATTCACTATTAATTAAGACACAAATGGAACAGATATACATAACCAGATAGAAGGTGCAGTCATAGGGGGCAGACCGTACCTGATATATGATATCGAAGTGAAAATGCAATGAAATGTCAAACCAATGTTCAAGAAAGTTAACGACACAATTTTTGTAAAATAAGGACACTAATTCGCGGGCCTCCACATAAATTTCACAAAATGAATGGAATTCTTTTGTGAATAAAGAGCGTTTCAAATCATCAGTCAACCTACCTTCAAAAACAAGCCAATTAGCGATTTCCGTCTATATTACTTCAAATATCTCGGACACCCTGTATAACGCAAACCGTTGGAATGAACTCTAGACGCGAACTAGTATACTGTTAAAACCAAATTTCCAAATTTTTTTCTATCTTTCATAATTTATCCCCGAAAACGGCAAGCTTTCAGGGTTTGCCCATAACCGATACACCCTGTAAATAATAAAAAAAAATGATTTTTTTTCCTGGATCTCAAAATAGCTTTAACATTTTTAAACATTTTTTTAAAAACTACTCTCCGATTGCGCACAAGGTTACTCGTTCCGAATAAAAAGTGGATAGCTGCAAATTAAATATAAATCCTTACATATAAAAAGTTTTAAGTCAATCTTGGCACTTAGAAATGAATTATTGCCATTAAGTCTATGTTTTACTTTTTTTTTTCGTTTTTTTTTTCATTGTATTATTTAAATACGTTAATAGTTAATGATTGAACAATTGATTAGTGACCGAAGTAGTGATTAAAACTGATTAATAATAAATCATATTTGAAAACGGATCAAAATGTAAAAAAGTAATATTGTCAGCTAAGGGATAATTTTGTGAGCTTGAAAAATTGTAACTAACTAAAGTAGAGTGGTAGTTATTCAATTGAAATCATGCTATAGGAGTGATACGGCTATTACAAAGTTGTGAGGGACCGGTGCCTCTACGGTAACGATCCGGGCTCCAAAATGAGATCCTAGTCCCATTATGGTGTCGAAAAATAAATTTGAACGTGCGAAAGCATCCACTTAACTTTTTTTCGAAAATTTCGTTTTTGGACTTTTCAAAAACGAGCTATTTGATGATTTTCAATCTCTGTCCCGTCACTTATTCGATTAAAAACAACATTTTTTTAGATATAAAAAGCAGTAATGCGATAAATAAACATGAAACAGAAAACCCTTTCGTTAAAAAGAAAACAAAAAAAAATCAAAATAATAATTGTATTAATATCAAATAAAAATAAATAAGAAATAGGTTAAATCAAAAATCTTTAATTATATAAAATCTTGCATGCTTGCTTGCTTGGCCGTGTGGACTGTTCTGTAATATTTGCAAGAATACCATTTAATGTAATAAATACCCTTCGAACTAAATCCTTGTTCATTATTTCCTTCAGTAACACCAATAATTCTCAAAATTCTGCTGCTGAGAGCTGCAAATCGGATATGCATGTACAATGTTCGTAGATATAACACTAAACATTTGAAAAACATCGTTCATCCGAACCTTTATTGCATTGTTATTCCTCATCTATATACTACAGTTTTGAGGACTAAAAAATAATTCAGCAATGGAATATACAAGAAAATTCATCAAACGAAGTTTTTCTGCCGAGAGAGAGAGAGAGAGAGAGAGAGAGAGAGAGAGAGAGAGAGAGAGAGATTTTCCAAAAATAATTGGACTTAACTATTTGAGATTTTCTTGTTTAATTCATATTTTTTAAATCGGTTTTTTGTTTTTGTACTAAAAAAAATGTTTGAACCACCCAAGATTTTAATTGATTAATTCTTCTAATGTTGATAAAAAACCTTGTGTGATAAAGGAAAATGTCTATGCAGAATCAACTTTCCAAAGTTTAAATACCCTTCTTAAGTTTAAACTGTTTTTATTTTAATGTTTTTCTTCCTTTTGTTGATACCGAAACTTTGGATTATATTATATTACGCATCTGTGGAGTAGTTAATATTCTATTTACTCTTAAGAGTATGGGTTTATTCTGTTGGTGCCCCCAAGAGCAAAGAAAAATTGATATAAAAAATGTTGTTCAAAATCACCTCTGGTGGCCATTTCAAAAACTCGAAAATAATTCCCTTTCGGGTTTTTTCTATGACCGCCAGTTTCCCGTACCCATATCCATAGCGTTCCTCGTTGCTATTACTGGTATATGTATTTCTGCATAGGGCATCGACTCGACTTATTCGCAGGCATAGAAATTTTCAGTAGCAAATACGGTATCGAAAAATGTTTATTTTTATTTAAGTTTTGCGATACGGTTGTGTTTGGCATCGGGACGGGAAATTGTTTGAGGCGTGTTTTCCACTTATTGAATCAATTACTGTCCGCTAAGGGCTGGCAGCCCGAACACGAACACAGTTGCTCTCCCCACCGCCTTAACACGAAAAAAAAAAACAAAAGAAAAACTCTCCGGCGTATGTTTAACGACGGGTCGGCCGAAAACGCTGACGGCCACGTCCTCGCCAACAAAGCATTTTTCTTCTCGCTCATTTTTGCGCTCCCTCAAGGGGTGTGTGTTGTCAATTGTTTTTAATGAACTTCCCGAGTGGCTGGTAAAAGGACCGACGAATTAAATCGGAACGCGGTTAGTTTTTGTCACCCTTAACCACTCCAAAAACTTATATCGAGAAATGGTTGGTTTGTTGAAAGTTGTTAGTATTCCAAATCAAAGCAAACAAAATTACGTTCTACTAAATACAATTTTTTCGGATGGCGCTAAATTTTGAAAATGGTTTCACTCCTGGAGGATTGTTTAGCAACTTAATTAAATAAGTAACATGAGCACAAATAGAAAGGAGATCTTGTGCAAAACCAACACCATTGCTCACTTTTTTCGGGAACCGCTTTTTTGCCGAATGATTTACGTCAACTTCTTAAAGAAGTAGACAACATTGAGATCCAACAAATGTGGTTTCAGCAAGATGGCGCACCTCCGCATTACCATGGAGAAGTTCGATAAATTTGAAATAATCATTACCCACAGAAATGGGTCGGTAGAGGGCGTATTTTTGAACATTTGTTGCGCCATAATAATAATTAAAAATAAGATATTTAAATTTTTGCCAGGTATTTAATTTTTTTTTTTTACGGCTCCAACAATGACTATTTTTTAATCATAACTGTTGGGGTACTGTTGGCTAATATTATGGCAATAGTCTTAGACAGTTCTGGTGGGGTTGCCCTCTCTGGCGGATCGGGTGCAGATGGAGGCGGCCAGGATAGCTGTGAGGCTGGCGAGCTGCGGGCTCTGGAGGGAGGGAACCTTCAATCGGGGTCCGTACGACATTTTAGAGGGCTGTCGCGGGGAAAGCGGGGTCATGGACATGCCGAGTGACGTCATGATCCCCGAGATGACCCTCTTTGACAAATTGACATTTCTCTTTCCATCAAGGGAAGATTGGACAGAGGGCAGAGTCGGCTCCTGGGATGGACTTGTCTGGTACACGGACGGGTCCAGAATGGGAGATCTGGCCGGAGCTGGAGCGTACTGCGAGACAACAGGATCGAGCTTGTCGGTCCCTCTGGGTCAGTACTGCACTGTGTTTCAGGCGGAAATTTTCGCTTTATTGATGGCGGCCAGAGAGGTGCTTCGGCTCAACCACGGAAGCAGGAGAGTCTTATTCTGCTCGGATAGTAGGGCTGCACTCATGGCGCTGAAGTCAGTTGTTGATAAAGGAGTGTAAAGGGGTACTGAGGAGAGGAAGATCACGTTGGTCTGGATCCCGGGTCACACCGGTATCCGGGGCAATGAGGCAGCGGACGCCTTAGCCAGGGGGTATATGGGATCAGAGCCCCGCTTGGGGATCGCCCCGTGTGTGAGGCGGGGAGCGCTCGAAGCCTGGGTGAGAGACCGGGCCCCGTCTGGAGAGTTGCTCCGGGAATGAGGCAGGCGAGGCTTATGATGGATGGGCCCGACCTTCCTCGGACCAGGGAGCTGCTTAGACTTACCAGAAGGGAGTGTAGAGCACTAACAGGGGCCTACACAGGACATTGCAGGCTTAGGAGGCATCTTTGCTTGCTAGGCATTGGAGACGACCCGGAGTGTAGGTGGTGCATGGAAGGGGAGGGGACCCCGTATCATCTGCTCACCGAGTGCCCTGCCTTGACATGGGCAAGATTGGGAGTCTTCGGAACGGCCCTGATCGATCCGGACTCAGTGCACGGTATTGGGCTAAAGGAGTTGCTGACCTTCTATAGGAGGGGCGGCATTCTGGACGCCCTCTAGAGCGGGCCCATCTGGTGGCCTAAGTGCTTGGACCAATACCAATACCAATAGTCTTAGACAGAGGGAATGGTAAATATTGGAAAAGTTAAAATAAATCGCAAAGTATTAAAAATAGGTAATATGACATACTAAAAAAAAGTTGCATTTTACAAAACTTCTAAATTCCTCCTGCGTCGGTTTTTGCTTAGTCGAAATTGCTGACGTTTCGCCAATCATCCTGTTGGCTTCTTCTGAGCTTGACTGAAACTGAAGAAGCCAACAGGATGATTGGCGAAACGTCAGCAATTTCGACAAAGCAAAAACTGACGCAGGAGGAATCCAGAAGTTTTGTAAAAAGCATTAGAGTAGCCTGTGGAAATTTCTTTGAAAAATTAAATAAAAGTTGTAGGTGTTAACGAGATTTTTCAAATTAAAATTAAAATTATAATAATAATAATAATTGTATGTTTATTAGCCAAAATATGGTTTACGACAATACGTTACATATTTACACAATTTTAATACATCTTAAGCGAAAAATAATCACACTCGAAAATTCGCTAAGATAATACTTAAGTCGTAAATATATTTTTGGTTTAATAGTAATTAATTAGTAATTATACAGTAATTAAAGGTCACTTGTTGAACAGAACATGTTTTATCGTCTCTCAGGTTCAACCACCATACATTCCAATATATTCGTTTATTTTGAACACCCTGTAGTATTTAATTCAAATTTAGTTGCATGTATCTTTTACGTGATCTTCGAATAACGTTCATGTCAAATAAGACCTACCATCAAAAATAATGGCGCAATCATAATTTTTTCACTAGTAATAGTGACAAAAATTTAAATATTGAAAATTGAATTTAAAAAAAAAGTTTAAGAATCTCAAAATGAATTCAAAACAAAAATTTTAAAAATGTGTATTTTATTTTATTATTTTTAAGCCACTCTGTAAACTGTAAAAAAAATAATCGTGCATCCCAAAAATCAAAACAATTTTTGTATTTTGCATTTTCTCATAACTTTTGAAACCAATGAAATAATTAACTATACTCTATTGTTAACTCACCCAGTACGTGATGTTACTCAAAAAAAGTTCTTCCCATAACAGAATGATGGGTCAATATAGACTTTTTCGTATAGATATATATATATATATATATATATATATATATATATATATATATATATATATATATATATATATATATATATATATATATATATATATATATATATATATATATATATATATATATATATATATATATATATATATATATATATATATATATATATATATATATATATATATATATATAAACAAGACAATAAGAAAGAAAATCCGACTCGAAACAAGGAATTATAAGAACCAGCAAGTTAGACAGACGCTAGAGGAGAGAAAAAGTTTGAAAGTACTGCAAAGGGAATTTAAGAACAGGACCCACATCACAAAGCTTGTAAATGAGAACAACATCGAATGTACCAGGATGGAAGAATTAAAAGAATTAACTGAGGCATTTTATCGATCGCTATACGAAAGCAAAGCCAAACCACCACTAGAAACATCTTCTAAAGAACGACAGAAGGTAATGAATGTAGGCTCAGAAGAAATCCCAGACATAACAAGTGAGGAAATTGAGAGAACCATGTCCAAAATGCCAAAAGGAAGAACAGCGGGAGGGGATGGTATAGTATTGGAAATGCTGATCTATGGAGGAGAAATAGTTCTGGACATTTTAAAAATTTTATACAATAAATGCCTGCTGGAGTGCGACGTCCCCGCAGACTGGAAGAACGCCCTAGTAGTTTTGCTCTTCAAAAAAGGCGATAAAACTAAATTAAGCAATTACAGACCAATCAGCCTGTTGTCTGTCATGTATAAAGTATTTATAAAAATAATAACAGAAAGATTGACCAACAAACTTGACAGTTACCAGCCTAAAGAGCAAGCCGGATTTAGAAGAGGTTTCAGCACACTAGATCATCTGCAAGTAGTAAGAACAGTTATAGAAAAGACAAATGAATACAATATCCCAATCTGGGTCGCTTTTATTGACTATGAAAAAGCTTTTGACTCTGTAGAGATATGGGCTGTATTGAAGGCATTAAGCAACAGCAGAGTCGACTATCGATGCACAACCTTAATCCAAAATATATATAGCAACGCAACCCTCCAAGTTATGTTGAAAGATTTCACAGATAAGATTGATATAGGCAGAGGAGTTAGACAAGGAGAGTCCATCTCACCGAAGCTGTTCACGCTTGCGTTGGAGGATATGTTCAAGAATATCGGATGGGAAACTAAGGGCATTAAAATAAATGGAGAATACTTAAGTCACCTACGGTTTGCTGACGATATTGTTCTCTTCGCGGATAATCAACAAGATTTGCAAGACATGCTATTGGAACTAGATCAAAACTCTAAAAAGATAGGCCTCAAGATGAATATAGGAAAAACCAAATATATGACGAACGATAATATCACACAAGAAACGAGAATCGAAATAGATAACAAAAAAATAGAACACACAGAATCCTATGTTTATCTAGGTCAGAAAATAGAAGTTTCAAAAAACAACTTAAAAGCAGAACTACCGCGAAGGATATCGTTGGCATGGACAGCCTTTGGAAGACTCAGAGAGGTTTTTTGTTCAGGCCTCCCAAACACCCTCAAAGCGCAAATCTTCGATCAATATGTACTTCCAACACTAACATACGGTACAGAAACATGGGCAATTAATAAAGAAATCATTTGCAAGCTACAAACAACACAACGAGCTATGGAAAGGAGGATGATAGGTGTAACCCTCCGGGACCGAATAAACAATAATATAATCCGGGAAAGATCAAAAGTGACAGATGTCATAGAGAGATTATGTAGACTGCGATGGAGCTGGGCAGGACATATAGCCAGGAGCAAAGATGATCGTTGGACACGCAGAGTGATGGAGTGGAGACCATGGAGCAGTAAGAGGAGCAGAGGACGCCCCCAGACTAGGTGGACAGATGATATAAAGAGACTGGTGGGAGACAATTGGATGTGGCATGCGCAGGATAGAAAGGAGTGGCAATGCTTAGGGGAGGCGTACGTCCGACGATGGATGGATAGCTGAGGATGATGATGATGATATATATATATATATATATATATATATATATATATATATATATATATATATATATATATAGAGAGAGAGAGAGACTTCAAATCCAACAAGAGTAATATAATTGTTTAACAAAAAGAAAAAAATGTGGTTCTGTTCGAACATATCAAAAACTTACTAAGGGGTGTTTTTTTTCGATGTATAGAACTTTAAGTTGCAATAAAACAACGATGGATTATTCGATTGACATAAATTTTATTTATCCGAAAGATAATCTTGTGGCATTACATTTTAAATATGATTTCTGGCATATGACCGCCACAGCTGGCGCCGATGTAGTCCAATCGGGACGTCCAATTTTCGATGACTTTTTCCAACATTTGTGGCCGTATATCGGCAATAACACGGCGAATGTTGTCTTCCAAATGGTCAAGCGTTTGTGGCTTATCCGCAGAGACCAATGACTTTACATAGCCAAACAGAAAGTAGTCTAGTGGTGTTAAATCACAAGGCCAATTCACAGGTCCAAAACGTGAAATTAGGCGGTCACCAAACGTGTCTTTCAATAAATCGATTGTGGCACGAGCTGTGTGACATGTTGCGCCGTCTTGTTCAAACCACATCTCCTGGACATCATGGTTATTCAATTCAGGAATGAAAGAGTTAGTAATCATAGCTCTTTACCGATCACCATTGACTGTAACGTTCTGACCATCAACGTTTTTGAAGAATTACGGATTAATGATTCCACCAGCCCATAAAGCGCACCCAACAGTCAGTTTTTCTGGATGTAACGGTGTTTTGACATAAACTTGAGGATTAGTTTCGCTCCAAATGCGGCAGTTTTGTTTGTTGACGTAGCCATTCAACCAGAAGTGCGCTTCATCGCTAAACAAAATTAGATTATGAAAATCGAGAACAACGGCAATTTCGTTTTGGGCCCATTCGACGAATCTACGCCTTACTTGATGATCGTTTGGCTTCAATTCTTGCACGAGCTGGATTTTGTAATCACGTAAATCAAGATCTTTCGATAAAGTGGATGGACACAGATCCAATTTCTGTGTTCGATGGCGGATGGACTCATTCGGGTCTTCCTCAATGCTACGCTCTACACTAGCAATAGCTTCTTCTGTACGCACCGTACGGCGTCTCTGGGGATGCGAGTAAACGATAAGAGTAAACGTGGTGCGAAAACGTTCCATGGTTAATCGAATTAATTGCTCTGATGGACGATTTTGTCGACGATAAAATGGACGTAGTGCGCGATACGTATTCCGCACAGAACCATTATTTTCGAAATAAAATTGCACTATTTGCAAGCGTTGTTCAGGCGTGAGTCTATTCGTGATGAATTGCCAAACCAAACTGAGAATAAATCACGTGACAGCTGTTAAATCGGTCGCCATCTTGAACAGTCATGCCAACTTAAAGTTCTATACATCGAAAAAAAAAACACCCATATTATTACACTTATCTTGTTAAATAATCTCTTCACCTCAGGTTTTTGGCAATAATATCTTTATTTATTTATTTTTAAGTAACAGCAGCTTTGGTTAGGATTATATCTATTTTTAGGAAGATCAGTTCTAAATCACACAAGTCGGTAAGTAGACAGGAAGATCAAAATAAGTATGATGATATAATCCTTTTTTTATAAGATCCCGTATTTTTTTAATATTTCAGTTTAGCTCGGGGCCCTTTATTTTACTAGCCAAAATTTTACTTAGTTTCGAGTGTCTTTTCTTTTATTTTATTTATTTATCCCTTAGTGGTCGGTAAAAGGACCGACGGATTAAAAACGGAACGCTGTTAGTTTTTGTCCCCCTTCGCCAATTTATAGAAAACTAAAATCGTGAAATGATCCTTTTGTTAAAAACAAAACTTATTTTCGTATTTTTTTTTTTTTGCAAAAAATGTATGGATGTATTTGGATACCGATTTTTCTCACTGTATAACAGCTGTATTCTCGTATAGTGATAGCAATGGTGCAAAAAATCTGCAAACGCTGTGACGGTGTCGCGGACACAGGTCTGAGGTTCATCGTTTGTGGTATACTAATGCACAAGTCTTGCGCTAAAATATGCAAATTGGTCAAAATACTTCAAGATGACAAAATAGGCTCCTGTATGTATGACCTTCGCAAGGCCGACAAGCCTGCTGGGTCATCCACCGAACCGACCCCAGCGGAGACAATGAACACAGAGGATCAGACCTTGGCAGACTGTCCAACCATCGACCACCTTATCCGGTATCTGAAGGAAGTGCTTAAGCAAAAAGACGAAACTATATGCTACCAAGCAATGGTTATTGATTCTCTTCATGATCAGATGGCAATGTTGAAGTATAAGTCAGCATATTGGCCCGGCTCCTTTCGACACGGTTAATAAGTCAATCAAACCTATCATAAAACCTAGTAATACATCCAACGAGAGAGGCATTACACTCCCACAAAATAGTCTAACTGGGCCGACTATTGCGGGAGCTCTGCATAAGGCTGCAGCCAGGAAAAAATGTACCGAAATCATCAATCTGACATCTGGAAGCGCCCCGATTTCTCGATCCAATTTCATCCCCCGGCTCCAACCGGTTGTGGGCCACCTTAGCGACCGTTCGTCGTGCAAGCTGCAGGTGGCCATCAGAAGGTCTCAATTTCACATCTCGAAGATGCATCCAACCACACAACCCGCTGACATTGAGGAATACTTGAGGCCTATGTTTACGGAGGTCAAAGTGCAGCCAGATCAGGTCCATGGTCCCCGAGAGTTATGCATCATTTAAGTGCATGGTGCTGGATGCTGAATCGAAGAAGATTCTCAACCCTTCCATTTGGCCGACCGGAGTGCTCGTGAATCGTTTTTTCGGTAGGCGTGCTTCCGGACCACAGTCCAACTGATAATTAAAAACAATTAAATAATGAAAGACCCGCCTTATATGAGGTTTTCAAAACCACAAACTTCTGAGCGACTCTCAGTTCGGGTTTCGTCAAAAGAAATCCACAACCCATGCGCTCATAGACTTTGAGAGCAGGGTGGTCCGAGGACATGACGATGGTGAGATTTCGAAGGCCCTGTTGTATGACCTTACAAAGGCCCTTGACTGTGTTAACCACGTCGTACTATTAAATAAATTAGAGTTTTACGGCGTCAGGGGTATCCCTCTACAATTAATAGGGTCATAGCGAGACAGCAGGTTTCAGTACGTTGAGATTGGCGGTGTGTCAAGCGATAGCGTTCTCCCAGTAGTCTCTGGCGTGCCTCAGGGGTCGGTACTGGGGCCTCTGCTCTTCATTATTTACATAAATGATCTGCCGCTGTCCATACCCAATGCAAACGTGACCCTCTACGCGGATGACACTGCCGTTCTCTTTACGGCTAGAAACCATAGAATGCTTACTGAAAACGTTGATGAGACTGTGAGGGTCCTTCAGCAGTGGTTCTCTGCAAACCACCTGGTCTTTAACCAGCAAAAAACTCAAGAACTTACGTTCTCTTGTAACAAAGTAGTAGCCGGTCCATGACAGAACTCTGTCATGGACCGGCCAGATCGACGAGGTCTGCGCCACACTGTCCCGGTGTTTGTTTCTGTTAAGACATCTCAGGAACTATCTAACAAGGTTGGCCCTAAGAACAGCCTACTTCGGTCTGCTGCACAATGTGTTGTCTTAAGGTGTGGTGTTGTGGGGTGGGGTAAGATACTAGGAAAAAGCCTTTCGTTTGCAAAAGGCCACGCGGCTACTTAGCGGCGTTGGTCCGCGTGAACTCTGCAGACTCATCTTCGCAGATTTGGAGATTATGACGGTGCCCTCTACCTACATCTACAGATCTGTTTTATACATTCATAATAATGCTGATTCTTATCGCACACTAACTAGTAGACATGAGTATAACACCAGGCAAGCTGACTCGATCGCCCTATCGTACTCTAGACTGACGTCCTCGCAAACTAATAAAATCAATGTTAAATTATACAATCTTCTCCCGAGCAGCCTTAAAAATCTACTAACCGGACAATTTAAGCAGAAAATGAAAAATTTCTTTATAGAGCTATGGGTCCGATGAGTATCTTGAGCTGCTTACATTCCACTTTATGTATTATTTAAATCTTATCTATTATCTAGAACTATTTTGTATAACTTAGTGCAATTTTTTTGTACTTTTTTAATGTTTATTTTGTATATTTCTCATCTGCGATAACCATTGTAATTGCCACTTATCTGAATGGTTAATAAGGTTCTATTCTATTCTATCATTAAAAAGATATTAAAAATAATCTAACCAGGAAGAATGGGAGTATTTACCACGTTCCCATGAGTATTATTATTTTATTTATTTCATTATGAACAAATTAATTCAATTGAATCTCATGCACTTCTGGATCTCGCAGTGGTTCGTCTTTATTATTTATTACCAAATTGCACGTACCAATGAAAATAAACATGTTATAAGTACACATCTCTCATTGCACTCATGAAAAAACAAATACAGAATAACATAACAAATTCTAGTGCCTAATTGCAAAATTTGAAAATATTTTAAAGTAAATTCGCATCAACATATAACAAAGTTTAGCACGGGCTCATATAAATCTGCCTTAATTTAATTAACTTAAAATTAGAAGTCTTTAAATAGAAAAGAAAAACAAAATATCAACAAGAACATTTTGAAGCATTGTTTCGGTATACGGCCGTTAATGCAAAAAGAAAATTTATTTATTTTTTAAAAACCCATTTAGAACTAAGCTACTAATAAAATAAAAATCGTCAAATTATATAACTCAATCACATATGCGGAAGTCGATAAGTCGATTAGTACCTACTAAAGTTAAAAATATATTTTGGGCAAATATTTTCCAGCATCCATTGGGATCCTATTTTTTTTAATGTTTCATAAAAAGCAAACATCAACCAATTTAACTCACTTTTTTAAAAATGAACTAATTATTTTATAACCAAAACTGCTTTTCAAAACATCGATGGATAATAATGGTTTAATAATTAACATTTAGATCATAATTTAAGGTTTTGGTTAGATTAGAAGGAAATCATCTCTAAAAGTGGAACAGTCAACTTAAGAGGTAGGCAATATGACAAGTTTGTTTCTTTTCTCTGGATTAGAATTCGCCTAGTTGACAATGACCAAGTGCGGCGAAGAAAGAGATCAATAGTTTGTCATTGCGAAAAATTTTAATTTTAGGATTTAATATTGAAGCCCGTTTTTTTTACTTGACCATTAAAACTAAATTGAAATAACTATTATATCGTTTATTTGAATGTTTGCTTCAACTTTTTTTAACGGCATTATATAATCTTAACAAGCATAAATTGCAATACACGGTTTAATTTCATTTGTTGTAAATATTTAGTAAAATTCTTGCCTTCTTAATTAGAGGGGTAGCAATAAACATATTTTTTATGTAAAGGTCACTCAAGTAATTGTGGCAGTTCATAGCTAATTGCCCGTATATACTATTAATCCAGGTACGATCTATACCAATCGATATATGAATATATAATTCTAATTAACCCAGTCCCCAGCTGGTTGTCACTTACCTGCCTAAGTTTTACGTTTATATTTAGAATTCAGTTTATGACTTGGTCATTAATAAACGTAAAAAGTAGGTTTCACCTTTTATGGTCGCCTATAAAACTTCACAATGGCTTACAGTTAGTTTTCCATTAAAAATTGAGCTGATCCGGTACTTTAGTGATGACATAACATCAACAAAAGGTTTGTTTAATACTTTTTCTCTTGTTTGTGTCCAGTTCGGGATGCGAAGATAAATTTTAATTTATTAACGCGACATTAAATTTATGTCCAAACATATTTTGTTTTGCTTAATGATGTTCATTCTAAATTTTCACAAGATACTGCTCAGTATTAACGTAGATACAAAAAAAGCCATTGCCAGAATCTGAAAACTGGTATTAAATTTAATTAATTAAATTAAAAATTATAGACGTATTTTATGTATAACGGTTACTGTTAATTGTCGATAATATGGTATTACGTTTGAAATTTTAAGAAAAAAACTAAATTTTAAGAATTAAGGAACGTTTTAAACCAATAACGCCCTACTCCCAACATTTTCCATTACCAAAACAAAATTTGAAGAAATGTTGTTATTCGAATTCACTTTCAATTGTTATTGTATTATTAAGATCATTGAAATTAAATATTTAACTTGTTAAAAACATTTACGAAAGTATTGATTTGTTGTTGTAGTTTGCGTTAAATTAAAATGATGTAAAATTGCATAAGTAATCTTTTCCTACCGAAATTGGAACAATAAATGAATTTATATACGAGAAATGGGGCAAATATTGTAAGACCTCTAGACACAGTTTTTGCTAAATACGCAGCTTATCTGCACTAATTTGCGTCTTGTTTTCATTAATTTAAAGTCCATGATTCTGGGAGGCACTACTCAGAACTTGCAGGTATATTTTATCAAGAGCAACTTCAATTTTTAAATATTTTAAAGATAAGTGGAGTTGCTGAAATCTGAAGTGTAGATCGAGTACATCAGAGGACCAATAATACTACTTTGCGCAACCCCTTTGTTGACAGTTACGTAAGTAAAGTAGGTAAAATATAGTCTTTGGGATCTGCTGTCTAAGTAACTATTAAAAAATTCACCCCATGCCCTCAAAGTATTTAAGTTTAAGAGTAGCCCATGATTCTGAGAGGCACTAGTCAAAGATTATTTCAACTTCAAATTCAAGTATTTCGAGGATAGATTAAGTTTCTGAAACCTGAAGTGAAGATGGCGAACATCAGAGGACCATAAATACTAGTTTGCGCCGCCGGTTTGTTAACATTTGCGTAAGTAGAGTAGGTATTGTTAAAATATAGCTATTAAAAAATTAAGCCCATGTACTCAAACTTAAGAGTAGTTCGTCACATAAAGTGTCGAACGGAATATATATTAGTGCTACGGTTGTCTCTTAAGTCTGCGTGTGTACACCGTAAAATGATCCACTATATGACCTGGAAACCCATAGGTGATACGAAAAAAAGTTTCTTGGACTCTCATGAAGGTTTAAAATATTATAATTTTGTTGATACATGGTGTCCCAAAAGTGACCCCCAGGCATCAACTTTGTTATTTTAAATAAAACACATATTTCGACATTTTTGGAGTCCTTGGTTAAAATAAAGGTGACTTTCTTACGAAATTCCTATTCGAGTTTTGCATAGTTTAGGTAGACATTGAGATTATGTCCTTTTTTTCATATTTTGATTGCCCCCCATAAAATTGTATTGTGACGCTACTGATGAAGGTATTGCAACGAAAATTTAACCACTGACTAAGGAGATGGTGCACTACTCAATCAATTTGACAAATACGCTTCAGTTTATACAGGGTGTCCCAAATAGGTGGTGCCGTTATGGCGAATTCGATTAACAAAATCTCAAGATTTTCAAATGGAACATCCTATATTTTTATTCAGATATCCATTCTATGAAAAAAAAAAATAATGACATATTTAAATTTTAGTTACTTCTTGAGATATTCGAGGTTTAAGATAACACGCGTATACTACTTCTTTTAAAGATAGTTAATATTCCGATATACGAATAAAACCTATTGCTAACAATACAGGGAGTCCATTAATACGTGGAAAAAATCGACTTTATACTACACACTTTAACAGATTTAATAAAACTTTAGAATTTATATGTAAAGAAATATTTAATATCTAATTATCTACCTAATAATAAAAATAAATAATTAAAGTTTATAGGCAAAGTAACAAATTTGAACAAATAAATCTATAAAACAAAAATGCTTTTTACAAAACTAAAATAGTATTCGCTCAAGCTCTGAAGAAGTCAACAGGATGATTGGCGAAACGTTAGCAAGTTCGACTCAGCAAAAAACGATGCAGGAAGAATCCAGAAGTTTTGTAAAAAGTATTACAGCAGCCAGTAGAAGTTCTTCGTTAATTCGGTTTAGTTAAAAATGTTCCTCTTAAAATGCTCGTTTTATCTGGCATTAAAACAACAAAGATTTATCAAAATATTTAAAAATCTAGTTGGCTATGATATCACAATCTTTTTTTTTTGGCGCAAAGATACTTTGAAATTTCTGTTTGTTTTTGTTGTTTTTCATATTTCTATTTAAAAAGTCCATAATTGTCAAATTTTTTGTTAGCATATTTGTATTTTAAATAAGTGATAGTTTTTACCAATGGAGTTTTAAAGAAAGTTTTCGGGGGCTAAAATACAATATTTAATAGAATTATTCAGAATCTGTCAAATCACGATGAAAAAGAGAGAAACCGAGCACCATTTAATCAGAAGAAACTGAATTAAACGTAATATTGTACTGCACGGAATTTATGTAATTTAATAGTAATTGAAATATACAATTTAAAAAATATTTAACATCAATTATCTTAATAATACAATAACAATTGAAGGTGAATTCGAATAAGGATATTTCTTCAAATTTTGTTTTAGTGAGAGAAAATGTTGGGAGAAGGGCGTTAATGGCTTAGAATGTTCCCTAATTCTTAAAATTTAGTCTTTTTCTGAAAATTTTAAACGTTTTAAACGTAATACCAATTCAATTTATAAACAATTAACAGTACCCGCTATACATACAATACGTCTATAATTTTTAATTTAATTAATTAAATTTAATATATTTAATAATTTTTAACAATATTAATAACAATTTTTATGTAAAATTCATACAATTTGTGCACTGCGAAAATTATATTTATTATGTGCACTACAAAACTAAATTCCGTATGTATTTGCAAAGTCAGATTTGAAGAACTCAAAATTATAAGTCTATGCATTGCATTGTGTATTTTTGAATGTACATTATAAATTACAATATTCTTTAACCAGTTAATAGCCTAAAAAGGCTCATACATTCAATAAATTGCCACTTTCAATTAAGGGTATAACTAACAGTAGAAAGTTTAAGAACATATTAAAACAATTGTTTATTAAGCTTGAATCTTATAGTGTTGGAGACATTTAAAGTATGTATATAAAGGGAGCGGCTAAGCTTTGACGATGTTTTTCCTATGGTTTGGTACGTCCCCGTTTCAAATGAAAATACGGACCATTCTCAACTAATCCCAGCAGTTAATTTGAGCCTACAAGATCCTAGCGACCGTACCACACCCCCCGCGTGGTTAATAACTAGTTTAATTTAAACCGTGTTTATTTGTTTTCAAATCCACCTAAGCAGGCTAGAAACATGTCAGAAGGTTTCGGGCCTCCCAATCTAATCGTCGAAATATTACTGAAAAGGTCCCGTGATCCGCTTAGGGAGATTTTTGTGTTACTTTCGAGGCCGAACGTAAAAACTCCCGAATACGATTAACTTTTGACAACCCGACGACATGGTTAAAGCGAAAATAATGCGGAATCATTGTCGTTGAAAGTCGACTTTTCGGCTTTTTGTGTTTCGCGCTGACGTCGGACAAAAGGGCCACAAGGTGTTCCGTACTTTACGCCCTTTCGGGCGGCAAGGAGAGAGTGTGTGCTACATAAATTTCGTTTTTGCTGAAAAGAGTGATAATTAACAAAGGTCGGGCGCAATTTGTACGTGACAGATATTCGCAAAGCAGGCCCGCATTAAGTGTGCTAATCTTCCGCTCTTTAGGAAGATTGGCCCTAGGAAAAATATAATTATACGACGACGCCTAAAAATCTCATCAGATTATTCTCGTTCGTTTAAAATTTTAAATTTATTTGCAAAAGTGAATATTTAAAAATAACAGTAAATAATGCTTAGCTATGTTTTTCTGCAAACAAATGATCACCTACCTAGCTCCAAATTGAAACCCTTACCTACATGTGTATATAAATTATAAAAGTTCACATATACATTCAAGTCTTTTAATAATATTTAAATGAATAGAAATTCTAAATTGGATCTCTTATTTTTTCTTTGTTCGTTTCTGCAATGATTAATTTTATTTTATTTTAAAAATGTAGTTGTAATTTATAAATTTTAGAGTAGTTTCATTTTTAAAAGTGTATAATATTATTTCTAAAAGGTGTAGTTAGAATTATAATTATTTCTGCCAGACATTAAAATATATGGAAAATGTCGAAAAGACAAAGATAACAACGTACACTCTACGTACATAACACATAATCAATAATGCTTAAAGATAGGTCACCAACATCATTTATTAAAAACTGAATTAGTTTGATTTTAAAATTCCTTAACGTCTCTTGGTTCGTTTCATTATGCAGTAGATTGAGTCAGAAGAATCCACAATCTAGATGATTCAAGGGTTACCGCAATTGCGAATATGATGCTTACTTTTTTCAAAATTTAATATTGCTGTTATTAAAGTTACGAATACGAAGCTCCACAATAAGGATACAACAAATTAAAGTGCGGTCTACAGGCCGGCATGCTGCTGAGGGCCCTGTACTATCTTTTGACACCTACTGCAGCACATTCTATTTTAACATGACACATACAGATAAGTTGCCAAGATTAGTTGATTTTTGAAGGTAAATTGTCACAGTTTTCCAGTTTAAATTTTGGTCTGCTATAATTCCAAGGAATTTTGTGCTACCCACCCTTAGAAGTCCCTCTACAGCAATATTAAGAGAAAGTTCGTTTTTTTAATTTAATTTAATAATAATTTACTTATATAATTTAAAAAATATTTTACATCAATTATCTTACTAATACAATAACAATTGAAGGTGAATTCAAGTAAGGATATTTCTTCAAATTTTGTTTTGGTAATGGAAAATGTTGGGAGAAGGGCGTTGATGGTTTAAAATGTTCCCTAATTCTTAAAATTTAGTTTTTTTCTGAAAATTTCAAACGTAATACCGTATTCAATTTATCAACAATTAACAGTACCCGCTATATTTTTTATTTCTTATTTCTATAATTTATTTTATTATTATAATGTTTATTATATAATTAGCCCAACTATTTTACTTTGTCTGTAAATCCGATCTCTGGTTTTTCAGAGTAAGTGTGAGAAGCTCTGGTCATTTTGTAACTAAATGTGAAAAAACATTTTTTTTTTGGTAATTAATAAAAATATGCGATGAACTTAATCAATTATGTCTTTCCAATCCTCAACCATCAACTGCAAAACTTATCACATACGTATTAAATTCTTTTAGGAGTATACTATTCAAGCAAATAAAAATTAATAAAGAGGATGTAGGCTAAGAAGAAATTGCAAACAGGGATGATGATGTGGTCTAGTGAACAGCATCTTAATGTATGGAGCAAAGATATGGGGGTGGATAAAAGTGAAAAATGCTTAAAGTGTGTGTTTGGAGTTGAAAAAGAAACTGCAGGTGAAAGGAAAACAAAAAGCAACAATTAAAGACTTAATGCATTTAAGAGAGTCCACAACAACTGAGCAGGTGAGAGCAGTGCAAACTGGTAACAGCAAGCTGTAGAGACATAAAAAGTGAGACAGTATTCCGAAAGAGAAGAATATGCACCTTCACCACAGTTACCTTACCTTTTATTGTAGAGCCGGTACGTCTAAGTTGGATGGAATGTGATGTATGCAATCCTAAACTACCATTAACCAATTAAATACATCAGTCTATCAAATTATTAAGGAAACAAATTTCAACAAAACAATATGGACAAGCGTGAGTTGCAACTATTCATGACGACTTTGATTCAAATTTAATACAAAAACCATAATATTTATTAGTGATGTTGGGGAAATATCCTATCACGATTTTTCACAATGCGGAAGTTTTCTTCTTAATCAGAGTTAAATGAAAAAATATGTCTACGAATACAAAAACTTAATGATGCGGCTTTTTGCATTGCTCGGGCCGTCGAATACAAAACCGACATCTTGTAAATAGGCACCTACGGTCGCGTTCCGACAAGATTGTTATCACTTGATCGCTTCCGAGAAAAAAGCCTGATTACCAACACACGTTGAACTGTTTGATCGATTTCCCTGCTCGCTATAATGCACTCCTTCGCATTGCAAAACGTCTTTCTGTACCTGTAGGCCCAATAAATATATCAGTTGTCTGTATATACGGGACGTCGTTTTTCTGCGTCTTATTTTTATATTCTTAACTTTTAATGAATCGCAAAATATTGCAAAAGGTTCGGCACTGTTTTTTCTGTAATTGCGGACCTACTGAATTGATATTGGATAAATAATATATTTATTTTTATTAAGAACGTTTTAAAACGGGTCATGCCTTGATACCTTGGTAGGTTGCATAGGCATACGTAATTTTTCTAATAAAACAGGAACCACATTGCCTATTATTTATAAAGGTTTTCTCATATTAGTTGTCTAGACCTTGATTACTTATTAGGATATGACTTCCGATCAAGTTTATCAACTGAATCGGGTTGCTATTTTTTATCTAGACCGAGGCTTTGCTAACAATATTTTGATTTTATTTTAAATCTGAATGACTGGGTAACTTACATTCTGCGAGGAACCAACTTCTCTGCAAAAATAAACAATACCTCTCTACGAAATGTTCTGGGGATATATATATATATATATATATATATATATATATATATATATATATATATATATATATATATAACAAATTTTAGTTAATTGGGGTATCGGTCCTGATGAGGGCTCAAATAAAAGGCTTTTGTGCTACACCAAGTTTATTTTCTTCTTCAGGGGCTACAATATGAAAGCGGCTCTTAGTTATTTAATACTAAAGTCTTCTAGTTAAAGTACTTACTGCTACAGTGCCATTATAGGCCAACACCAAACTCATCCGGATAACAGAAAGAATCAAATACGACCGTTAATTATTATAACCGAGGGCAGCCATCTAGACGAAATTGTTGTTACATTTTATTTAAACGAATTTTACTTCAAACGCAAAACGCAAATGATGGAAAGGTTTTATTAATATGACTACCGCCAGCCGTCCAGTTTTTTTCCCTTCTTTTTTTCCTTTTGTTACCTCCTTTTTGTTTACAAGGCACCTAATGTATAGAGGCTTGGGACTATTTTTCTAAATTATAATTACATTGTGACGACACTATTATCAGCAAACGCAATTCGTTGACGAATTTGGTAAAAGACAACAAGGGTCATGTGATAAAAAATTCAAAACCATCAAAAAAAAAGAACATAAACAAATTTCAAAACTTGAAGTCGCAACAGCATCACTTAACAATCAAAACACAAGATAATTGGGTTAAGAATATTTCAGAGGTTGAGGTCCCGGATGATGTCTTGAGGTTTCTCTCTTTAGGTTCGAAATTTTCCGTGCCACCAAGATGCAATGAAATCTCAGTCAAACGTTTAATTGCTGATGTAGAAACTATAATTAAAGTTGTACCAGAGAACGCAAAAAATACTGTAAGAGCTAAGTTTACTAATGTATTGACTAATTTTTTAAAACAACCGGCAAAGCGTAGCTATATAGACATTTTGTTAAAAAAGACAAAAAAATTTTTTAAGGATCACGCTGAGTTGGTCGTTTCTAGGGCCGATAAAGGGAATGTGACAGTTATTATGTCTAAAGATACATACATTCAAAAATCAAACGAAATTCTGATGGATCGGACCTATTACGAGCGTCTCAGATGTGATCCTACATCTACTTACCAACAAAAAGCTAACAAACTTGTCAAATCATTAAAAGATCAAAAACAATTAACAAATGAGGTAGCCAAAACTTTAAATATATATAATCAAACTTGTCCTAAATTTTATGGCTTACCCAAAATACATAAACCCCAATTGTCCTTAAGACCGATAATTTCATCAATTAATGCTCCGAACAGTAAACTGGCTTCATTGTTGACTCAGGTTTTAACCAAAGCATATAATAAGAATAATGATTATTTCACTGGTGATTCATTTAAGTTTTCTTCATTTATCAATGACAAACAATTACCTAATAAGTATGTTCTTGTGAGCTTGGATGTCGTCTCTTTATTTAGTAATATTCCATATAATTTGGTAGAAAAAAGTATAAAAAAACATTGGAACAGAATTAGAAACCACACTGATTTGTCACAAATTAGTTTCCTAAAGATACTTCAGTTTGTATTTGATACAACGTATTTTAGATTTAACAATGAATTTTACAAACAAAAATTAGGTACACCGATGGGTGCCATCATTTCTCCAATATTAGCTCAATACGTTATGGATGACCTACTTGAGGTGTGCGTAGATAAGCTGTCGTTTCAGTTACCATTTCTGAAAAAATATGTGGATGATATAATTACTTCCATACCTGAAAGTTGCGTGAGGGAAACTCTCACAGTGTTTAACAGCTATGATGCACACATACAATTTACAGTAGAGGAGGAAATTGATAAAAGCGTACCATTTCTGGACACTAAAGTGATCCGGAACAACGATAACAAAATTATATTAGATTGGTACATAAAACCGACCAGTTCGGGGAGATATATGAATTTCCACTCTTACCATACAACGAAAACAAAAATAAATTTGGTCATAGCATTAAAGACACGAATAGAGAGGATTTCTCACCCATCACTAAGACAAAAAAATCTTAATAAGCTTTACGACATGCTGATTAACAACTCATACCCAAGTAGGTTAACTAAAAAATTGTTATATAGCACGACCCCACTAAGAGCTCCAAACCCGCGGAACACGGTCGTCCACTCAGATAGCCCAGAAATGGACGATCTGAGATGTTTTTATTTTTCATTGCCATACATTAAAGAATTAACGACCACACTCACAAAAATTCTGAGAGCACAAACAAATATTAAGATAGCATATAAACAAACAAAAACATTGGGGAGTGTCTTTAGCAAACTAAAAGATAAGGATGAGGTACAAAAGAATTCAGAAGTAATTTATAGCATCCCCTGTAATCAGTGTGATCAGGTATACATAGGACAGACATCGCGAGTACTTAAGGATAGAATTACGTCACACAAGAGTGATTGCAGACTCAATAAGAACACCTGTTCATTAGCAACACACTCTAACCAAATGGATCACGATGTTAACTTTGTTGAAACAAAAATTCTCCATAAAGAAAGCAACTACAACAAAAGAGCAATTTTGGAAATGGTGGAGATCTTCTTGGAACCGAAATCGGTCAATAAAAGATCTGACATTGATGGCCTCAGTGTGATCTACTCTAATGTCTTAACTTTACAACCAACCGTCAATCGAATTGCGTTTGCTGATAATAGTGTCGTCACAATGTAATTATAATTTAGAAAAATAGTCCCAAGCCTCTATACATTAGGTGCCTTGTAAACAAAAAGGAGGTAACAAAAGGAAAAAAAGAAGGGAAAAAAAACTGGACGGCTGGCGGTAGTCATATTAATAAAACCTTTCCATCATTTGCGTTTTGCGTTTGAAGTAAAATTCGTTTAAATAAAATGTAACAACAATTTCGTCTAGATGGCTGCCCTCGGTTATAATAATTAACGGTCGTATTTGATTCTTTCTGTTATCCGGATGAGTTTGGTGTTGGCCTATAATGGCACTGTAGCAGTAAGTACTTTAACTAGAAGACTTTAGTATTAAATAACTAAGAGCCGCTTTCATATTGTAGCCCCTGAAGAAGAAAATAAACATTTTCGAAAGCTTGGTGTAGCACAAAAGCCTTTTATTTGAGCCCTCATCAGGACCGATACCCCAATTAACTAAAATTTGTTATATATATATATATATATATATATATATATATATATATATATATATATATATATATATATATATATATATATATATATTACGTATTGATTCACCGATGGAAAAATGTGATGACACTATGTTCCGGGATATCATCCGTTCGCTCGTTGAACTCCGACTGGAATCCTGCAGACGTTTCGCCAACGGATATATATATATATATATATATATATATATATATATATATATATATATATATATATATATGTATATATATATATATATATATATATATATATATATATATATATATATATATATATATATATATATATATATATATATATATATATATATATATATATATATATATATATATATATATATATATATATATATATATATATATATATATATATATATATATATATATATATATATATATATATATATATATATATATATATATATATATATATATATTAGCTTATTATTTCAAATTAATATACAGTAAAATAATATCAAATGTATATTTATTCATTCAATTCCTTTACCTATACAAAATAGATAGTAGTTTAATGAAAATTTCTTGTTTTAGTAGAAAAATGAGTGACGATAATAAAAAAAACATCTAGACCGAGTTCTTCGTATATATTATTAAAATTATATTTAACGAAATAATTTTTCGCTTTGTATTCGGCCTACACAACGTTATATTTGGACAAGCTATAATGTAGTCTTTGTCCATGTATAACTTTAAAAAATTTGTTTTTTTAAGTAATATTGTGCATAAAACAGATTAATTTTTAAACTAAGCACATTTATATACAATATATTTCTGAACCGATTGCTTTTGAGCCGAAATGTTAACTGAACATCCAGGAAAACTTTATTTTGTTAAATTGAGTACATAAGGTCAAGAAAAACACAAAATTATAGTTATGATTACTTATATTACCTTACAGCTCTGTTACAAACTATTACTTAGTCGTCTTTCATTTTTGATAAATATTTAAGGACATGCTGTATTCCGCACAACTCTACAAACTATATTTACGCCAAATTCTTGATGTCTTTATCTGTCTTGTTGGTAACCAGACCATAACAGCACTGTCAAAAAATAGTAAAGCGTATACAAACCGACATGATTGAGAGGCTGGTACCTTTCGAAACTGCTGGGCAGCCCGGAGGCAAAAGAGCGACTTTATTGAAATGTAACTGGTCTGACAGTTAATAAGAGACATGGGCGTAGTTAGAATAGTTTTCCTATTCTTTCTCTTTCTGTCAAGAAACCAAAATCATACTACTCTTTTCAACATGCTCTTCCGCACTTTCATTTACATTATTTTGCACAAGTGTATGTGGAAATATGTAAATGTGCCTCTGATTGAGAACTTTCACGGTTGGTTGAAAAACTTATAGTCACAAAGAAACAGCTGGTAGTATGTAAATAAAAGTGTCTGGTTACTGTACTTATATAAAAAATAGAATAAGAACTTATTTAATAGCCATGCTTCTACGAAGTTCTACGCCTATGAGGTGCCTATTATTTACTTGTATGTTACCGTAATCCCAAAACGTTGCTTACGCTGACGATAATTGGGCTATTGAAAGGTTTTGGTTTCAATTCGTCATCGGAAAAGAAATATTGTAGGTACCCCTGCGTGTAAAAAGAAATAAATCAAATTTTGACATTTTAAGCTTGAAGAACATTTAAAGACTGGAAGCAAGTGACAATTTGAAATATACATTTACCTACTTCATGGTACACATATTAGATGCGACCAAGGGACTTGCAGCTTTGGATAAACAAATTTCGATTTTCTGACGATATGTTGGAAAAAACTGTAAACTATCATGTTGATTCTCTGTTAAATTCAAATATTTTTCGTAAAGACAAATGAGAACAACTAATTAATTTGTAACAAAAAATCCGAGAGAGTTAGATTAAGTACCAGTTATAAATATGTAGAGTTTGAGTGATTTTTTCCGCAATCTGAAAAAAATCTAACGTTATCTTAAATGTCCAAGGATCGATTCAACACAATTATCTGACTTAAATTGCCAGAAAAGCATATAGAACAGAAAAATGTGAATTTTTTTTGGAATGATCCTGGAATACTTATTTGCCAATGGTGTCGATATAAAGGTAGGTATCGCATCACTTAATTAACTGCCTTAACTGTTAGAAGATGAAATTTTACCAAAAGTTCTTGCCATGTGCTAATGGTAGTCACAGTCTTTAATGTTTTTTGATGGGTTATGTTTATGTCATGGGTGTCGAACCAAGTCTCGTCTAAATAATTTATATTTTATTTTTCTACCCGAAGTTGGTACGAATCTGAATTAACATCGTTGGATCTCTTTAATATTTTAATGTTCAGATATCGGCGCAATGTTTGGCAAAGGCCTGCAGACAAATTTTGGATTAAAAAATATAAAAAATTAGCGGTTTGTTTTATTAGATACGCTAAAGTTTCAGGAAGGTTATAGTAAATTTTTACTTTACTTTTCAAAAAGTTTTTTAAACCTTGAATGCGCAGAAACAGTATGTGCAATTGTCCAATAATAAAGATAAATTTCAAATGACACTTTCTGTTTGATTCATTACTCTCCTCCATTTCGTTGTGGAAATTTTCTTCAACCTACGATTTAAACGTAACAAATAATAACGATAACGCTACTGATGGAAATGCACAAACGAATACTATTTACAAATCTTCTGGATGCCTCCTGCGTCGATTATTGATAAACCAAACTTGCTCACTCATCAGCACTGGCGGGAACACACTCACGAAACCGGACATTAAATTTTATTCAATTAAACTAAAATTCTTGCATGTAATCAATTCTTCGACCAACGAAAAATCCCAGAATCTATAATAGTATATTATGCAACAAGTGCGGCAAACGGTATTTGAGCCACGAGCTTAATTGGCACGGACGGAGTTTGTGGTACATTTTTGCAAAACAACACGAATACATTGACTGACATGACCGTCAGAATTGACAAACGTTAGAATTCAAGCCGTAGGACAAGAAATTCATGTGGTTAAGTGTCGCTTTACTGAAGGGAGAAGAAAAATAGTATTACAGTAGCATGTGAGAAATAATTCAGAAATAATTATTAGTTTATTGCTCAGTTTATTGAGGACGTTAATAAACGATAGGCCAGGCAAGTCATGACCATTTAACTGCTCTTTGCTAAGCTAGACATAATGATGCTTCCTTCTACTTAAATTTTTCGTATTCAAACACAGGAGCTCCCTTTTCCAGGCTTAACTTTGCCACACGTCAAGTTTGAAAGAAAAACGAAGCAATTTTTGTTAGAGAATCCTTTGTATAGAGCGAATATAAATATGAGTACTTAGAGCTACTTAAGCAAACAACAGCTGCATTATAATGTTGAGTTTATTTCTATATGAAATTACGTAAATTAATTACGTAATAAATTAAATTACATAAATACTTATGCAGTGTCAATCCGCTTGAGATATTATCTGCTCACTTACCATTTGTTGTTTTGTACAATGGGTAATAAAGTTCTTTTTTTCGTATTTTTGCTCTCAGGATACTATTTTTGTTAACATTAAAGGTTATTCCTTTCATGATTCCGCAAGGTGGTTGACCAATACGTCGCTTTAAAGCTCTCTTAGGTGACTCTTTAATGGCACATTTTAATATCTGAAACAGAGATTGCATTATTGAGAGTTTTAAATCTTGAAAATATATTTATATTTATAACATTATGCAAACTGGAGGTGGGAAGCAATTTAAGTATTCAAGTCCCAATATAAATTTTGGGTAGAGAACTGACGAGTTTAACGATTACATAAAAACAACAGCTTCAACCGTAATTCCGTACTTCGAAATATAAAGCTGAATTATTTTTCTTTTAAATACTAATCGTCAGGTACAGGATTAAGAAGGAGCAATTAGATAGAGGTACGGGAATCTATTTTTCACCAGGCAGCATTTTTTTTGTAGCCTTTTAAATCTTTGTTTTAGTTTTTTTAGTGTTAGGGGAAGTCCAACGTACTATACACGTTGTGGGAGAAGCTTCTGCCAAACAACGTGGTAGAGTGTTGTGGTGGGGTTATCAGACCCCGAAACCTCAGATTTAGATTATGAATATCAGTTCTATATTTGATACGATTCAACAAATACGCAGGTGTTCCCGATGCAATAAACTTATGAAAAAAGACATGAGAGCCTTCTTCGTTGCTCCATGTCAAGCTACCCTGCATCCCTTAACTTATGCAAGATGGGAAGGTATTGCCCTAAACGAATGTCAAACAGGATTCTTTAACTCTCTGGATTCTGTTTATATCGTTCTGATCCAAACAGGGACCGTAAACTACATCTACAAAATTAAAACTGGCATGAGTCCTAGGTCTTTAGCGTAGTCAGAAACTGACAATTTTTTTAGTTAGGGTAAGTAACGAACCAGAGCACCGTAATATTTGCGAATCCAAATTTAAATCTAACTGCAGCCACATTAACTCAGCACTCCATCAGGCGTAATTTTCTGATACGCGTTCGACACACTCTAATTAAACATTCAAGGGCCGATAAAGGTAAGATATGCAAATTCGCATTGCCTATACGAAATCGAAAATGGCGTAACCAAAGAAATGGTAGACGTTAATGCGGAGAAGCGACGTTGTCGGATGTTTAATCGAGCTACGTATTCCGCAAAAGCTAATCAGATCACGAGGCGCATGAGACAACGAGTCCGAACGAGAGATTAAGACGTCAGTCGGGCTTAGTTTGTCGGCGTACTTGAAAGTTACACGGCAACAAACACCTTCATTTATTTCTGCTTAGTGACATTTGGCATTCGCCACGCGGATTACCGGTGCCAGCAAAACAGGGTCCCTTTATTTTTCTTCAACGCGACCGCAACCGTACGGCAAGACACCAGGCGGATAATCGCCCATATTGCTCAGTTTTGGGACGTGTATCGTCGCACCAGATGCCACTCACTATAGTTTTCCAATAAATTTCATAATATAATACTCCATAGATATATTTTTTATTTTTTTAACAACTTTTAATAAGTAAGCACTATACTAAACTTAATATTTGGGAAAATTTGGTACCAGAAATAATGATTTTCAACCTTATGTAATGAGCAAAACCCTTAATTTGATTTGAAATTTGATACAAAAAAAATGCTTTAAGCACTATATTTGCATTACAGGGTTTTCTTTTACCACACTGTGCCTTGTATGATATCCACAACAAAATTATACCATACCGTGCCGATTGAAGATTGTTCTGAGGATACCATCTTTACAGATTATGGAAAAGCTTTTGACAGATTTCATCATATGACTATAATATTAAAGGACTGGTGCCTTTTATTGCACTATGTCTCAGTCCAAAATAATAATTCCGAACCATTTCTTGTTACATGTGGGGTACCACAGGGATCAACACTAGGCCCACTATTATTTCTATTTTTCATAAATGACATAGAACAAAGTATTAAGCATTCAAATATCTTTTTGTATGCTGATGACATTAAAATATACAGAAAAATAGTGAATGAAAATGATAATGACATATTAAAATGGTCAAAAGACAATTTGTTCGATTCTAATGTCAAGAAGTGTAACAAAAGTGTAACAAAAAGTCACTTTTCTTTTAATATAAATTGAATAAAGATGCTATTAAATCAGTCACTACAAAAGATGAGCATGGGGTTACAGTTGATACGGAATGCGAATTACCAGTTGAAATCCCTAGTCATGACAATGATTATATCTTACAATTAATAACAAAATAAAATAGATATCTTTAGTAATTCAAAAACATTTTTTGAAAAATTATTACAAAAATAATCTTTCTGAAAAAGTAGTGTCAGTAGTGGTAATTAATTATTTACGCTAGTTTTTAAGTTAATTTACTTTGCTTTGCTTTGTCTAGCTGATCGATGACAAAGTAACTTGTCGTTTCCGGTTAGATTATAGCAAAGCTCTTGGATACTGTTGTATTTGCCAAAGCATCAGGTCATCTTCAAAAATAGTAAATCCATTAACCTTTCTGTGAGAAAGTGCGTACAGCAAGGCTGGCTCCTCTGTTCTTACTATCCTTTTTCCCAACTGCTTTACTATTTTCCAATAAATAATAATAATAATAATAATAATAACAGTAATAATAGTAATAATAATCATAGTAATAGTAATAAAAAATATATATATTTACGAAAAAAACAATACTACAATAAAACAATATACAGCTCGAGGAACGCAAAATAAAAGTTAGGATATTTAAATTTAAGAATGTTTGTTAGTGGAATCACTAGGTATCAAAAAAATAAGGTTAACAGACACCCTCATAGTTAAGAGACGACGACGCTTGTGTCATAATACGGATACAAATTTGAACCTATATATTTTAAGCATTTCAAGTCAGTAAGATCAGGATCAGGATGCCGCTGAAGATGAGGTATTTGATGCAGCAACTAAGATTAAGGAAGACGTTAATTCTAGATGAGATGTATCTGCAGCCCATAACCTCAAGCAAGCAATTTTATTTGCAGCACAAAAACAGGTAGACTATGTAAAAATCATCTAAAATTAACAATGAATGACGTTGTTGTAGAGTTTGAAGGTAATATGATCCGCAAAACATGTTGATTGGCTCTCTCAATACTCCTAAAGATTGCCTAGAAAATTCTACCTAAGTCTTGAAATAATAGAGTCCAATCTAAATTTATATCTGTGTGAGTCATTCATTATCTTTTCGCTATCACAGGCACTAGAAAGTTCAGAACCCGGGCTTCAGATTATCTTACAATGTTAGAAAATATGACAGAATCATTCAGTCTGACAGAAACCTTCAGCTAATATAAGAAAAAAAACAGTTGCTCCTAAAATGATCAACAAATTACCAGTGGTTTATTTCTTTTGCAAAGAAGGCTCAAAATATTTATTTATTTTTGATAACGATTGTGCATAAAAGCGGCAACTTTTTCTTGATTAGATTAATGTCCATTGTTTTTTCATTTTTCCTTTGTATACCAAAAGTTAAGTTTAAAAGCGCTCGTTGATGATACTCCGGATGCATTTCTTATTATTTTTTAAATTTTATATTCATTATGATTAGATTATAAAGTTTCTTTCTTTTTGACTAGTAAGTAAAATAAAAATAATTTATTATAATTCGTTTATGCAATACATAATATTAATGAGAATAAGCCTCAAGTCATTTCCACTTCTAACATTAATTTGATAAGCATTATTTCTAATCGCTTTAATTTTTGTTTGAATCATATTTATTATTCGCATATGCAAGCCAATTTTTCATAATTAGTTCAACGCTGTGACACATATATTTCTGAAGAAACACTTTCAGTATATTACATGAAAGTATATTACTGTAAAATAGGACGTCAAAGATAACACTTTTTGTCAGTATTTTCAAATTTTAAAAATTTATGAAAACTAAAACCATCTCAAATTGCTTACAAATTAAATTATTCTCAGTAAAACAATAGAATATTATGCAACATATTTAGTAAACCGCATCTGGTTGTGTCCATAAATTATTTTTGGTTAGTTTATGTAAATGTATAAAAACGTTTCCTATACGTATCCTGACCATTTCAAACTAGGTCTAGGTATCTATGTAGCATTTAACCTAAACGTCAAGTTTAAAAATTAAAATAATTTCTAAATATTAATCCTCATTAGGTAATTGAAACCAAAATATACCTTTATAAGAACATACATTTTATGAACAATATAGATTATTTAAGTTTGTAAATCTATTCGGCTCGATACAACAAATGATCTCTTTCCTTCGCTTGCTATGTATGATCTAATAAAACATTCAATAATTCTTTTTAATAAAAATATATTGTCCTACGCATTTTCAGTCAAATTACGAACTCATCTTGATCCCAAAAATCCGCAAAGCTTTCTGTTGCCAAAATATTGTTAACCATCCACAAAACGATTCCGATGGTGTCAACTGCCTCACCGGCAACAAAATTCACTCCCTGTTGCCAAATGTTTAAGTCGAATTTACAAAACAAACAATAAACGAGCAATAGAAAACCAAACAATTACGAATATCTATGAAAAATATACAAACGATGTCACCGCCCAGAGGCTGGCCGAATAGAAACCCGCTCTGCCATTGGCCCGATACTATTGGTCCAACTTTATGGAGGGGATATCGTGTTCTACCTCTACCCGAGTTACTCAGGCCCTCAGTCAGTTCTGTCCTAGTAAGCGTAGGTCGAGTGAGAGCTTTGGCGTACGTTAGTTCAAAGTGTATGTGCATATGTTACAAAATGGTGAACAACGAAGAAGCAGTAACCGCTCTGCCGACGATGGCGAGAACCCCGTTGAAATTTTCGTTTTCCATCACTTCGATATTGTCGGAATCTGCCAAAGAGGGGCCGAAAAGTCCGAATGTAGCGAGTAGCGAGTCGGAGCATAACGATTCCGATTGCGAATTAGATGTTATTGGAGATTGCGACTCTTCGCCGTTGGATTGTTCGAAAACCGGCGAAACCGACGATAAAGATAAGGAAAAAAAGTCCAAGGAAAAACCCCCCTATAGTTACAACGCCTTGATAATGATGGCGATTAGAAACAGCCCTGAAAAACGTTTGACCCTCAATGGCATCTACGAGTACATCATGACCAATTTCCCGTACTACAGGGATAACAAGCAAGGCTGGCAAAATTCGATCCGACACAACCTCAGCTTGAACAAGTGTTTCGTGAAGGTGGCGAGGAGTTACGATGATCCTGGCAAGGGTAACTATTGGATGCTGGACCCCAGCGCAGAAGACGTCTTTATTGGCGGAACCACTGGGAAGCTACGCCGTAGGTCGACCGCCGCGTCTAGATCCAGACTAGCTGCCTTTAGAAGAACCTTGTCAATGTATTCACCTTTGCAACCGGTTTACCATCCGTTCTATCCCGCATCCAATACGACCCAATTTTGGCCGTATATTCAGACCGGATCACCAACCGTGTTGAGACCGTGTCCCATACAGCCTCAGCCTTACAACGTAGAGCGGCTTTTGGCTGTACAGCCACCCAGGGTGAACTTGGGGGCTCCGTTTTTTCGTAGACCCGTCGATTACGGAAATTTGTTACTGCCAGATCATCTGATAATGTCGCAGTACCACCAAAACACACGTTCGCCTTCCAGTAGTCCGGACTCCAGTAGTGGTAGCGACGCGTTGAATACGGTCATGGTACCTAGACTAAGTTAACTTGTTCCGAATTAGAACAGCTTTGTTGATCTCATTTTTATTGTTGATTATTGTGTTGTTGTACATAAATATGTAAATAAACCGGTGACGCTGTTAAACTGACGCGTATGTAAGTAAACAAATGACTATTGTGATGTTAGATTTCAGTAATATATGGATTATACGTATGAATAAATTTTTATTTTTTCTATTTCGACCGTTTTTGTTTCCGTCTAGTCCCGAACGTCAATAAAAATATTTACGGATTATGTTTGGTTTTAGACCTTGGCCAGAATATATTACCTTTGGGATCAGGTTTATTGTGGGTTAAACAACAAAAGATTTTACGGTATTTTATGGTAGTGTGCAATAAAATAATTACAAAGTCAGAACTGTGGTGGGGAGGTCCAAGTCCGATTGCTACATTGTTAACTTTCGGATGTTTTGGTTACGACAAAATTTTAAGCGCTACTTCTAGGTACCAGCTCGCATTATGAACTAGCATTTGAAATCTTTAAATTATCCTTATTAATGATTATTTTGACACCAAAATAAAATAATGTTAAGAAGGTATACCTGCATACTACTATGTGGGAGATATACGTACTTACATATATACATATTTTGCATTACCTAAACGAAAAACCTTTCACTCAAACCAAACTGCGAGAAAATCTGTTAACATAATTTTCTCTATATATATATATATATATATATATATATATATATATATATATATATATATATATATATATAGATAATAATAAATCTAAATTTAATAAATCAAAATAAATCAATAAAAATGATAAAATATTTTTTTCGAACGCTTGTTTGAGTGGCCTAAATAAATTATTGTTCTGGAGCCAGTGCTGAAGCTATAGATTTGTATTTGACCACAATCATTAAATAATATACCTACCATTAAAATATAGAGTGGAGCGGTTATAAAATTTCTTCTGATTTAAATTGAGATTTGTCCAAGTTTCCACAATCATAATAATATTTCTTGTAATATTTATGTAATTATATATGTTGATGGCACTCTTGTTGTTTTGTATTTCTGACGGTATCACATTTCATATATACGTTTATTTGGGTAGTTTGCCTTAAAACAAACATTTCCCAATATTTTATTAAAACAACATTAAATTAGATGCATAAATAAACCTCCATAAATTTTAATTTTATTTTAAATATTTAGTGAAAAAGCACCACAAAATAGGCCAGTTTATTAGTTTGTGACGCGGGATTTCTCAAAAAATATAATTCGTTCATAAACCATTCGTAAAATATTTTAAACATTTTTTTTGTTCGTATTTTATATCATGAATCGAAAAGAGTACATTTTACGCAGATTAGTGCGATTTTTTAATGCGGGTCATTACCAACGATAGCCGCACAGACCTATTAAAGCTATTAATTACCTAAATAATAAATTGCGGTCGCTCTAATTTCACTAATCCGTTTTAATTATCTATACTGTCATATATATTTCATATTTTTGAAAAACATCCAAATGGGATGGGCAATAAAATTTAAATTTTCCAAATAGCAATAACACAACAAATTTATGTTTTGTAACAAAATTGGTTATAATTTAGTTGGGCAAGTATATACAAGTTACACCGCCAGCACAATTAAAGAAATACCAAGTTGTTTAAATTTTGCCCATATACAGTTTCTAGCTTTTAGTTTTGATCATGACCAGTCCATCGTGCAAAGAAAGGGTCAATGATGTTTGATCAATGAATGATCGATATTGCACTAGAACGTGTCAAAATCTAGATGATAGAAACATAAATGTGCATTCCTTGAACACAAATTCTAATGACATAGATACCCCTTATTCGGGGGTTATTTTATTTCAATTGGGGCAAAATCAAAACCAAACCAAAAAGGGAAGAAGAATCAAGATTTTCAGCCGTTTTATAGGCTACTTTTTGTTTTATTTTATCTTACAATTATTGTGGACTCTTTCATTGTGCTCGTTACAATTTGGATTGAATTGAATAAGGACAAAATAATATGACTAAAATAATAATAATTTATTACAATTCGTTTTCGCAATAAATAATTTTAATAATTTAATATAATTAATTAATAATATTAAATATATTTGTCGTTTAAATTAATTAAATTATGTTTCCATTATTATCAAGTCTTAAATACTGTTGCAAATTAATCTCACTTTGTAGCAGGAATGCTTTCAACAGTTATTACCCCTTTCAGAACCGTTTTAGCAATTAAGCCCATAGCTAAATGGAATTTATGTTTGGAAAAGGAACCTTTAACCAGACCAAAAAGGGAAGAAAAATCAAGATTTTCTACTTTTTGTGGTAATTATTTTTTTATTTTATTTATTATTGTGGACTCTTGCATTGGGCTATTCGTTACAATTTGACTTCTTTTAACAAAATCCTCCCCCACAAAAAAATTAAAAATTATAATCTGTAAGTCAACTAAGAATATTTAAGTACGAATTTTTTGTGTGCTGTTTTAACTTTATTTCAAATTATGTTTTTCCTTTATTTTATTTCAATTAACTTTGTTTTCATATTTGGTGTAACAATTTTGTTTTAGTTTGCTTTCCGGATATCGTCATAGTCAAATCAGAATGTCGTATTTAATTTCGGATTAGAATTTGAGTAGGACGAAATAAAATATAACCTAAATTGTTACAAATTTTATTTATCTAATTATGGAATTTAATTATGGATTTAAGGTAGTTGAATTGATGTGGTCCAATAAAACCTTATGCTATTACGGTAATTTCCGTTTGGCTTGATGACATTTCGTTTGTGACTTATTAGAGACGTGGTGCACAGGCAACTTTAAGTTGATTAACGTAGGTGTACAGTATTGTTCGTGTTGCCCTACAGGTCAATTACAACATTAAATAAATGTTGACGTGCTTCTTTAATATGGCGCGGTCGGCTCGGGCTGACTCACGAAGCTTCATTTGATTGCTCTAAATTGGAGAACTAGGTATGAGAAAATGCGTTCGTTTCGTCTATTAGATCTTGTACGTGTTTAGACTTGTATGCCGAATTCGTCCATTAGCTGAAATATATAGGTACTTAGTTCTAGCTATGTTTATATTATGGTTATTTTCAAACTTTTCGAAATCTACAAATTTTGCAAAATGAGTAATCCGTAACTGTATAAATGCCGAATAATATTGGATATACTTCGCATAAAATACTTGAAGACCTGTGTTAACTAAGGTCACCCTAAGCTTTAACACTGTATTCTAGTTCCTAAGTAACAATAATTTCTATAAGTTGGTATAGACAAAATTTGTCTTTATAATGGTAATTTAAAGAAATCGCAAATACAAATGACATTCTTCTATCTTTGGTATTGTTGATCAATGAAAAACTCGCTATTAAAACAATACCCAAAAAACAATAAGTCTTGAGATGGAATGATCACAGATGGATTTGTGTTTATTAACACTATACGCAATCGAATAAGAAACAATGTTCACTTCAGTGCCGCGTAAGGATGTTTTCATGTATTTTTCTAATTATGACAAGGCTTTCGACAGAGTGCAACAACAATAAGTTTATAAATATATTAACATTGGAGTTGATGGATTAGACTGACGAATAATTAAGACCTCTACTGGCGACAGAAGACAGTCGTTCTAGTCAAAGGAAGATTCACAGCTGGAGCAAAGTCTTTAAGGAGGCTTTATATAAAAAAAAATCGGATTCAAAATCAACTGATTAAAACTGTTCACTAGGTCGACGATGCGGTGATGAGCCTCTGACTCTCCAAAATCTCATAAATTCTGTTGATACAGTGGGACAGGAAATAAGATTAAATATAATTGTTAAGACCAAGTTTATGATCTTTAGCCGCCCGTATATACTTCAATTCTTCACTACAGATTAATGGTATCCAATTTTAAATACTTTGGATGGTACATCACCTAGCAACTCAACCCAGATAAGGAAATTGAATGTAGGATTGAATCAGCCCGTACACCATTCCTGAAAATAAGATCACTGTTTTGTAACAATAGTCTGACAGACAGTAAGACTAATGAATAATTAAATGTTACATTTTGTCTGTGCTATTGTACGGAGCTGAAGTCTAAACATTGAAAGCTGCCACAATCAACCGTCAAGAAGCATCTGAAATGTAGTTACATAGACGATTGCTAAGAATACTATACAGAGTAAAGAAATAATCTCGAGGATTGCAAATACAGTGCGTGAACCTTTGACAACAGTTAAATGCCTAAAAATTAATTAATTAAAATTTCTCAAAAGTAAAGCAATTTTAATACTTATAACTCGAATAACTTATTTTTCAAAATAATTAAATACCTTTGCTAAGTGTCATTGTTATTTAAAAAAAAAATCCAAATATTTGGGTATCTTTGTACCGCAGACCATTAAAACTAAATATTCATTCATTTTTTTCATGTTCTATATTTCGGTGTTATAATAATAATAATAATAATAATAATGATAATAATAATAATAAAAATAACATATTTTTTATTTGAAATTTGTTACATTATATAACAAAGTGAAATGACGTCAAACAGAAGTAACAAGAATGTCAAAGAGAGATTACACATACAAAAAAAATCTTAACAAGTCAACATATACTTAATTAACATACTAAAATAGTCATCAAGGCAATAAGGTGCCAAGATTATCCTTTGGTGCATTAGACTACACCAGTACAACGTCCCTATGATTTTCTATGATATAACGGCGCAAAGTATCAGTAAAATACTCTATTTTTTTCATAAAAAAATGGTCGCGGCAGGTCAATTCAAATTTCTTATCGACAAAATTTTACACCTTACATCATTACAATAAATGTGAATTATAAAGTGTAGACATAGTTTTATGATAATGTAATTACATCAGTCAAACTAAAGGTGTAGTTGTGTGTGTGTAGTTCTGCTGAAGCATGACTGAAAAAGAAATCTTTTGAATATAAATTTAAGGTTATACATTCATTTTTTTTGAGAAGCCAAACATTTGTAACAACAATGGCGATGCTTCTAAATATTGTTGATAGTTCTCCATTATCTGTTTAATGAGAAACCTTTTTAAGCCTTTAAATTTTCTTCTTCTTGTATCAGCTTCTCCTCTGGAAGTTGCTGATCATCATGGTTACCTTCACTTTTGACATTGCTGATCTAAATAATTCAATTGACGATAGACCAAACCATTATCGAAGTTTGCGCAAACAAGGCAACAACAGGCCCCCTACGCTTCGTTTTCCTACAATTTTGCCTTCCATAATGAGTTTCAGCAGCTGATATCTTGTACCGCGTGATATATGTCCCAGGAATTCAAGTTTGCGTTTTTTAATGGTAAAGAGTATTTCGAGTTCTTTGACCATTCTTCATAAACACTTCCTCGTTTGCAGTTTTTTTTGTAGCCTTCAAATTATAATAAATTATTTGTTTTTGCAATAAATTATTTCGAATGCAAAACATATTTTTATTTGTAAAATTAATTGCAAGATTATGGAACGCCAAGTCCAAAATTATATCTAACATTATATTAAATCAAACTTAAGCCATGTGTTTATGGGGTACTTTTACATTGTTTACATACTTCGAATCCTTTTTGTGTTTTACCACAATACATGTCTTTTTTGCCAAGTATTATTACATTATAGTTTTGAAACAATTTTTACTTATTCCTGATGTAACATTGTTATGGCGTTTTCATGTACATCATAGAAACCTGATACGGCTTGAAAATATAACTTTATATTTTGAGCAGTATACAGATCATCAGGCTATTACATCACATTTTGACAACACAAAGTTTGTTTTGCCGCCCAATATGTAATCTCAACTGAACTGTTTGTCTGCCATATACCCCTTTCCTTTCAAACGTTTCTTATTATCTCAATTCTTGCTTTTAACTTTCTGCTCGTATGGGAAGAAATTTTAGGCTTCCTTTTATTTTCTGACGCATTTGTGACATTCTTTTTTATTTGACAGTGACAGTTTTAGAAATATAAAAACAATGAAGTTTGCATGACAACGACATGGTGGCCTAAAATACAATTTTCAAAAAAATTTAATAGTCGTATCAGTTTTTTATGAAACCAATGAGCAATTTATGAATAGTTTTGGTTGTTGTTGTTTATGCTGTTACTATAGTGCTCTCTATTTAACACGTAAAAACGCCATGGCAAGGTTGAATCCAATAATCACATCTATAATCCAGTGACTGTTAATGGGTTGATGATTGATTACTCTATGAAAATCAGAACTGGAGATTAAAACTATATAACATAATATAACTTTACAGAAATACATTCATTTACTTACCTTCCCTAGGTTTTCTACGCAGCAAGTAATTCAGCATAGGCACATAATATCATGTGAAAGGACAATACAAAAAGGGCTGCCCCTCACTGAGTACATCTCGTGAGTAAAAGATAATATAAAATTACCTTTATTTTTATCGGTATGGGATATTTTTTAATTCCTTTGGCTTGCGTGATATAAAACCCATACCGTATCTTCTTTATAGAATATTGTTATGCGTAGGTATATATATCTTAATGCTTTTGCCTAATATAAAATGTAAATGCAAGATGGCATAAAGATAATCTAACAACAGTAACGCTGGTTTTGCCCTAGTTTATCCGTTAAGGGCCGACATGGCGGCCGTAAACACAATGGAAGTTAAATATGATTTATGAAATGGTTTATTAAGGGGCAACAGTTTTCCGTCACCCCAAACAAGCGAAAACACACATCCCGGCAATGAATTTTTACACCCTGTAGGTTGCGTGCGGGTTGGGCTCACTGTGGGTAAACCATGGGCGTAGTTGTAGCGTTTTTTCTGTATTGCGTGTTGCTCAAATCGCAGTTTGGTTTACTATTATCAATGTGTTATTGAAATTAGGTAAGATTTTTCAGGGGTAGTCGACATTTTTTTGGGAAACTGAGTAACGGTTAGTTTACTTGATTATATTACTGAGGTTTCAATAAGGGTTTATTGTTTCTTGTGTAATAAAATGAATTCTAACTATTAGATATTATGTTATTTTAAAATACACCACTTACAAGGCAGCAATATGTAGGAAAAAACCACCAACCGTATTAAAGATTTTTGTTTATATATACCACACTGCGATAAAGTAATGGCTACACATTGCTTCTCAAAGTTTTAATAATGACTAAGCGCCACAGACCCACTGCTCTGCTACACAAAAATCAATTTTCCTCATTCAGTCAGTATATTTAACATATTTTTTGCATGTTTTGGTTTGGATGCTTCATTTGAGGTATACAAGAACATTCACGGCGTAGAGAGATATACTGAAAAGCTGAAATTGAAGCTCAATTAACAACATTCCTGTTCGATTCAGAAAATACTGATTCTAAACTAAGTACTTACGTTTAGAAACGCAGCTTCCATATGACTTATTTATTGCACTCGTCAAAGTCGTACGAATTCTAAATAAAAATGAACTAAAACGGGATAATAAACTCTATATGGTTTTTAGTTTTTAATTTTTATACATACGATCACATGTAACAAGCGGAGAGTTTCAGAAGTAGTCAGATCTGAATCGGCGTTTAGAAAAAGTTAGTCTAGTGCGCATTTGATAAGGACTAGCATTAAAAGATAAGTAATTGGTATACAGGACAGTATAGACAGAAAAGTCTCTTAACGCGTAGTAAAATATAAAACGTTAAGTATTCCATAACAATTATTACAGAAGTCAAATATTAAGTAGCAAAGAGATTAAAGCTAATTATACATGTATTGTTCTGCAATCTTAACGGTGAGCTCTTTATTTGTTTAAGCTTATTGTCAATGCCATTGTTTCGGCGAAATAACTGAGGTACACCAGGGTTGATACGGTAAGGTGTGTGGGCTTACGTGCGCATAACCGAAAGTTTGATCAAGCAAGATGTCAAATGTAATAAAATGATCATTAAATTTTGAGACTTTGTCAAGTATACGAATGTGTTTAGGATGGGCCCAACTTGGATGCTTCTATCAAAAATTTTAGTAACTACAAGGGCTATTTACAGGGTCGCCCATAAGATATACAAAAAAAGTGCAAATACAAAAATAGTAAGATTTTTATTGAACTTTAATAATTTTTAACTGAACTTTTCAATAAATGTAAAATGTCAAATTTTATCAGATTGCTGTTTTTCTAAAAGGAAAAGATTTTTAGGTTTTTTCTAATTTTACTTTGGAAGTTCACACTTCAACATCATTAACAACAATCATTAAAATTACATTTAAATCTTAAAATTTAATAATTAACCATGACGAACGCAATTGCAACTAATAAGTCGATAATAACATTTTCGCTTCAATTTCTTAACTCGCATCAAAAATTATAGAAATAAATTTTGAGGATGATTTACGCTGTTATTAACTGCTACATTTTCAAGGTGCTATTCTTCTGTGATTTAAAATACACTTCTGAATAATTCCTTAAAATTTTGAATGCCTTCGTAGATATACTTATACACATGTCTATTTAAATCAAGAGAACGCCTATCTTTACATAGCCCCAGGACGAAAAAGTCAAGTGGAGCGCTACCTGGGTTACTTGATAGCCCTCTTAATGAGCAATATCTTCCTGTCCAAGATGGAAATCAATCGTCCTGTTGTCATGTTGAGTTAACAGAGTCCTAAATCCTCTTCAATTTTATTTTGCAACAAATCGTATTATTTTTTCTCTTGACCAAAAATGTGAGATTTTGGCGAAACGTCTGCAGGATTCCAGTCGGAGTTCAACAAGAGAACGGATGATATCCCGGAATATAGTGTCATCACATTTTTCCATCCGTGAATCAATACGTGAATATATATATATATATATATATATATATATATATATATATATATATATATATATATATATATATATATATATATATATATATATATATATATAGCGTTAGACGTGTATTGTGCCCTCGGCTATTTTCGGCTATCAAAAAAAATGGAAGAAAGAATTTGCATAAATTTTGTGTAAAAAATGGAATACAGTGCTGCAAAACACTTGAAATATTGAAAACGGCATATGGAGAATCTACTTTGAGCAGAAAAAATGTTTATAAGTAGTGTAAGCTGTTCTAAGATGACCGAGAAGACGCCGATGACGGACCTCGCTCTGAACATCCCAGCATGTCAATAACTGATGAAATCGTTGAAGAAGTGAAACAAATGGTGTTGAAAAATTGTCTAATCACTATTAGAAAAGTGGCTGAAGACGACGGCATCTGTATTGGCTAGTGTAGTGGGCATGAAATGTGTTTTAAAAAGAAAAATTACGCCTGAACAATTTTTCAGTGTTTCAAGTGACCTCAATTTTTAAAACTGTAGGTTATTTTCATACAAATAATAATGTGTATCTCCGTTATATCTAAATTTAAGGTTTCTGAATAGCTTTTTTTTACACTCTTTATCCGATCGATATAATTGTGTTAAATCCCATTAATTGCAGTGAATGAGTATTCCTAGTTTGATCTGATGACGCTATTATAAATTAGTACGCACTCGTTAAAGCTTTTAACGTTACGCAATACAAAACCACGACTTCTCAGGTATTTCTTTACAATATTTTCTATATTTTGTATATTATGTGCTTGAAATGTTAACTGTGTCCAGTATATGCGTTTAACTTGAGTAACTTTTTTAAGTTCTTTTTTTATTGTAAAATATGAGTTATCGAAGTAAACATAAAATGTATATAACAAACAGTTTTCGCACACACAAACAATCTAAATTATAGTGGTCGAGTAGCTTTCAAAGTTGCATTCAAAAATATATTTATAGTTTAATTCAATCGGGGGACAGTTGTTTTTGAGAGTTGCTATTATTTTATTACACAATTTAATATCAATATAGTTTGAGATTTTTTTACACGATGAAAGGGAACAAACAGATCACTTTTATGTCTGGTATTATATATGTGAAAGTCGAAATTATGCACTGATAAACTGTAGACTGTATTGGCATTTATCGAATTTTTTTTTAAAAAGTCTGTTACAGTAGACATTAAATCAATCGAAATCATTCTTGAGTTCCAAAATGTCCGATTGAGAATGTTTTCTCATACTTTTAAGTCATCTGCGAATGAAGCAGGTACTGAATGTTGAAAACAAATTCCAATATCGCATATAAAAATATTAGACTCCAGATGTTATAGTAGCATAAAGCGACTTTTCCTCGTTCACAATCACAAACTATCGATTAGGTAACTTTGTAAGTGGCCGTGCAGACCGAAGTTTACATACTTTTCTTACCAGATTGCTGTGATGAACATAATTAAAAGCATAAAAAGATTAATATTATGGATAACAGGATGATTGGCGAAATGTCAGCAATTTCGACTAAACAAAAACCGACGCAGGAGGAATCCAGAAGTTTTGTAAAAAGCATTAGAGTAGCCTGTGTGTGTTTCTTACCAAATCCATGTTGATTTAGATCTCTGTCATAATTGGATGTAAATAGTATCTTCAAAGACCTTGGCAAAATTATATAGATGGAAATAAGCCAATAATTAGCTACTTCTGTGGCATCACCAGACCTCAGGATTGGCACGATTTGTGCAACTTTCCAACGTTTTGGAAATGTAAAATTTATTGAAAATAATATTGAGAGGCAGGGCCAACATTTGAGAATCTTTTAAAAAACTGTAAGTTTAGGCCATCGGGCATTGGTTCTTTTTTGGATCTAAAGCAAGCAGAAACTTTCGGACAGATTCCTCCAAAATATTGTAGATTTCTATGCTCTTATTTGACTAATTAGACGAAATTTATGACAGAGTATTATTTGGCTCAAAGTATTAAGAAAATAATTGTGATATAGCTTAGGAGTCTGACGCAGTTGCGCCATTGTAGCTTATTTTAGAGGATAAGGATTTTGTATTCCTTCGGTTACTTATGTATGTTCAAAATGTTTTTTTGTTTATTTTTATGTTCTTTTTAGTTTACAGTAAACAATCTTTATAGTCGTTTTCTTTACTTGTTTATAAAGCTTGTCGTGTGGCAACCTTTTTGTGCGATGAGTAAAGAAAATGGGAAACTCAATACTGTTTATTATTCTAGTGGGTATGTGCTTCTGAATTATAATTGTAGAAGACAGACGCATTCTGCTCGTTTAAGTAAGAATTTAGTATATCATTCCACGCCAAGTTACCAATTCTTTCGTTAATTAGATATAGTTAGCTGCAGAAAAACCTTTTTTAGTGTAATTATTGCAAGGAAGTTTCTTGTACACTTCAAAATTCATACCTATCTCTAGTGCTTAATGCTTTGCTTAAGTCTCATGTCTATAAAATACATATATAAATATACAAATCAATCTAAGGGGTCACATAAAACCAAGAGACCAATTTCTCCAAGGTCGACGTTTCGCCATCCCTAGTTCATATAATAATTAGAAATTTACAGGACACAAACCATCGTTTAAAAAAATAAAAAGCTTCGCCCTTTTATTACGTTATCTCCCAGAGCAACTGGTTAAATAAATGAATCCAGCAGAAAATTTACGGACATCGATTTAGAGTTTCGTTTTTTACGTATTTTTTTGACAAAACTTGCATTATGGCAGTACTCGAAAAAGTATAATTATTCATTAAACCAGAAAACTCCTAAACTGATATTCCTCTATTTGACCAAAGATTGCTAATTTTTTTCGTGCCGTGAGGATAATAGAATAAAACGTAGGCGCAAATACTCCTTAATTAAAAAATACATGTGTCATATTATTTTGAACACGAATAAATAACCGGGAATGTCTTCAATTAGTGTTGGGGCTGGTCAATTGACTACTGCTTAATTGACTGGTCAAAAAATGTTTAAATAACATCTTGCAATTGTAGAGTGTTATCTATCATTATTTAACAAAAGTATGTATTTTATAATAAAGTATTAAGCGTTTGCGATGTCTAATTCACCTATAATCCTCTTAAGGGAATATTCGAAAATACGATACTTAGCGATTCGGGGAATCCCAATAATAATATCGGCACAACATAAATAAATATAGATTTCATGGTATTTTAATAATTATTTCGGTCAACTGACCAGTCAATTGACTGGTCGTTTGACACAAAAAATTTGACCAATTGTCAACCCTACTTTCAATGCATAAAATTATATACGTACACCACTGGCGTGTCGCTCGTAATATTGTCCCCCTGCCGCGTTTGTTACGGTGGTGAGAATGCGTCCGAGCAGTACATTTTGTAAATCACATACACACACATAACATCTATATCCTACAATTAACCGAGACTCATTTGCATATTTAAGAAATATATCTTTGTTGGGTATCAAAAAAGCCGCCGCGCGGTCGATTCCCTTTGTGATTTAAAGTTTTGGAAATAATACGAGAAAAAAGACGGCGCACACTGCCAGCAAAAATGTGTGACATTATAAAGATGCGATCCTTTTAATGAGTTAAAATTTATACCGACCCGAGTAATTCGATTGAAACCGCCTATGTAGTGATGACGTAAAAAATATGTGACGTTCGCAGACCGCTCTCCCTAATTTCGGTGACTGTTCTTCTCAAAAATGTGACAACCGAGACCGAAGCATCTGATAGAGACAAAATGAAAGGATAATTTGCACCAGCACAAAGTATCTGCCCTATAACACAATAGAAATATAATTTATAAAAACAAATAAAAACGAAACAATAATTAATCATAGAATTGAGTTGCTGTTGATGAAACGAATAAGAAAAAAATTGGGACTGCTTTTATAGATATTTTATTTGTTTATTGTTTGGTTAACATGACAATTTAAATACTAAGAATTTGAACCGACGCAATTGGAGATCCAATTATGTTGAATATATATGAAAAGTCCACAGGAGAACAAATTATTTTACAAGATAAGCATAGTAATAGTAAGTATTTCCCATATGATAATGGAATCTATATTTTGGCCTTTTTGGCGTAGATTGTTTTTTGTGTAACTTAGTATTTAAGTAATAATTTTTTTTTGGTATGGTATTTTTGTTCCTTTTTTAAAAAAACCTACGTCGTTACTGAACATACAAAACAGGAACCTCCCCATTAAGGGGATCAAAGTTTTAAAATTACCTAGGTATATGTTATTATCCTTTTTTAATTAATTATTTCAAATATTTTTGTAAAATTAGTTTACTACAATATTATTCATTTAGCCCAAGATCATCATGCCCCTGAATGAATCTTTGATAGATGTTTTTAAAGAAACATGCATATATACCCAAAGACAAACCGGCCTTGTTTTAAAGACGATTTACTTTAGAACTTCATTGAAACCATCCTTGTTTGGTCGCGCGTAAAGCAGTAGTCCCTTATAGGACTTGGTGTTGGTCTATCAATATTATGCATTTTAAGAGCTGACTAAAATTGACAGAACTAGACCAACACATATTGTTGTTATGTTCCACGTTAGTGACACTGAAAAAAATCCTATGCCCGTCGTCATATTTGGAAAAAAATAGTTAGTTGCGATTTACCCCTTCACTCTCAACACGTCAAGATGTATCACGCGCTAGTCGTTATTCTTTTGAAGGCCGCCGATTTCTAAAGACGTTTTAAGTGCCGCATTTTTATCGACGCGATCGAACATTAAGCCATACCCACTGTTTATCAGATCTTTCGGTCTATCGAAAATAGTGCTGCGATATCGAGGTGTATGTTATTGTTGTGATGCCATTTATAAAACATTAAAATATTATAAAGAGCGCCGCTTTTTTATAAAACGGTTTTTAAATAGAAATCACTTCAACGAACGGTCATTTTTAAAAGGTTTTTTGTTTGAATTTATCTCGTCGAAGATCCTAAATGGATTCCGGTTGTTTTCTTATACGGATAATTGCCATAACCGACGCATTTTGTAAGCTAAATAGTTTTTCTGCTTATTTAATAGGCAGCTCGCCGTAGAAATCGGGTCGAATAAAATTGAAAGCCAAAGACGGCGATTAAGTTTACCATTTTGCCGGACAGATTAAATACTTATCGGAGAACCGTTAAATTGTGCATAAATATTTATGTGCAATTCCTGCAACAACAATTCCGCTTTAAAGCCACTTAGCAGGAAACTGTATAAGTTTACGGGTTTAAAAAAATTGTAACAGCGTCGCAGTAATACTTGCAAGAGATTAAAATTCAGCTCAATTTCAACATATTTGAAAATAAACATACTTGAAAATGCAAACTATGGACTACAACTAACAGAAGGCGAATTCAAATCCAAATTAAAACACTTGAGGAATGGAAAATCCCTAGGATTGGGATCAGTCAGTTTTGGAAGACAGGCAGATTAATATTCTAAAACAGTTTTTTAATAACTTTTACAAAATATTTCGGATAGATGGCACACATCAATCGCTGTTCCATTATCAAAGAAAAGAAATACAAGGAAGTTTCAAAAATATAGAATCATCAGCCTAATTTTTATACTTCTGAATATCATCCACAACCGTATCTATGAAAAGATATATCAAATCTCCAATTTGTTTTCATAAATTGTTTTGCACTATTCAGTATACAAGGACAAGAGATTTAAATTTTGATGTTTTCACTTCAATTACACACTTTGGAAAAAGCATTTGATAAAGTACAGCAGACTTTTTAAAACACTGATAAGATCTAACAAATTGACAACTACAGAGAAATTCCCGATTTAAAGAGAACCACGGCTATATTATTCAGTGGATACTCAGAATGTCTATTTCATTTTTGCCTTAGCGGCCATGAATAAAGAAATAATAAACAACCTGAGATATACCGATGACACCCTACTTGTAGATAGTGCTAAAGGTCTCCAACGCATCATGAATAAAGTAAATTTTTGTACTCCTTTCTTTAAAATACCTAATTATACATCGATCTACCGTGCGAAAAGTATTATTTTACAATGTCGGTTTCGTTTCCCTCTCTCCCACGGATCCGGGGCACTTCGTACATTTTTATTATCGCACCGGTTTGGGACCAATCGGATGTTTTCAGAGATATTACCCCACGGCTTGAACTTTGATGTTTGTCATTTCTGACGGTCATGTCAGTGAATGTTGGCAAAAATGTACCCAAAAACTAACGTTCGCAGAAAAAGTGTAGTATGCAACAGGTTTGATAAACTTTTTAAGTCGTTCGTCTATTAAACACTCGTTCCGCTCGCGCCTAAGAAACTAGTTTCGTAAATGCCACACTTGTTCCATAATATACTACTAGCAATAAAAGAACGCAAAACATGATGAAAAGTAAAGATCATAACATCAACGCAGACTTTGTTTCAAGGATAGCTCTGTTTCTCTCAGCCGTCAATAAGATAAGATGGGGTATCAATGTGATCATCCACATCCATGCACATGTAATTTGGGGATAGACGGATTTAGAAGAAGACAAACATAATTTGAAATTTCTGTCCCCATGTGCTGTATCGTTGACAGGGTTGCGCAAAGTTTTATTTTCACTATTTTTTTTTAAATACACTTAAGCCCAAGACAAGACAACAGGTTCAAAAACTTGGTCAAAGTTTTTTAACAAAGTAATCATTTTGGAGCTTGGAAGAGTTGTCTTTTTTCAAGATACAATGAATATAGCTAGCATCCGATTATTGCACCTCTTGGACTCCCCGCTTTCGGTGATAGGTTGATAATTTTCTGTGACAATCTTCATTCAGCTTTAATGAATGTCCAGATGCCCACAGAGCGCTTTATGTTTTCTGTATTATACTTTATGTTTCATGTGTATATTATGTCGTAAAATTGTTATTTCATGTTATATTTCATTGCCATGACTGATTTGATTCATTTTCTATGTTTGTAACATGCTAATAAAAGAAAAGAAAAATAAAATGAAATATAACAAATGAGTTAATAATTACATTATAAATATAAAATAACAAATATGTATATTATATTAAAAACTAAATAATAGTTAATCATACATTTAAAAAAGACGAAAGATGTTGGAGACATACATAGTAATTTGAGAAATTCTACACAAATGCGAATTTTGCGAACTGTTTGTTCTTCGAAATAGGACCAAAATTACTTAATTTCACCTCAATTTGGTTAGAGGTACATTAAACTTAATCAAAGCGAGAATATGAGGTGCGTTATAGTAAGAATTAAATATTTCGTACAAGAATATCATATTTCAATTTTGTCATGTTATGTTAGAAAAAGATAAAATTTTAAAGTGACTTCAAGCCAGTTAAAGTTATCTCAAGTATCGCCGATTGAAACTTTTTATTTTGTAAATACACCGAAAGCCATTTCAGCAATAATTATTGATAGTGATTTTTTTGAGTAGAAAATTGCTACTTATTATATAAAAGTTCGAAGTCGGTGTAGATGACATCGTCTTAAATCTGCTTGTCCATACTTTCGTGCAGATAGCTCAACAAATTGGATTCCTGCAACAGGTGTTCCGTAGTAAACATTCCGAACTAAACAATTAAATCGAAGAAACAAATAAGAAAAAAATTAAAGGAGAACAGATAAAAAGAAAAACAAAATGGTTTTGCCCTAATTACGGCAGTATGCAAATTTATTATTTAATTTTAATACATTAATAACTAAAATAGGTGGTTAAAGTATAACTATGTTTCTTTAAGTTTCAAAATTTGGCAGGTAATCGTTTATTTCTTGAAAAAGTAACCCCCAATTGGAGCCAAAAATTTTAACGATAACAAATAAAGACCTCAAAAGTTTGGAAAATTAGGCGTAATCTGTCAGTTTAGGCAATATTGCGATATTTTTAACTAAAAATTGAAAAGCACATCTTATATTTGCAAAATTCGAATAACGTGCCAGTGTGAAAGACAACAGGTCCGAACTATGTTATAGAGATAAGAACAGGTTTTTAAGTATGTTTTTTTAGAAATTTTTCTTACCTTTAAGAAAATATAAAAATAACACGCCACCCTACTATGTCATGAAAAAATGCTTAAAACCGGCTCTGCACAGTAATTAAAGTGGTCGACAAAAATATCCATTCACACACAAATAATCCAAATGGAGCGGTACAACACCGCTGTTAAGGCATAATTGGGCGTAGGTAGGGCAACAATAAAATGTAAGAAATAAGTATGTAACAGTCAGAGGTCAATATTTGTAAACAAGCCGTGGGATGCACCTATATAAGCATGGCCGTTGAGTCTGTTTCTTCAATTAGTTCCAATATTGTACGGAATAAATTATTCTTGTTTATCTGCTCTCGACGAACCCATCGGTGTTACTGCTGCTCTGGTAGCAGGCAGAAGTATTGTCTATTGGTGTATTTTAAATCTGTTTAATAATAAACTTTAATATTAAACATTTGCTGCGTATATTTTCATATACTAGAGATGTCAGTTTCTGTTTCTGGAACACCCTGCATATTCTTTACTCTAACGTTCGTAAGTCAGCAACAGAACAAAAAAGGTCATATGTAATATTAACCTAAAATTGAAAGTACCATACACATGTTTGGTTGCGAAATAAAACTCCATTTTTCTTATATTATTTTATTTGAGCGTAAGAAAAACGGCAATAAGGAAATCGGAAAAAAAACTAAAAAACATAATTTACTCATGTTTTTTAGTGCACTGCTAAAGTTATTGTAAGAGGTGTTCAAAAAGAACACCTCGTACTTCAATACATTTTTAAGCAAGTTTTTCTATTGCCTTTAGTATTGTTCTACCATCTATCTGGTTTATTTTTTCCCTTATTGCAGCCTTTAAATCGTCAAAATGGTGGTAACTTTGCTTATAAATTTCGTAGCGGCATCCTTTTGCAAAGCACCTGAAATGGTCGGAATTTGTAAGGGCAAAATTTTTGTTTTTTTGTAAAATACTTTGGACAGTATTAAATGATAGGTTAGATATCGTCTTCGACAATGTCTCGAATAGAACTGTCACGATATGCTTCAAAATATTCAATAAGAGAGAATTTTCAATTATAATTAAATTTTTTCGTCTCCTTTTTGCAGCGGTTTCATATTTCTAAAGATTCGATAAAGTCGCTGAAAAAATAGTTTATGTGTTTATTGCATGTCAAATAGCACTGTAACATGTCGCGCTTTTCGTCATGTATAAAAACCATTTTTGAATAAGTGATACAGTAAAATTAATTTTTTCTACACACCGATCTAGCGCGCGGGAAGCGTCACTTTACCACGTCAGTTTCGTTTCCCACGAATCCGAGCCACTTCGGACATTTCCGGGATTTTACAGCACGGATTTGGGAGCAATCGGATGTTTTCGAAGATATTTCCCACGCTTTCAATTTTGACGTTTGTCAATTCTGACGGTCATGTCAGTGAATGTATTTGTGTTGTTTTGCGAAAATGTACCCAAAAACTAACGGTCGTAGAAAAAGTATAGTATGCAACACGTTCGGTAAATTTTTTAACTCACTCATTTATTAAAAACTCGCTACGCTGCGCTCCGCTTGTGTCAAATAAACTCGTGAGTCAAATGCCGTTTACCGCACTTGTTGCATAATATACTATTTTGACAACCAGTTTTCTATTTGACAGGGCTGTCATTATTTTGCAGAACCTTCTTTGAACATTTTTTTTCTGCGCCTTTATCGAAAATGTTTTAATAATGAAACCGTTTTTCCTAAAAGACGTGGAAATTAGTGTTATTATTTGTTTCTCATATGCTCAAATAAAACAATAAAGTGAACATGAAGTTTTATTTCGCAACCACCCTTACCATTAATATTGAATATGACCTTTTTCATTCTGTTGGTGATGGACGAAAGTTATAGTAAAAACTATACAGGATGTTCCATATAAACAGAGTACATTTTCCTAATTTTTTCCTAAACCTTAGATTCAATTGTTTTTCTGTTTTCACCATCGCAATCAGTGAAAAAAATTAAACTAGTTTGCTAATTTAACTGACTTTGTATCTCTACTCATACCAAATTATAATTAATTAATTAATTATTATTATTATTATAAATTAATTTAGATCAGCGCTGATACCTGTACCTGCACCCAATGAATGTCAACTAATGTCAATTTTAATTGACATTAATGTTAGAAAACTGCGTCCAAGTCATATGTATATTTAGTGTGTGCCAGAGTTTAGAATTTACCAAGTTCCTACAATATAGTGTCTTGCAGGTACTCAACATAAAACGGTTAATGCGCATTTAATATGCCTTAACTCTATTATGAAAATGAAACACACTTGACGCATCGTCCTCTGATCGCGCTTTTGAAAATATCCCTCCTCATTCGTCGCGAAGGTTAAGCTCCGCCGAAGGATTAAGCTAAGAATGTTAGCCGTTTGTATCCACAGGTGCGCGGTCGTACACACATCCGTGTGACAGTTGACTGGGGCTTCATCACAACAATTTTAAATCCTTCAAAGGAATCTGAAAATATTATAATCTGACACCTCATTAAAGCTGACCGCCTTTTCGGACCGACCCACGCTTTTTTTCGGGGCCAGATAGCCCGCTCACTGTCATCAATATCGCCGAAATGACACAACATAATCTCTTAACGAACAAAGGTAAAGTGTTAAAATATCTCGCGCGATAACCGAAAGTCTAACTCAATCGACGCTTAATGTGTTTTAACATTTTCGCTGTCGGGAGTTGTAACAAAGTAAGTCGGTACGTATAATCCTTTTACCGAGAGTTTTTTGACGTTCGGTCGGCTGAAATGCAGATGCGAATAACCTGCAGAAGAACTGACGGAAAGAAGCGTGACTTGACTTTGCACTGGATTTGTGCATTAGTTTGAGTTTGCAGTATTTCCGTAAGACTTCGGTTCTTCTTAGTTTTGTTGATGAATTATTGAATCAGATATCGAATTAATTTTTGTTTAATATTTTCATTCATTACGCAAACCAAAACAGAAATATTAAATGTGGTATTCTCAACTATCAAAAACTCAAGCATAATGACAAGTCTAGTGCAGAGACAAATCACTCTAGGGGATAATTGCGACAGTGAAGTCAATCTAAACTGGACTGACTGGATTTTTGTCTTTCTCTCGTTCATTGATATAAATGGTAGAATGAGATGTTCTCGTTTTTTGATTACTTTTTGTTCCTATATATTCTTACTCAAATTATTTACACATTAATATTTGGCGATCAAAACGTATTTCATTTATTTATTTTTTTAAAATAAAATTTGAAATAATCTAATTTCTTAAAGAAAATGAAATTTCTCGTGAGAAGCACTATTTTTGAATTTCAGAAGAAAACATTTACATTTACATAAACATAATTTAAAAAAATGTTTTCATCAGAAAATACCAATGTGTGTTGGCTAAGAAAATTATTTATTTCGAATTATTGAACCAATGGTTTTTATTTATCGGAGAAGTGAAAAATTTAAAACTTTCTTTTTAAATTGAAGTATTGTTTAGCACTAAATAATAATAATAATAATAAAATAAAATTAAGTTTTTTTTTTGAGAGCATCCTAATTTAAGAAAAGTGGAATCAAATTATTTAAATGGACTGGACTGAATATTTTAATAAAGTGTTTTTCTTTAAATGTATCTCAAAAACTTAATTTCGAATAAAACTTTCAAATGCACTTATAGAAATCGTCAAGGTTTACGCATATGGTTTTAACAATTAAAACCAAAGAAAGTTTAATTGATTTTATTACTATTAAAAAAGTTACTGAATTAAAACTAAAATTAAAAAAATTAATTAATTACAACTTTGATTAGTAATAAAATTTACGTTATTTGGTTTTAAAATGTTAAAAATATATTAACTTTGCATCAATTTTGACGATCACTATATGTGCATTTGAGGATTTCCTATCAGTGTTTAAAACAAATTTAAAGGAAAACAGTTTAATGTTTCGTCAATTGAACTTGCTGACGTTTCGCCAATCATCCTGTTGGCTTCTTCAGAGCTAAACTGGAAACCTTAGCAAGTTCGATTGATCCACAACCGATGCAGGAGGAATCCAGAAGATGTGTAAATGGGAAAACACTTTATATTGAAAAAACATAAAAAAATCTAATTTGTCTGAAAAATAAACAACTTTGTAGCCGGCAAGGTAGCTTCACAGGCAAAAGCTTTGATATTCTCAGTTATTCATAATTTTTGATGCATACGCTATCCACAGAATCAAAATTTCTTGAGATTCCTTGGTCAACAAAGAATTAATAGGACCTTTGACAACTTTTTCGTTTTCCGTGGAAACTACATGCTTTTTTTATATAAATCAAACCAAACAAAATCGTATATAAAATTTAATAAATGTAAATGCTTTACTTACTAAAAACAAAAAACTTTTTGCCTGTTATATAAACCAATTACGCTAGAAGTTTCAACTGATTCGTAACTATCTGAATCATAGATGTCAGCTAATTTCGATTTGACGGTATCAACCAACTTCCTAGAAGTCGATAGAGGGCCCCTTAGGGACCGATATTAGGACCTCTTTTCTTCACTATTTTATTAGCCGACATATTCGAGTTGCATTGGTTAGTTCAACAGTGATGACACAAATACAAGTTTCTTTTTCGGAGTCTCATGCAGTGGACGCGGCAAGAATACTTGCTATTTAAATACACACACAAATAATCATAACTAAATCCGTTTAAGTCGGCTTTAGACCGGTAAGTATTGGGCCGGTCACAATTTGGATATATTTATAAATGATACTAAAATTTCATGTATTGAAGAATATCTATCTATAGAATATAGAAGTATCAAAAGTTCTTCAAACTTAAAGTTACCTAGTGAGTGATCTAATTAATTTTGACTCTGACTCTGCTTTGATTTTTTGACTAAATATAAATTACAAGAAGTACAGAATTTCGGTAATCGCTTTAACGAAGAGATCACGTGAATCTTAAATTTTAGAATTTAAAATGATATCGAGTAGAGAAGAATTATATTTTGCTTATAATCCTTGTAAACCACCTAAAATTGGATGTCTTCTTTATTTATTGGAGCAATGGTCTGCAGGAATAGCGTTCGTTCTGACAATCGTGAGTTGAAGGCTGCAGGAAAAAAACAAACAAACAACATTATCTTTGTTTTGAGAATATTGGATATGTAATATTTATGGCTCTATAATTTTAAATTTAGGCAACAATGAAACAGTATATATTTTTATTTACTGAAATTAAAGTACCTTCTATCAAGTACGTAAATTTATTTCAGAAAAATCTTTAAATAAAAAAGAAAAAACTTAAAAATATTCTTAAACGCAGAAAAAAAAACGGAAAAAACGGGGAATGTCCCAAAGGCACCATTGTAAGCCATTAGTTGCACAAACTTACGGAAAGCCAAAAAATAAATCACTGGTAATATTATATATATATATATATATATATATATATATATATATATATATATATATATATATATATATATATATATATATATATATATATATATATATATATGTGATGACACTATATTCCGGGATATCATCCGTTCGCTTGTTGAACTCCGACTGGAATCCCGCAGACGTTTCGCCAAAATCTCACTTGGCGTCTGCAGGATTCCAGTCGGAGTTCAACAAGCGAACGGATGATATCCCGGAATATAGTGTCATCACATTTTTCCATCCGTGAATCAATACTTGAAAAATATATATATATATATATATATATATATATATATATATATATATATATATATATATATATATATATATATATATATATATATAAATTCTTCCGTGTTTTACTCCGCGTCTGGTCTGACTGGTTCCAAGCGGAGGTAGTCCTCTGCTGACAACGTTTCGGCAAGAGCTCACTTGCCATTTTCAAGCCAACCAGACCATACGCGGAGTAAAACCCGGAAGAATGTACAACACACATGTAAGACCCGCGGAAGCCTAAAACAAAACATATATATAAACACTTTATTTGGCCCTTTATTGGCAACTATTAGATTCTTGCAAATTGTAATGGGATAATCGAGTTTTAGACGAACTTCATACATATAGGTTACATACAGCTTTAAAACTTTTCATTCCTCGTTTGTCTTTTGCACGTGTTCCTATAGCTTTTAAATTTTTCTGCAGGTATTATATGTTGCCTTAATTTATGCCATGTCAATTGACTGAAATGCTTTAAAATACGCATCGTGAAATTTTGCTTCTTCTTCGGCTTGACGAGGTCTTCTTTATAGTGGTACAAGAGCCTTTAATTCAACCAAATAGGCATTTGGTCTTCGTTTGAACCCAAACTATTAAAATATATTAAAACTTGTTTTTTCTTAAACAGTTCTTGTTTTTAGCAACGCACACCTATTTTAAATACGCATAATAAACAATCGATATCGTTAACCCTAAATACTGCGCCGCTATGGCTGATTGATAGATAACATTCATGAAACATGAATGGAGACGATTTCTCTAGACACGAAGATTTATGAACCGATGTGTTCTATTATCGGTAACGTATGCTCGTGCGTATATTAGTCGAATCTACTCGATTCATTCATTCGTTTATTCAATGAACGAGTCAGACGGGCGTCTCGGTCGAGACCGAATTGACTTTTGACACTATAAAAAGCGAGGATTCATTGATAAAAGTCCAAGAGCACATGTCAAATGACTCGAGTATCGTAATACGGAAATGAATCACTTTCGCGACCTTCCCAATTTGAATTTAGCCACCACGTAGCAATTGAACGTCGTTTATTTGTTTATTTACGAGGTAATCCGCCTGCAGTGTGGATATTTAAATAAACACCGCATATCCAAAATCACGAATATGTTTATTATCCATTTGAAAAAGATACTGGCCCAATTTTCAATAATGCCTCGATATGTTTATATCAGGGATATTTTTTGACATAACCTCCATTTAACTGAATACATCTATCCCATTGGCAGACTAATTGCTATAAGCCATTGTCATTTCTATTTATGGCACGTTTTACGTTAGTTAAAAATTCATATCGGACACCTCGTAATGGTTTATCCAAATCTGAGAAAGAATGATATTCACTGGGGATAAGATCCAGGGGATAAGGTAGGTGCGGAAGCAATTTCGGTTCAACCTACCGGTCATTTTTGACAAGCACTTATCGCCGAATAAATTGGAATAATATTCTGGCGTTAATTGTCACCAGATATTCCATAAGCATTACCCTTCAACAGACGACACTACAGGTGCCTTAAGTGGACGTTCTTTTAGTCTCAGGATTGAAATAAGGAATCACCACAACGAGCTCTTCAAGTTGTTGGCAAGTATCAAACCTCTTGAGTGTCTGGTCTGGTGTCAGCAGCATTGGCACCCAGAGGGAAAGCTTGCTAAGGCCCAAATGTTATGGGCACACTAATTTGATGACGAGTCATTCGCCTGTCTTCTTAAACGACAGTAGTGTTTCCTTCATTTACCGACAAGCTTTTGGGGCCCACGACTAGTAATGTTCTACCTTCTTGCAGACCTCTCATTGAGATTTTTTTGCGTCCTTCATGATTGCAAAAACAGTGCTATGAGAATCCTGAAAAATATGGAACTAGTTGCGTAAGACTTGCCATGAACAACATTCTGCGTAATTAATTATAGCACAATTCCATGACCTTTGGAAACATCCCTTGCCTAATATTATATTAGTACATGTGAAACTTGGTATAGAAGAGGCACGAAGGACAAGTTTTTTTATTTTATTGACCGGGTGGTTCAAAACGAAAATAGAACGAGAAATACAGACAAGAGATGGCCCATAGACACTACAGGAAAATGGGAGAGAACTTCTAATAAAAGCTTTTTTCTACTCTCATCTGTAAAATAACTAATTACATACCGATTTAGCGTGCGGGAAGCGTCACTTTACCACGTCAGTTTCGTTTCCCACGGATTTTACCGCACGGGTGTGGGAGCAATCGTATGTTTTCGAAGATTTTACCCAACCGTTTGAATTTTGATATTTGCCAGTTCTGCCGGTCACATCAGTGAATGTATGCGTGTTTTTTTGCAAAAATGTACCTTAAAACTAATACACAGAAAAATATTATGCAATATATCAGACAATTTAAATACTACTTGCTATAAGCTACAATTAGAACCTAGTCGATAAGTAAAGTGACAAAGTTTCGCACATAAGTTTTACATATCGTTCGCATGAACTTTAGAGGTTTTCACAATTTTTATATTGATATCTTCCCAAGACAAATTGTACCATTTTCAAATATCCATGTCTCATCAGTACAAACAAAACAAAATTGAAGGTTAATACCTGCTTTTTCTTGCTTCTAAGATCTTAAAAATTTAATTCTCTTCATGATTTTTTAATTCCAATTACAGTATTTTTCTTTAAATAAACTACTTACTACTTTCTTCTGTTGTTTACATGACATATCCAATAAATACATCTCCCTCTGTCTAACGTAAACAGTTAAAAAAAGACAACAGAACCGATCGGAACTATAAAAGAATAGCATTAATGGCAACTAGTAAATATTTTGTTTGAATGGTACGAAATTTAGTAATAATATAATCTGTTATTATTCTTAATTTGTGATTTTTTCGTGACCGTGCTAGAAAAAGTACAATATGCGACACGTTTGGTAAATCCTTTATCTGACTCGTTTATTAAGCACTCGCTCCGCTTGTGCCAAATAAACTCGTAACTCAAATGCCGTTTACCGCAGTTGTTGCATAATATACTATTACCACATGAGTTTCTTGTCCCACGGATCCGACCCGCTTTGGACATTTCCAGGATATTACCGCACGGGTTTGGGAGGAACCGGGTGAGGGTCATTTCAGTGAATGTGTTCGTGTTGTTTTGAAAAATGTACATAAAAACTAACGGTCGTAGAAAAAGTATAGTATGCAATATGTTTGGTAAACTTTTTAAGTCACTCGTTTATTAAACACTCGCTCCGCTTGTGCCAAATAAACTCGTGACTCAAACAGCGCGTATCGAACTTGTTGCATCATATACTATATGTCATTCGTTTAATAAGGCAAACACTCATGACTCAAATACTGTTTACCACACTTGCCGCATAATATACTATTAACTATTTATAATATTATTGTAGCATATTTAATATGGTTATTTTACGATCTCACAAACCAATGATTTATTGCCACCCTCGAGAAATACTTTCCTCAACCTTACGTTGTTACCATAACAACTACTCATATTTAAAGACAGTCCTTACCGCACTCGCCCCTTGCCCAAATACCTATATTGACAGCACAGAGACTTATACAGCATCTTTTAGTCTGTGATTTATATACTCTTTGAAAAAGAAGAATGGAAATTTTTAATTTTTCGTCAAATATTAAACTTAAGTTCCTAGTTATGCTTTTATATTTCATTGACATTTTGCCTAGTTGAAAAAGGACATCGTTTCTTTATATATGTTTTCATAAAGTATAGTCATTTAGATGAGACAGCCAATCACTAAAAAACAACCTTTAGGAAGATAATGCATATCTGGCTTGAGAAAGTTACATTGTCAATCGCGAAAAAATGAAATACCTACATTTTCAACAGCAATTTTTATCTGATAAAAAATAAGCACGTTAAAATTGTATCGTGTCTAACGGGCTTAAAGGAGCACATTATCCAGCGCTGGATATAAGTAACTCGTCAAAGTGAAACTGTATATATTAGTCACGTAGCGGCGATTGGAAACAAACAAGCAACAAAACACCCGACACGTGCTTGGACAATGACGCGTCGTTAGAAACAAGACCGACGCGCGTCCCGACGCGTCCGTCTCATTGTTGGCGACACAGCGGGAAGCAAAATAAACGAGATTTAATGAGATGAGATAACGAAAAACGGTTTGAGGGTTCATTTCGTAACGATGTTCGGACCTTGCGCCAATACGGTACTACCCCTTGTTACAGCAATAGCTTTGTTCACGGATTCTGGTTCGAAACTAATTCTGAATGGTTGTTTGGTTATGAACTGGGTCGCTTTTACTTTTTACTACCAATAATTTCGGAACAGAATGCAGAACAAAAATGGTCCCATGTTAAATGTAAATCCCCATATGAATGCAGATTTATTATCTATTTTATAAAGATAACGTAACGCAAACCATTACATAAATACAGATTTAAATGTAGTATCTCGGTTGTCTTCGGCTCACGGTCTGCTTCTTAATAGCAGGAAGACTAAACTACTTCTTTTAGGCCCCTGCGATAATTATAATTTTAATAAAGTTTTAAATAAAAGGTATTACTTGCACCTTGCCACTTTAGTACATAAAATTAAAAGCACTGCAGAGGCCTCTTATTTATTTAACAAATAAAAAAGGGTCCACATCCACCAGCGTGTTACACGGCACCGCGAGTTGTACCATATTCCCAAGCACCAGGTTTCAGAGATCTTTCTCTTAGAACGCTATTAAAGTTTATAATGATGTCCCTACTACTGTTAAAGCTACTGTTGCCAATTCGTTTATAAATAAGTTCAAAGATGTATTGTTAATGAGGAGATCATGAATCCTTTCATTAAGTACATAAATAATCATCATTATAATCGAGTATCTTTTTTTTTTAATTATGTATCATTGTTAAATTAGAATTCTTATAAGGTTTTCTTAAGAGTGGTTAGATGGGCAGCTATGCTGGATTTATTTGTTGTATAACATATCCCTACAGTAAAAATAAAGACATTTTGAATTGAATTTAATTGAACTGAATTGAATTAAAATAACCCTGTTCTAACCTAGCTTTTTAGTTTTCTTTTGTATACATTGGATACTTTACACAATTTTCTGTGGAACTAAACAGTAAAAGTAGTGTTGCTGAGGAGCGGACGCAAAATGGTTTACGGCTTTTAAACCGAAACAAAAATCAAAATCGCTTAGTTTCCTCAAAGGGACAAGCGTCACCCTGCTTGGTTTCACTATCACTATAATTGTCATCTGCATATGCTGCGAAAGCTCAACCAATATCTTTATAGTCAAGTTAAGAGAAGTGTGTATTTCGTTTTATTTCACTCTATGCAATATGGGTCACTATATGCGCTAGTTATGTGTTTCGACTTAAAAAAAAGCTTTCCGAATTCTTCTTGGTTTGGACTATAGAACATATTTTCCCGGTATTCATATTATGACTTTACCATCTATATTCATATACAATATCCTAATCGAGATTCACCTTAATAAATCAAGTTTTTCTGTTTAGTGTGACACTCATTCTTACGCAATGCGCAATGCACATGATGGTTCTGCGATATCGTCTTAATAAATAAATTAGGAATTCTTTAAATTTGTACTTTTGCAATAAACTACCCTGTTATATAAAACGCCTTAGCAACAGTTCTTTTAAGAGACCTGTCAAGCATAATCCATAATAAACTGTTTTCCAGTACTGAGGAATACATAAATTTCATATTTTACATCTGTGTTACCAATTTCTTTCGTGACTTTAAGTGTTTTATACTTTTATTCATACATGGTTTTAAATCGCTACAATAAATTATGTATACTGTGGTTAAATAAATAAACCTAAATCCAAATCTACTTTATTAAAAAGTAATGTTGAGAATGAGTGAGGCCGAAGGAGGTAAATATGCAGTTGAATTTATATTTAAATTATTATTAAAAATCGAACATTTATCTTTCCAAGAAACTCGGAGCATGAAAATATCTTGATGTTGCTAGATTTGTTTAAAAAACACAGGAAGAAATTGGGTTTCCTAAGAATTCAAAATTTAAAAAAAATGTACCAAGAAATTGCGAAAGAGTTACAGCTTCTTACTAAAATGTAGACAACTCTAAATCAACTGGTAGAGGAAGAAAGACTTTCGAATAACTTGAAGTTATGCATAGCATATCAGGACAGACAAAAAATATATATAATGTATAACTGAGGCAACTGTGTTAAATGCAGTAGAAAAACTAAATGCTGATAAAAATGGAAGTGACAACAAGGACTTCTGGAACAAAAGGAGAAATGATTGGTTGGAAAACCACAACATTATAATACAAAAATATTTAGATGAAAATAAATGTGCATCTATTATTGATCAGCGATGCCTTAAAAATGTGTTAAAGATTTGACTTAGCATTTTGTTTTGTTTTGGAATATTTATTTTGTTGTTATTTGACTAAGTATTTTGTTTTAACAGTTTGGAATATTGTTTTTTTTTGTTTAAGATGTAGGTGCTATTAACTGATATTGTTTGGCATAGAATGTGGTATATTTTGTAATAAACACATATTTTTAACAAATAGGTGTATTAAAAATAAGTATTTATCGAAATTAGTTTCATAATTATTTATTAAGTTACTAATGGAACATTATTCAAAACATCTTCTTGGACTATAATTCTATCTCTTTCATCCCAATCTGGCTGACCATCTTTATTTAACGCCCCGTTATATCGAGAAATTATTGGCTGTTCGTCTGCATTGAAAACAAGATCTTGCATAAATTATGTAAAACTGTACATCCTCTTATAAGTGAACAATAAATTTAACTTTTTTTGATTTTACATGATACAGATGTTCATGTTCATCTATTTGGAGCTAATAGGCTATTATAATTGCTTTGTCTCCCAGTTAAACGTCCATTCTCCTTAAATCGGGTTAATAAATGTCTTACACTGTCACCCAAAATATATATAAATCTTCACACATGGCCCTTAAAAATTGGATTTGTATATTATGTAACAAATAAAACATAATATTGTAAATTATTACCTGAATTGAATAAAATTGTCATCCGTTTAAATAATTATCAGAATAAATTGCGAGCTTGTCTATCCGAATATGTGTACCACCAGTGCACCAATAATAACTGGAAGACCGTTGTTTTGAAAGTGGGTTTTAATTTTAAAATCATCGTGCCATTTTATTATTCTAGAAGCTTATTTTTTTAGAAAATATGTTGCTTTTCTTACAATTTTGAATAAGATGCTTTTGATTATTTTAAATCTGTCAGAAACTTTTCGAAATGAAATTGCCTCATTTGCAGCAAACCAGGAGAGGAGTAACCTTCTCTGAATCCCCTTCTTGCCATTTATAATAATCAGAAATGGCAAATCGATCAGACAAATCTTCCAACATTTCTTGATTTAAACGAAAATACCCTCTAAATACGTGACAATACTTCTTGAAAATATCCATTGCTTTAAGGAACTTGACCAAGCTCCAAAAGTTCGTTGAGTTAAAGTATAACATTCCACTGACGATTATAAAGATGTCGATCGATATTGCGCATAAGCAGCTGATCGGAATCGGAAATACTTACTCATTCACTCACTAAGTGAGGAGAAATGTGAGCATTAGAACTAACAAGCGTCAAAATACCGAAAACATTCAAGCGATATTGGGGTTAACGATGTTAACGTCTTTGAGTACTCTTAATATTAAAAAAACCAAGTAAACAAAGAAAATTACACTTTGATTAGTGCAGACGTAGTTAGTAGTTTTTAGTAGTAGGTTAGTCGTCCAATTTTAAAAAGATCTAAGTGACAAAACCGGTGTTAATGCTAATTGGAGACTTAAAAAAACCAACAAATGATAGCTGATAGAAAATTATATTATTGTTTTCTATTATCAATATCTAACAATAAAATACCATTTTCACTGGTTGGCTTTTCGAGATTATCTCTTTGAACACTTCGACATGTATGAATGCATGGTGATGGTGACAGAGTAAACCTCGTCAAAAACTTGGTGTTTTGGAATGTTAAGTAATGTTCTTTAAAGCTAAAGAAAGTAAGAAAGCATTCAGAACTGCACTCATATAATCACGAAGGAATAGTTGAGAAGATCTGCGCTAGAACGCATATCTCATCATCAATTAAACTGAACGGCAGATGAAGTAGGACATCCAAGAAGTTGCCTAACTTCGACTTACATAACTTCGACCACAGCTAGATTTTTCCGTTTTATAGGTTTATTTGGCAAGAGCAGAACGAGTATTTAATAAACGAGTGAGTTAAAAAGTTTACCAATCATATTGCATTCTATACTTTTTTTACGAACGTTAGTTTTTGGGTACATTTTTGCAAAATAACACGAATACTTTCACTAACATGACTGTCAGAATTGATAAATGTCAAAATTCAAGCCGTGTACAATCTTCGAAAACATCCGATTGCTCCCAAATCTGTGCGGTAATATCCCGGAATTGTGCAAAGTGGCTCGGATCAGTGGGAAACAAAACTGACGTGGTAAAATGACACTTTCTGTACGCTAGATCAAGATAAGGGAGTAGAAAAAACCATTTTATGTGTTCCAACTGGCTTACCTTTTTTTTGGGTTGGGGGGTGGGTGGAAGAACAAAAAGCACCGAAAAGTATCGTCCGTTACTTAATGTTTTGAAGCAGCAATAACTGACTTAGTCAAAATTGTTAGTAAAAACTACTGCCTCCTAAATATCATCAGACTAACACTAAATAATTATATTAATAATCATTGTTTTATAAGAAATATTCATATAGAAACGGTAAACATTCCATGCTTTCTTCAGAAATCTAAAAAGGTGTTTTTTAATGGATTAATTGCCAAAGCAATACATTTACATTAGCACCATGCTAGGTCCCTAACTGCTCCAGGAACCACAAGCTGACGCAGTTTATAACTTTTTTGTGGAATATTTTAATTGGCAATGATACTGACGCGTTTCGGAAAAAAACTTTCTACTTTAACCACCCGCAGCAGTTGACTTTCACATCGCAACGAATACACTTGCGCGAAGAAAAAGGAAAAAACAAAACGAATTAAAATATCCGATTCAATGATAAATAAAGGAAGATATAACAATAAGAAATATCCCGGGTGACTTTAATGGTGATGAGATATGTAAATTGGATTGGATATATCCTAAGCAGCGGTACGTCCACCGACCTTGCCATAGGTGTGATATGTCTGTTCAAATGAGATATGTTTGTTAATTTAATCTGCTATATAAAAGAGCAGTAAATCGCGCCAGGCATGTAGGGGGTAGCGAACGCGATTGCAAGACGATGATGACGTTTCTCGGTGTGTAGGAGTTGGGTGTTGAAAGTAGCGATCGTGTGTAATACCGATACCAGGTGGACCGAAGCGATCAGAGGCGGCAATCGATAATTTTCAACTTCGTTGTTTATGTTTTATTTTTTTATTTTATACCATAACAATTAATTACATTTAGATTTTTATCTAAGAGAACCTATCATGTGACCTAACATGTGATTTTCTTATGTATAATCAGGGTGTTCGAAAGATCAGTCAATCCGTTAACATTTTTATTTATGAATCTCGCAATGTTTCTCCATCATCTCGCATCATCATTTCCAGGCCTCCGTATCGATTAAATCGATTATTTTCGAGAGTGTACGCGCTCTTCACTAAACTGTCCGTTCTCCGTTCTTGTTCCTGCACTTTTTCGGCTATAACTTCAGAACCGTTTGAGCTAGATGGTTTAAATTTTGATCCATTTTAACAGTCAACGGGCTGTCCAAAATAAGGCGACGCTATCTTTTTTTCTCGATTTTCGGCTGTTTTTTGGACATTGCTATGAAACACGATAAGTCTCCGAAAGTTGAAGCTATCGACTTCAAATTTGGCACACATATGAAACTTCGTTCCCTGACGGAACCTACAAAAATTAGCGGGGCTGGAGGGTCGGATGGAATTAAAAAAAAAAAAAAAAATACCGTTTGCATGGGTAAAAAAAAATCATTTCTCAAAAATCGTTTCCGCGACCGAAAAACTTTTTGAACGAGAGGACGCAGAACGTTCGGCTCCATAAACTTTTATTTATGACAATTTATTAAAAAATGTACAGGGTTCACCGCATATTTAAAAAAAATGAAAAATGCGTCCCCCTATCATTGAAAATTGACTATAATGTTTCGGATGTCAGTTTTTTTTACATGACGATATAGCCCGCATTGATAGCTAAAATTTTTGTATTTTATTTTACAGGGTGTACAAGATGTTAAGCGCTGTACTGAAAAATTAACAGGTGTCAGAAATTTGCAGCTATCGACTTCAGATTTGACAGAAAGGTAGAAGTCTACACCCGTATTGCAACTGTCAAATCTCGCGATTTTTTTTTGTTGATATTTTGGCTTCCAGAACAAAATTATTTTCTCAAAAACTATTAACCTGATCGATAAACATTGTGAACCAGCAAATGCGAGAGATCCGGTACCACAACTCTTATTTCAGGCATTTTTTCAATTATATACAATGTTTTTCAATTATAGACAAAGTTCTAAAAGACCCTGCATTGTCCTTTTCGCCATTAAATTATTAGCCATAAGTCAAAATTCGTAAAAAATATATCTATTTGGTTTACACAGTAATAAAGACCGCATCAAGGCCTACAATTTGTGCGATTACGGTTTTCGCCTAACGCACACGCTTCTCGAGATATTTAAAAATGTCCATACGACAGTCGCCATATCTCGCACTTAATCTATACGCGATCATGTCAGGTACGATTACGGCGTGCTGCATGGTTTCAGAAAACAAGTATTTTCTTGAAAACCATTTACTCATTTGGAAAAATTCATATACCAGTAAACGTTAGAGATCCAGGGTTATAACTTTTTTGTATTATGTGTACAGAGTGCCGATTATGGGTAGAAAAAACAAAAAGATTCTGAAAATTGCTGTTTTTGTGGGTAAATAATTAGTCGTAAATGAAAAACTATAGTACATGTGGTAATTTGATTTCAACAGTATCGTAAACTGTGTCGAAACAGCGTTTTAGGTTTCGTCACACAGGGTGCGCGAGATATTTGAAAAAATATCATTGGAAATCGCCATAATTTCTAAAAATTTTTTTATTTAAAATAAAATTACACTGATTTTGCTAAAGTTCCATAGTGGTCCGTGGGAGCATGATAAAAAACAATGCGTCCCCCGCGAAGCCGCTTCTTTTTGAAATACAAAGCTGAACCTTCCATTCTTCTCCTCTCTATATACGTCCAAACTTATTTCTTTGGAGGTCTTCCTCCTTTTCTCCTATATGGCGGTTGCCAATTTACAATCTCGGCCAATTCCATTCGTTGTATATATCCGTGCTACTTAAGTCTCTCCGTTTCTTTCTTCTCATATTCGTTGTTTCTGCGTTTAGGTAGGATTTATCTCTTTTACTTGAGCCTTCCTTTGAAATTTTTACACCTAATTAGGAATAATCTTAAAACGCTTCCTAAACTATCCATCAAGATTTAAATTGTACTTTAAAGACCACTAAAAAATATTTTATTTGTTAAAAAAAAATTTTGAAACCGACCTCACTACATATTATATCTCATGTATTTTCCGCATCATATAGTCGATGGAATACGAATCACTCAGATTTCGTCATCAGCAAATAGAAGGGTGTGCAGAGAGCTGCCGTTTATATCTCGCCTCTTGTAATATCTAATTGGTATATTTTTTTAATAAGGGTTGGAGATAAGCAGTAGCCTTGCCGGAGCAGTTTCGTCGGAGTAATTATTCTGGATAGCCTTCCGGCCATCTTGATTTTCGCTTCGAGTCTGTATATACTTCTTTCTAAAATATCGAATAGCTTCTGGAGGGGCGACGTATCAATATATTATTGTCTCCCAAATGTTCTCGATATATGCCTAGGGTCTTAAAACTTACTTCGTTTAATAAACCCCTTGCTTGCATAATTTTTTGATAAAAATTGTACGGTTAATTATTAAATTAATAGTCCGAAAAGTCGATTAGTAAAGAATACTTTTTTTTATTTCAATTGACAATAAAAAATAGAGTATTAAAATTAGGCTTACATCTCTAAACAGGTGCTCTAGAAATCCTGATAAGGTGGATCAAAAATATAGACAAATTTTGACTGTTATGTACCTACAATTTTGTTAGCTATATTAAATTGCTAAAATTCTCCTGATATCTTGTTTAGTTCCTAACACTTCCGAATATGTACATGCACCTATATTACCAAGCAAATTAATTAAACCAATGATCTTATTTGATGATTGCTCACAATTTAAATTATTACAGTAATAATAGTAATATTAGCATATTACTTCAATATTTTAGACCGCAGCATCCATTCCACAAATGATGACCAACTTCATAAACAAGTAATATAAATTCAGGTTAATAATACATAATAGTCTTTAAAGGCTGGGTTCGTCTGGGAATGGGTTTTTATACTTTTCAGCGAGTAGAAATATTAAGAAATGTAAGAAGTTCTGGAGATACTGGGGGATGTACTTCTCAAAGGGCTGTTAAAAAATTTGACCGTCAATAGCCCAGCCGAAAATCGAATATCGGTACGAACCTACGCCAATGGTCCGAGTTTAAATAACCTTAGTAGATGGTGAGTGTTTCGTGTTTGTGAGGTATTAATTCGGCGTTAACGTGTCTCGATGCCGCCGACCCCCGCAGCTTTGCGCGGACACCTGATGAATTCGCCAGAAATACGAAAAATATTGCAAAACGAGAAATGGCCGCGCATAAAGCAACGATGCAATATTTATGTTAATAAAGAAAACCGCGAGGGACCTTTCTAAACGGAAGGTCGATGAATTATTAAAATTAAAATTATCGATTTGAGACGACCCATACATAATAACTCAGCTGATATGACTCACTCGTGTATACGTGGTAGTCTTATTAATGTATATTCAGTCCTTTCATAAAGACTACATTAATCGGCATATCATAAATATTTCATTTGTTTGTATTCAAACTTGGAATAATCTTACCGCAAATTGTAAAACCTCTAAACTAACTAAAACATGGCGTTAAGCGTGCTTTGAGGGAATATGTGAGTGAAAATTTACATAATATCATTATACCAACAAGACATAAAATTTCTCGAAATAAAAGCTTATTCCTTCTTATAGTTATGTAGCTTTAATAAACTGCCTTAAAATATTAAAACTCAAAAGAGTACACATAGAATTTTTAGTGTTAAAGGTTTTCTCTTAACAAAATTGTCGATTTAAGTTTTTGTGGGGCCTAAAATAAATCTATATCCGAATAAACCACTAATACTATTAAATAATTTTCTCCATAATAATCCAGTAATACCGAAATTAACTTTAAAAAAAGTCAATATTTAACTAATCTCTGCTCGTTCAGTAGATTTTGAAACTCTTGGAATAACTCTAAAAAATTATTAAATGCCCCCCTTGGCAGGTAAGTATCAAGAATAACCATAATCTAGAATGCTGCAATGCTGCTTTTTTATTTGAAGCACCAATTTACTAAAATCCATTTGTGTATTCGTTAAAACTAACTTCGGTTAGATTTCCAAGCTACGCTAATTGGAAAATTATACATATTAAATTTTTAAGACTGGCTCATTTTTGTGTTGAAAGTGCAAATGAAAAAAATTTTGGACTAATTATATAGGTGCGATTCATAACTACTACTAGTTATTCCCTTTATCTTGATTGAAATCGTCACCAGTGGCCTCGAAAAAGACCGAATTCGTATGTTGGTTGGTTGGCTGGTTATCTTTTCAACAACAAACAGATAGGCGAGAATTGAACCTTAGTTGACTTGGAGTGCAATTGCAACATTTTGAACTACTGTATAAATACAACATTCTTAGGAAATTCACAAATAAATTTTGGGGAGTCAATCCACAATTTTTAAGAATTCCTGCCGCAGCCTTGCTTATATCAGCTTCTGAATATACAGCTCCGATCTGCAGCGCACTGAAATTGCGCCTTCACATATCGAACGTGAGGTTTCTGCCGATATGGAAAGGAGAAAACAACAAAACGACCAAAGACACCTTCCGCACGACCACCAACCATCAAGTAAACAATTCAGTTGTAGATAAAGTTATCTTTTTCGAATTAATGCACTAGAGGGTTCGGAGGAGAAAAAACGCATTGAGAGTTGGTAAACAACGCACAAAATATAAAAGAAGAAATTGCTTCCGGAATTCAACGCATTTATCCTTTATGGATAACCATAAATCGGATCCTGGACAACAAAGACATAAGGTGCCACTGTTATGCAGCCCAGGACCAGAGTCACCTCTTGGTCTCTCCCGTGCTTGAACAGCCCTGTAAGATAGAAGACTTATTTCTTGGAAATGACAATTCCATAGTGGTCACAAATTACAGGAAAATGAATATCTGACAGGCAAGAAGAAGAAGAAGAATAACCACTACTACGGTATTATAGATTCTAAATAAAAAAGAAAGAATATATGCAGTAAACGGCTAAAATATGGAACAAATTCATTAAAAAATCAGGTATTAGATATTTCGCACACGTCCGTTAATTTTTTCTTGCGCGTTTTTTTTGCAGTACAGCACGTGTAGTATATTTTTTACAAATAAAAGAATGAAAATCAGAAACCTAGTAAAGTTCTTAAATTCTTACAATTACATTTCTGTCAGTAAGAACTACGGTCAGCTCGTCCAAAAACTAATGAGAATACAAGATTAAACATTTTATTAGAAGTTGAGGATAATCCTCATCGTGCATCTTGTAAAGTAAGTTCAAATAATGATGTTAGTCAACAGCCAATATCTCTGCGTGTATTAAAAGAAGAAAAGCGTCATCCGTACAAGATTACATTAGTACAGGAGCTAAACGAAGATGATGCCGATAGCAGACTACAGTTTTGTGAAATTATGATGGAAATGTGCAACCTAAATCCATTTTTCCATCTTCAGATACTGTTTAGTAATGAAACCACGTTTTATTGGAGGTATTGGAGTACAAATAATCTCCAATGGGATTTTCATTAATAAGATTGTTGGACCTCATTTCTTCTTAAATCTTACTAGAGCACGATATTTACAATTTCTTCAAAATTATTAAATTAATACTCTAGCAGTTTCCTTCCCAAATCCAAACCAGAGTGATATGCCAGATAGATAGATTTGGTTTCAACAACATGGTATTCCGCTCGACAAGTGCTTGAATATTTAAAAACGGTATTTTTCAGACAGTGGATTGGTAGAAGGGAATCAATAGAATGGCCTGAATGGCTGGACCCTGGTTCACTGTTCTTGAATTTTAGAGAAAAGAAATGTTGTTTGTTTCAATAAAATATTGCAATCCAGTATATATTTAAAAAAACCTTATAAGAAAACAGGGAAATTTTTACTTCTTGAGGAGAAATGGGTAATTAGTCATTAATGACAGAAATGGGGAGAAAAATAAAGATTGCAACCTTCAAATTTGTTTTTCTTTCTATTTGGGATATTCACGATATTTTAACTACTAAATTAATATCTAGCCAAAAATCATTATAATAATGGAGACGTTACTATAATAATATATTTGGCACATTAACTTTCTGTTTTTTTTTAAATTTTTGTATATTAAATTTAAAAAAAAAAACACTGTTCTTTCTTTAAAACAGTGGGTCGGTTTTGGTTATACACCTTTTGGAATATATTCGTCAAAATTTACATTGATTTTTTATGACCCTTTACAAACTTTTGCAAGATGCCGCGACGATATAATCGGTAATTGCAGCTAGTAGTTTTGAATGTCAAAATCATGCTAAAAATGGAATCGTTCCGCTAATTAATAATGTAATTGTACGAGCTTTAAATGCAATTCAACTTAGGCTTCTTTTTACGTGTTGGTCTGTTACCGAAAGGAAAATCTTCGACGGATGCCGGAAAATGGGCGAATGACCACAGCAGTCGTGCCCAGCCGAGAGCGAATCATATTTTCTCTCTCCCTTCAAATTAGTCATATGACAATCATAAATATCACTGTATACGTTTAGGTTAGGCATCATCGCTTAAATGTAATTAATATGAAACAAGCGTCACGTTATTCCAGAGAGGTAATACGCCAATCAATGACGTTTTTAAGGACGCTCTGAAGTTTGGGATTGACATTTATTAAGCCAGTTAGATTAACAAAAGCTTTTGTTATACAACTTGTGGGCAATAATCTGTTTTATACGAAATCAAATCTTTTTGTTTGGCGTTTTTTTTTGGTCAGTTGACTATTAAAATCATGGAATATATTACGGCGGTTGCGGGATAACTTACAGACCTTCACTGATAGAAATGCCGTTGAGTAATTCGGTAACATGAAATCCGTTCTCGTTATTACATTTCTATTCCCCAATTTCAAGAATACGGTTGGTTTTAGGATAAATTTTTAGGGAACAGAAATCCTAACATCTCCATGGGAATAAAATGTTTCCTTTTGCTACACTGCTACACTATTTCAATATAAATTGTCAATTCTTCATTGATACGACTAATTCTATATGAAAGTTAGATAAATTATAAGAGTACGACACGCACACAGCTCCTTACCGTCTGCTTCAGTTTTTGTATTGTTTTCGTATGTCGGTACGGCTTCTTCTTCACTTAACCAATTAAGACTCCAGTGGTAAATGCACAGGAAGTAGGGTCATAATATTTATTATAACTCGTGCTTGGTCCATTACAAAACTTACCAAATGCCGTTCAATTTAAGTCGGTGAATTAAATAATTGACCAGACAGAAAAGTGCTTGCTGCATGTCTACGCACGCATACACACATTACTTGAACAGGGTGAGCCAAAAATAAAAATTATCATTGCAAAACAATTTTTTTAAACGCATTCGCCATAACAGAAAAAAATAATTAAGCAAGTTTCAAATAAAATACGGATATAGACCCACAGCGTACGAGCTAAGGGTTAATCCATGAAAAGGCTTATTACTTTTTGAAAAAAAAATTTGCGACGCTATGTACATTGACTCAGGAACGTCTCAAACTTTTAAACCAAACGGAAGAAGCGCTAATAATCCGGTTAGTAGTTTCTTAATTAATAGGAATAATACAGCAGCTGCCTCGATGATTAAAATTCGGCACGTGTCTAATGCCAAGTATCATGAGTCGGCTCTTGACATTAGTTTGTCAATAATAATTTTTAAAGCGAATTAATGTCTATTTAAGCAATTTTCGGCAGCAGTTTTGATTATGCTTGCTTTAATTTTGTGTGACACTAAGAAAATAGAAAACACGGGCACGTATGACATTTCATTTTTCTTTTATTTCTTATGCATAATTGGAATTTAATTTTTTTTTTTTTCAAATACTAATTTTATACTATGTACTCAGTTCAGGTCATCGCTAAGGTATAGGTCGTTAAGGAAGGTTTGATTACCTAGGTTTATTTATTGTGATTGAACCCTTATCATATGCAGAGACTATTCGATTAAATTTCGTCAGTCTGCTTACCACTTTCTGCTTATACAAAGAGTGTATTTTATCTGAAGTTTTACGTACTTAAAAATGGAATATTTTAAAATTGCTTCCTTGGATTTATACCGGAAGAATTTTTGTTTTCTTTTATATCTTGTCGGCGGAAGTTTAATACTAAGGTTAAAACTTAAATACACAAATAATTTTTAGCCGGTTAAAGTAAACTTCTTTATTTTTAAATAGACGTGATTGATGGAAAATTTGTGAAAATTTGTATTGCCTTTTAAAATCTGCAATTCTTTTATAGCAATTTGAAGGATATGATTTCATAAGTTACTATTAATCGGAAGGAAAAGCTTAAACATTTATTTATAATAATTAAAAGTGAGCGGGAGGATACTCTTAACTTTCTGATACTATTTAATAAAGTAGATAATTTGGCTGGTAAATTATCCCTAAATTACTTGTCGGTAATTAAACAAATCATTTATCGTTTTTATAATTATTTCTATGTTTTGGAATAATCAGGTTAAATTCTTTTTACGACTCTTTTCTCAAGTTATTTGGAGAATCACTGACTTCATTTGAATTAATAATAAATTTTAGAAATAATACTCATAGATCAGGAGTGTGGTAAGATTTTGACAGATTACTTATTTTTTTCTACTCCCATCTGTAAAATACCTAATTAAATACCGATCTAGCGTGCGCTAAGCGTCATTTTACCACGTCAGTTTCGTTTCCCAAGAACCCGGCCCCTTCGTACATTTCCGGCATTTTACCGCACTGGTTTGGGAGCAATCGGATGTTTTCTACGCCTTGTCATGTCAGTGAATGTATTCGTGTTGTTTTGCGAAAATATACCCAAAAACTAACGGTCGTAGAAAAAGTATAGTATGCAACAAATTCGGTAAAATTTTTACGTCACTCGTTTATTAAACACTCGCTCCGTTCGTGCCAAATAAAACTCGTGAGTCAACTGCCGTTTACCGCACTTGTTGCATAATATACTATTATTTTTTTATTAAAATTACTCATACTTTGAGAGCTCGCACGAAAGTATACTAAGGGCCGAGCCTTTCGTGACAGTGCGCAGTTCGATCGATGGCAAGTGTTAGAATTTGATAACTATTTAAAAAGGAATTTGCTTTAGATGGTGTAATAGAGAAATATTAATTTCATTTTACTCACCAATCCCTATGACAAATTATACTATATCTACTTTTATTAAGGTTATTTCGTTTTTATTAAGCTCTGTCATTCAAATTGTTACTTAATTGTATTTTTCTACTCCCGCCTGTAAAATACTTAATTACGCACCGATCTAGCGTGCGGGAAGCGTCGCTTTACCCCGTCAGTTTCGTTTCCCACGAATCCGAGCCACTTCGGACGTTTCCTGGATTTTACCGCACGGATTTGGAAGCAATCGGATGTTTTCGGAGATATTTCCCTCGCTTTGAATTTTGACGTTTGTTAATTCTGACAGTCATGTCATTGAATGTATTCGTGTTGTTCTGCGAAAATTTATCCAAAAACTAACAGTGGTAGAAAAAGTATAATAAAACTTTTTAATTCACTCGTTTATTGAACACTCGCTCCACCGTTTACCGCACTTGTTGCATAATATACTATTTCCGATTCTATGCCACAAAAACGACCTCTTAAGACACGGACTTTAGTATTATCTTCCTTTTAAAGTTTTTTTTAGTCCTAACTCAAAAATATAAAAGTATGTGCTAATCAGGCTTGCTCAAAATTTCACTTGAAAAGTTTATACTTTATATACTTTAGCCAGGGGTTTAAAACGAGCAATTGTTTTGGGTAGATTTAAAACCCTGGTTAGATTTAGACGTTAGTTCCAATGATCAAGTTACACGGCAGTCGTTTTGTAAAAATGTACTCAAAAAATAACGTTTGTGTAATATGCAACACGTTTATAAGTGAGGAGTGCATAATAATTAGAGTAAGAACTAGGAAATAGTGTATTATGCAACAAGTATGGTAAATGGTATTTGAGTTAAGAGTTTATTTAACACTTTTTCTACCGCCTTTGGTTTTTGGCAACATTTTTGCAAAACAACACGAAAACATTCACTGACACGACCTTCAGAATTGACAAACGTCAAAATTTAAGCCGTGTGGTAAAATATCCGAAAACTTCCGATTGCTCCCAAACCCGTGCGGTAATATCCCGGAAATGCCCGAAGTGGGTCAGATCAGTGGGCAAGAAACTAACGTGGTAATGTTACGCTTCCCGTACGCCAGATCGGCGTATAATTAGGTATTCTACAGAATGGAGTAGAAAAAACAAGTTAAAACGAAAATTGACATTGAGCTGTGTATTTCTTGACACAGATGAAAAATCTATCGAGAATCTAAAAGAAAAGTTTGGACAAAACCTGTTGTTTTTGGGGCATAGAATCCAAAGTTGTAATAGAAATGTGGGTTTCCATTTAACATTTCAAGGATGTCCTTTCCCCACCACATGTTATTGATTATTATTTTTTTTAATTTAGAAGCATTTTTTGTTTTTGGATCAATTGTGTAATTCTCGAGATATATCACCGTTTCGATACTTTTTGGACACTAGGTATATAGTCAATGCATTGTTAAAGTGCTTTCTCTAAAAAGTGCGCTCTTATTAAAAACAACGATCTTTCCTACCTAAATAAGTTCCGAAATTGCTAAATTATCGCTTTTATATCAAATGGTCCCTGTAAAACATTTCGTTTACGCGTCTATGAATTGCCGTTTGTAACCGGGCGTTATTTTTCACACATCAACTGCGTTGGTCACTAACCAGAACATGCCTACCAATATCGATCACTGTGATCACGATTTATTTTCGCAGAAACCTCAAAAGCGCATCGATATTATTACAAATGTTTGCGGTATTGTGTCACAACAATAGGACTTGGAGTCGTTCACGTCGAAGTAACCAGGCCCTCGTCTCTACAGATGTTCGTAACACCGCGCTGGTCCACATTGGGGGTTAACTACCCTTCTCCACTCCAGCGCAGCTGCCAAATCCGGCTATTTATTAAACATACGTGTTAATCTGGACCCCGCAAATTCCCGCTGCGGCATTGGTGTAGACAGTGTTTATTTATAAAGGGTGTCGCCGACTTTTGAACATTTCTTTTTCATTATTGGTTCCTGCCCATAACCATGTACAAATTATCTTTTGGCACTTACACAAATATGTAATAACATCACAAAAAAATCTAAGCTGAATATGCCAGCAAAAATTCGTTGATTCTATACGGTTCAACATTGATCATCATAATTTTCATTTTCATGTTGAATAATTTTAATACATTTCATGGAAAGCTTGAGTTTATCAAAAAGTTTTATGCACAAATAGTACAGTGTTTCCCTGTAGCGTTAATCAAAGAAATAACCATGTACATAACATGTCATCAGCTGTGTTTTTATTTTTGTAAATAAATAGTGGACGCTTAAGAATGTACAACCAAAAAGCAATTATTATTTTCAACCTTTGAAGGACTACTCTATAAGTGTCTACGTACATTTTGAACGAAAAAAACTCTCGGAATATCAAAATATCCTCCCCAGGGCACTATTCAATATTTCGATTACAATTCAAAATTCACAAAATGCAGTATCGTAATAGATCTTAGATTTAAATATTCAAAAACCACTTTGTTACTATATCCGTTACTGTAAGGTTTTTGTTGCAGATTATTAATAGAATTCCATGACAAAAATCAATCACTTGATATTGCTAGAAACCTAGTTTCCTTAGGCAACTAGATTTTTCTATACTAAAACGTGCGCTTTGCGTTGCCTAAAACTTGTCATAAATTTGTGTCACCACCATACATTTAATTTCAAAATTTTTGTGGATCACGATAGTATTGAAATTGTGTATATAAATAGTGAATAAGAACGTCCTGTCCTATGTTAATTTTGTTTTCTTTGGTTTCGGATTTTTTAAGCCCACCATCTTTCTGAATCACTACAAGTTGCTATGCTGCCATGTCCTCTTAGACGTTACGTTAGAATGTTATATACCTATATTTGTTTTAATTTTAGCTACGTCGACCCTAATAACTGCAGTAAAAAAAGGATACATATAACAATACAGCGATAATACATTTTTATTATAAACAAATAATCATCTAAAATAAAAAATATATTACCATAAACCGTCTTCTTAGATGGAATCTACACATTGGAAATGTAGTTTGTAGCAAAGTTAGAAGGTCACTCAGTAGGTTATTATATGGAGTCCCTGAGAACAACTTAACACTGCTATTCAAAAAAACCATAACCATAATTATGTCAAAATTTGTAACGATAATATAAAGCAGCGGTCGCCAACCTGTCGGTCGCGGATTTAACACAGCTCTCACAATGATTTTAATTTTAAAAATACAAACTGCAAAAATCGGAGAAGCTTCAAAATTCCACAAAAAAATCTAATTATCATAATATTCCTTATGGGTAGCTCATTGTTTATTCCAAAATTAACAAAGTAGCTAAACACATTGAAGAGGTTGACGACCACTGATATAGTGGTAATCACTATCCTTGTAGTTTCATAATACTGATTTGAAGTATTTGAGTCTATTCAATAAAATCCTTCGCTTTTCTATGGTATCAAACCTAGTAGGTATACGTTAAAAAAGGCTTTATAAATTATTGTTTCAATATTGTATGCGAGAAATTAGGGTAATAACATATATTTCACAGGAGTAGTAAATCATTACACAATGTTTTATTATTTTTGTGGTTTTTATTAAAATATTGTATATACCCGTATAATAGTTAATGGGGTAAATTTTGTTACAGCGGATTCGGATTATTGCATAATAATTAACCTAAATAAGTGTTCATATAGTATTATTAACTATTACTATTGTTATATTCAAATATTTATTACAATTTTGGATTGCAGATAGTTTTGCAACTTTTTTTTTACCGCGTAGTTAATATTTACTGTACTAGTAAAATTCAAAAGTAAACAAAAATATTTTTCGCAAAAATAAAAATGAATTCGTTTCTCCGTTGTTCGCATCGGCGCCTATGCGAAATGTGCCCTCCTGTAAGGGTCGGAACTACGCATATAGGGTGATTTGTAGTGAATTGTTAACACTAACATCTCCATTATTGTGCTACAAACCGCTTTCGGTATTTGATTGAGCGCGTCCAGAGATTAAGGGGGAGAAAATATGTATTTGTTGTGTTTGGCGTTTTTATTTGCAAAATATATTGATCGGCAAAAATCGGAGGTTTTCCTCACAGCCGTTTATCTACTATGCCTTTTATTTATGTGATGGGAACTTTTTTGTCGTCAATTTGATCGATCGGCCGTTGTAACGTAGCGACCGATTAACGTATTTTAAGTTTTGAAAAAAATCCCACATTTAATGGATTATAAATTAGAAACTTATAGTTTTGAAGAAAATAAATTGCGGTCTAGCTTTTACCAAGTATACTTTCTTATCGAGGCACAACGCTAGATACAGGGCGTACCAATCGATCTTACTAAATGTAACCGGATGTAATTAATCAAACTATAAGAGCCCCAGTTTTGGGCCTAAGAAGTTACTCAGTCAAATTGCATTTAAGACCTCTGTCAAAAAGAAAAGATTTTTTGATAGATAGATATAGATAGTGCTTTCGAGAAAATCAAAATTTGCTGCAAAACAAAAACGAAGAAGCCGTCATATTTTAAATGATGAAAATCAACTTGACATCTCCGTGCATTTTGCAAAGTTTCCTGAGACTTCCAACCGATAGTAATGATCCAAACATGTTTTGAATTGAAGGGATTGAAGACGTACACATTTTTACTTGTGCAAAAGTTATAAGAAGGATGTCATAACAAAACATTAGAGTTTTGTAATGTCTTAATGGATAGCAATTTTGCTAAAAATATTTTTTATAAAATTGTTTCGACAGAATCAGTATTTACTAAAGTAACCACCATATATGGCGCTGGAGTAGAAGGTATCGGTGTGCTGTGTGTCCTCAAATTTTCTTGATTTATACTGAAAAAAATTAATTTCGCTACTAAATCAGTGTTGCTTTCTTCTGAAGCACTGTGGTGGAAGTTGCTGTGTCATTTCTATCGTTAGGGCATACGTGTTTTGTTTACCGTGCGGTTGCTGTACACCTAACCTATACAATGGTACTGTTAAGGAATGATATAGAGGATATTCGGAAGATTGTTGCGGATCAAATTACCGCTACAATTCTTGGTAACGATTTTCAAGACCGACTTATTGGCTCTCTACTTGCCAAACTCGAAGAAAAAATTGAGAGGATTGAGAGCGAAGTGTCCAATTTGCGCAAAGAGGTGAATAGGATGGCGCAGGAAAATAAGAATTTAAAACAACGACTTGATCAGCAGGAACAACATAGCCGCAATCAGAATATTCGTCTTTTCGGTGTCCATTTCGAAAAGGATGAGAATGTTTTGAACACCGTAAAGAAAGTATTTCAACAAAAGATGAACATTACTATTGACAACAATGATATAAAAAACTGCTATAGAGTAGGAGCAAAAAATCTGATCGGAAACAAGCCGCCGGCTATTTTAATTCAGTTTCATAGTGCTGTGCAATGGTGTTAAAACATCGTAAAGCACTTAAAAACTCTGGCATGGTAGTTAAGGAAGGCCTTACCCAATCACGGTTGCACCTATTTAAAGTGGCGGTTAAAAAATTTTCCGAAAAAAGCGTGTAGTGTCTTAACGGCAATATTTACATTAAATGCCGTGGTGAAGCGTACCGTGTTCAGGATGAGGACGACATATACCAAATCACCCACCAAATCAAGGAATAACTGTATGTAGCTACTTTTCACTTCACTTCATAGCTATTTTTTCTGTCCAACTGTACAGAAATTAATTATGAATCAAATTATAACAGCTTACTTTTTTTTCTTCGTTATTAATCTTAGTGATAAGCAATGTTAACCTCACATTTCCCACCTTGTTAGTAAATTCTTTACTACCATGAGATTAGTCAATTATAATATACTTTTCGAAGAATAACTTTTATATCTTGTAATTTAGGTATGTCACATATGCCACATATACGATACAGGCTTTTTTCAGTATTTATATGTTTCTGTATAATACACGAACCTCAAATTAACTTTAGGTTACATGCAGCACCAACTTTATTGGTTTTGGTACCCTCGTACTTTTCACTGTTTGTTTGAATTTGATAACTATTTCCTTCCTTCTTAACTTTCCCTCCCTTAGTTCTCAATGGATCTTAATTTTTGTGCCGCACATGTTAATGTAAGGTCCTTGCTGGCCAATTTTGACTCTTTTCTAAGTCAATTATTGAGTAACAATTATGATATCGTTGGTGTATCTGAAACGTGGCTGGGTGCGGGGGTTGATCAGATGGTAGGCATTCCGAATTATAATTTTCTGCATCACAATCATCTGGACAGGCGCGGAGGCGGTGTGGGAGTGTACGTTAAAAATAATTTAAGGTGTGAAGTTTTGGCCTCTGCTTGTCTTGAGCATATTGAATACATATGGGTTAAAGTACTGTTAAATAATCGAACCTTTATGGTGGGTACTGTTTACAGGCCACCTAATACTAACGTATCACAATTTTTTAATACCCTTGAGGAATCCTTGTTTAATATATACTCAGACTATGATAACTTAATATGCTTTGGTGACTTCAATATCAATATGCTTAATTTAGATACTGATCTTGGAACTAGATTAACTTCTGTGTTTTCTACTTTCAATATAGACCAATATGAACAAGAACCTACCCGCATTGCATTAAATTCTATGTCGCTCTTAGATTTAATATTTACCAACGTAAAAAACGTGTCTGATGTAAGGGTTGTCGACAATAACATCGCTGATCACTTTTTAACATACATAAAATTCAGTCTAGACTTACCAGATAATGAACCTGTAAGTTTTTATTATAGATCATTAAAAACCATTAATCTTCAGGAGTTTAAGAGGGATCTACTAGATTTACCGTTAAATAACTTACTTTATTTTTGTGACATTGAACAAAAGCTAAACCTCCTAAATACTTGCATATTGGAACTATTTAATAAGCACGCGCCGTTAAAACGCTTTAGAAAGAATGAAAACTATAACTATGCGCCTTGGATTACAGAAAACATAAGACTGCTACAAAAGCTGAGAAATAAAGCGCTAAAAAAATTTAAACTGACTAAACAGCACATTACGAGTATTACAAACAATTACGTAATTATACAAATTCGGCCATTAGATCAGAGAAAAAAGCTTATTTAAGAACTAAGTTTTGTCATGGTAATGCCAAAGAGAAATGGAAATAACTAAGGAAACTTAATGTTGTAAAACGTAACAGGGGTACTTTGCCAAATCACTTAGACAATGTCGATCAAATTAATAATTTCTTTATAAACAGTGTGGAAAATAATGATAGCCCCAATCAAGAACTGCTGAATTTTTATTATAATAATAGGTTAAATGACAGAACGGATCACTATGACTTTGTATTGTCCACGGAAGATGAGATTCTCAACATTCTGAAAAATATAACATCTAAAGCTACGGGCCATGATGATATAAATATATCATTAATACTTCTTTGCTGTCCATATATTGCCCCATACATTACGCATATAATAAATGAGTGTATCTTAAATTCGTACTTTCCGTCAACATGGAAGCGGGCACCAGTCATCCCCATACCGAAAATAAACAATCCAAGCGAATTTAGTCACCTGCGGTCAATTAGCATATTGCCTGTTCTATCTAAAGTACTTGAAAGAATTATGAACGATCAAATGGTAAACTTTTTAAATTCTAATCATATTCTACCAGAGAAACAGTCTGGTTTTAGACCGAATCACAGTTGTGAGTGTGCCATGCTGGACATTACTGATGACATTTTTAGAGCGACTGACGATGGAAAGATAACGGTTTTAATATTGTTGGATTTCAATAAGACATTTGATATGATAAATCATTCAATTCTCTTGGCCATTCTCCATTACGTTGGTTTCCCGAAGGTGCTCAAAAGATTCCGTGTTCCTTTTTGTCAGGTCGGACACAACGGGTTGTCTACAATCAGCAGCAGTCATCGTTCCTAGGTGTTCACATGGGTGTTCCACAGGGCAGCATTCTTGGTCCCTTGTTGTACACTATTTTTACTTTTAACTTCATTGGAGCCCTCCACCAATGCAACTGTCATTTTTATGCGGATGACACTCAAATTTACTACTCATTTTTTCCTCAAGAAATAGCTACCGCGGAGGATGTCATCAATTTATCAAATTTTTTTAACATTGCAACAGATCACCTCCTAAAGCTTAACCCTAATAAATCTCCAGTAATACTCTTTGGAAATGATAATCATTTGACCCATGCAAAGTATTACATAATAATTGAACTTAATAACATAAAATTGCCACTCTCTGAGTCATGCAAAAGCTTGGGTCTCACTCTTGATTCGCAGTTGCGGTTCAGAAAACATATTACTAATAAACTAAGGGTTGCCTATGCTAATTTAAAATTAATGTATGGCAATAGACATGTACTTTGTCAGGGAACTCGTAAGTTGCTGTGTGAATCACTTGTTCTGTCACAATTTAATCACTGCAGTGCTGTGTACGGACCGTGCCTGGATGAGTCCGATCGTTACCGTGTCCAGAACTCCTGTATAAGGCTAATTTATGGGGTAAGAAGGAGAGATCATATCTCACATTCTTAAAACAAAATTACGTTTTTATCTTTACAGAAAAATTACTCTTAACATATCAATACACAATTTGAATCTGCGTGGAAGACACCGACTAGTTAAACCCCGTCACCGCAAAGAATTATTTAAAAGATTATATTCCTTTAATATAGCCATTTGCATTAACTCTATTACTAATTTCGATATTAATCAGTCCAATTCAACGTTTAGGAATAATTTGAAAAAGCAGTTGTTACGTACGCACTAATATTAAGCTCTACTACAAAACATGTGCCCCTTTCCTTTCCTTTTCTTCCCCCTCCATTTCTTCTCTTTTCTTTTCTTTAGAATTATGTGTATCTACGCTTGGCGCTTTCAAATAAATTCTATGAAATTTCTTATTATTATATTTTCGCCGTTAAATTGAAGCCTGAACAGTATCTAGAACTTCTAGATGGCTGCCCTAACATCCATTATTTCACTTATTTAACTTTGGTTATGTAATTATTTCTATGTAACTTTGATTGGTTATAACAATAAATGTATTATTATTTTTATTATTATTATTATTATTATATACCAGAAAAAAATGTATATTAGAGCAATATATATGACCATGTATTGGTCAAAATAGCAGGCACATACAAAACTTGCTGCAATAATTCTCTGTTCTTATTTTGCTAAGCATAAGGTTAGCTTAAGAATTAATTGGTATTAAATATTAAGTACTAATGCAAATAATCTCGTGTGCAAAATAGTAGGGCCATTTTTATAAAGCTCGATGGTTTTTTTTTGCATGTTTCTTCCTCATATTTTGTTTCATTACAAATGTTTCAAAATTTACAACTATCTTGGTTATGGGCGTTATGATTTACCCTTGTAAACTGCCTTGTCAGAACCCTATTTATAAATATTTTATTTTTTAATTTATAATAAGGAAGTAAATTAATAATTAGCAATATTTTGATAACAAAATTGTGTGATCAAGTGCAGTTGGTCATAAGATAATATATGTACTAGTTTTTAATGATGTTAATTGGGCGCACTTCAAAATTCATTCTAAATTTGAGAAAGTTAGCAATTGGTCTGCCTGTTACTACGATCCAAAGGATCAATTCCGACTCTCTTCACAGCTGTAGAGCTGTATCTGATCAAACTTCACGGCTTCGATAGAAGCTTCTTGGTGAACCTCGTAACCTCTGATTTGACTACGCCTTTGATACGCCTTGACATAGCAATTGTGTCGTTGTTTCCCCTTCTTTTTGTGCTTAGGTACAAAAAGAGGAGGAAGGTCTGTCGTAATTTTGGTCGATGTACTTTTGAGAAATTCCTTTTAATATCTTTTTGCTGGCATGCCTCTCCGGGATTCTCCTTCCATCCATTTTTTCCACCCGTTCTATCTTATTTAACTTGATTTTTGGTATGATGATTACTAGAATCATTGACACCATATGTGCAAAAGTACAATAATAAAAATATAAAGTAATGATATAAATGCGAGGTGTGTTCAAAAAGTAAGACGACTTTTAAGTTTTATCAAAAAATATTTATTTATTTATCAAAATTGTTCAAAGTAATCTTCCAGGTATAATACAGTTGTGCCAACGTTTTTTCCAATCCCCGAGGCGCTTTTGGTATGCACTTTCTGGTATAGCCTTGAATTCTTTCAGCGATTCTTTCTTTATCTCCTCAATCGTTCCAAACCTCCTTCCTTTCATGGGTTTGGGAAGAGGAAAAAGTTGCAGGGGGCCAAATCGGGTAAATATGGTGGTTGAGGCATAGTTGTGGTTTTGTTTTTGGCCAAAAAGTTAGATTGCCATTTTATCGAAGTTGACGTGCTTTTTTCGGTTTTGGCGATTCTGGGTAATCTTCCATTCTGACGACTAAGCCTTGGTTTCGACATCATAACCATATACCATATATAATATATAAGATTCGTCACCAGTTTTGACCTTTTTAAGCATAGCAGGATAATCATTGACGTCGTTTAACAGCTCTTGAGCGATGCTCCTTGGACGGTTCTATTATTCAAAATTAGGCAGTTTGAACGGTACAAGCCAATAGAGATGTCTTCAGCCACTTGTGCAATAGTGATTCGACCATTTTTCAACACCATTTGTTTCCAGAGGGAGGTTCGTCATCTGCCTCTTCTCGGCCATCTTGGCACAGCTTGTAATTTACAAACCATATGCCGTTGTCAACATTTAAAGTCTTTTGCAGCACTGTATTCCATTTTTTACAAAAAAAAATTGCAAATTTTTTGTTCTTCTTTTTTGAAAGCAGTCTAACGCTTATGTCTCACAAAGGAAAATAAACATACAAACTGGTTGAAACTGTGAACATATGTTAGGATATCAGGACATGTGTACCAGGATATCAAAAAACATATATATGTTCAGGTTAAATTCAGTAACGAAATAATGACAACAAAATAGTGTGTTTTGCTAAAATCATTTATTGCTATGATGAAAGTCTAAAACGCTTCTAATTTTTTTTGTGAGCCTGTGTTCATACTCATCACATTCTGTCCAGAAGTGCGTAATTGTCCTGTATGAACGGCAAGTTTTTCTAGGATAGTTTATAAGCTCATAAGAACCATTTGAACTTTAATGAATACTTCATTATTAAAATTCCACGGTAATGAATTTCTCCAGAAGACTAAATTTTGATACCCTATCACACACAAAAATTTCCTGCACAAGAGTTACCACTTTTGGCAGTATTGGTGGAACCGAGAATTTTATTTTTTTCGCTAGTACAGAAACTGCTTCGATATATCATTGATTACGAGCTTGATATTAACAATGGGGACGTATTGTAGATGCCAGCTATTTTCGTTGCTTCTGCTTCGCCTTTTCTAATCTCCCTTTTTCAATATGACAAAGGGCCAAACCTTTTAGTTGCACTTTAGCGGTATCGGAGCCGCCAAAAAAAAGGCTTTCACTAACTTTTTGCTCGATAAAAATCGAACAGTTATTGTAGAAAAGTATACCAGCATGATCTAAACCGTGTGCGTTTAGAGTAGGCATGTTAAGGGTAACGTGATACTTTGTTACAAGGGGATGACTGTTAATTCGCCACAAGGAACTATTACTTCAATTCCCTTCCCGACTGCGTATATCGGCTACACAATGGGCCGTTTGTGTGGTAGTGGTTGAGCTTGTTCTGAAATTAATGTAGCGCAAAATCTCATAGATGAAATAAAATCCTTTACATGTTGCTAAGATGCAGTTTCTTAATACTCAATTCTTAGAACTAAAGAACGAAAAAGAAGAAATAATTTACCTATAGAATTGTGAGCTCAAAATATCAAGAATTAACCCGAATCACTTAGAATAAATTTTTGACTCTATTGGAGTATACTAGTTTTTAAAAAATATGTTACAAATGTCAAATGGATTCGCTTATGACATTCAGACCATCTGATTTCCGTAACCCTAGTCGTATGTGATGTGATGCGTGATAAAGCAGGATATAGTTTAGCAAATTTAGTATTAGATGAACTCAACATTGAGGATCGCCGTGGTTTTATAGAAGTGACCATAATCGGCACTACCACGTTTGAAAAGCTTCCTTTCAATGTCGGTAGTAATTTAAAATAATAATTAACGTCCGATGGTTTAAAAGTACTGAGCAATAAAACATCCTGTATTTAGTAAGTATCTACTCGATTTTGGATAAGTTCTTATATTTTGAGCACAAGATTCAACAGTTTATGCATTTCCAATTACTAATGATTCACCGTGTATATCGTTATATAGACACCACAGATGTTCGCTGAGTGTGATAAGGATGAAGTAAGACCGAGTCTGAGTGAGTGGCAGAATTTCTATTTCTGTAGTTGTGATCGTTTAGGCTTAGCTTTTACATTATTAAAATTATCATCCTGTCGTCATAAAAATGGAAGGCGTTTAGAACACTATTAACCCCTTATAAGCATCACCAGTTGAGAATTGTTACTTCCTTCTAACTTATGCGTTTTACAAAATAAATCTTTTTGATTTTGGATATATTCCTTGATATATACTTTGAACCACGAAGATCCATTTTCAAATATCCAAACAGATAATGCTGGGGCCCACATCCGCACAGCTTGTGAAAAACTATGAGTGTAGATAGATGGATCTTATGTTTAGTTTTTAAAGGAATTACTGCCCAATCCCAAAAGACCGTAGTCGTCACCTTTCGTCGATTTTTTTTGGAATTGTCTTACAGTTTCATTTTAGTAGTTTTTATCACTAGGTTTGGGATAAATAAGTAGTTCCAAACACGATCGCTCACGTTCGACACAGAGGTGCGTTGTTTTTAACATTACAAAGATTTTTGGGAACCCATCTTGAAACGAGTTTATGCCAGTTTTTGCAATTAACAGACTTTTTTCACACTGAAAAACATTTTGTTCATTCAATGACGACTAAATACGTAAGAGAACTTCCCCTGCCCCATACACACTATCCCACCCTTTTAAAATAATTTTGAGAACTAATCTTTTGGAAAAAACTTTATGATCCATCTGTGCTCAATTTGCAATGTCCGTAACAGCTAGCCGAGGATAACATAGCACTTTTGATTCCTGAAAACTTTTTTAAATTGCTTGTTGTCCTGAGAGTTGGTTTCTGTGTATTATTGTTATGTTCGAACATTGAATTTAGTGTTTCTAGAGCCCTTTATTTGCTTCTCAAATTTCTGGTATCTTATGCCTTCGAAAGGGACTTGCTTTCTTCACGAATTGGTCTGAACAAGACTATATGTAATACGCCATACTGTCACATTAACAACAATCAATATTTTAGGTGTAATTTATAATAATTGGAACCATGTAAGGGTGATGCCCGAGCTCAAAGTTGTCATTTATTTTGCCGCCGCGACAAGCACAGACGAGCCGTCGTGATTATTGATGCTAGTATTCAGCAATAATCAAAAGAGGGATTCGCTGTAAAAGCTGACAAAACCGCACATCGCGACGTGACGCTGGCGCGCTCGTTCCTCCGGCAAAATGAGACCAATTTCGTTGGAAAGGAGTTTCCGAAATGTGCTGATTCTAGACAAAACAAAATTCGACATGTTTGGTAAATCCCGTTGCTCCGACTCCGCAGATGTTTGTTTTATTCGTCATTATAATGATGTATATAACAACAATCGACATAAATAAAATAACACAGGTCTACAAAATTTTACTTTCTGATATGTACTTATTTTGAAGAGTAATTTTATATAAATTTAGTAACCTAGTTTAAAAAATCCTATGCATTTATTGGTATCACGTAAGGTTTTGTTGACATATATTAAATGAAAAAAAAAGATATTTCTAAAATAATATATTTTTTATTCTGTAAAAAGTGGAATCCTAGTTTAAAAAAAAAAGTAAAAAAAAATTTATTCAGTTTTTTGAGTGAAATCTTCAACATTTGCCTGGAAGCTGCGTTGTCCGGACATTCGGCTGTGTATTTATTTATGCTATTTATTTGCCATGATATCGCCTTTCCATTGCGTCATGAAACCTCTTTTCCTGTTCTTCGCTAACTGATAAAAGATTTTCAGGAAAGCAGTTCAAGTGTGAAAACTGGAAATGCACTTTCAAACTCATATTACAACCTAGACGATGAAGGTGTTGTAACATATTTTAAACAATACTTTTGAATTTTTAGTCCTTAGAGTTCCCAAGAAACTTATCAATTACTTCCTTAAATAAAACCCAGACCATTTTTTGACATTGGTCATTGTGTTTTGAAAATCCTTGTCTTGGCATAATGTACTTATTTGCGGCCCAATAAAAATTTCTCGCAAAAATGTTTGAAACACTGACCATTTTTTTCTAGGGCTTTAACAAACTGCTTCATCAAGCCAAGTTTGATATGAAGAGGAGGGTCCGAATTAAATTCCTCTGATTCCGACGATATGACGTTTTCTAGTCCTTTTGCGGCGGTAGGTATCGGTATTTCTAGTATCTAATGTCTAACAGCAGAGTCAAGATTGGGATACACAATTGGCAAGGTTTTGTTTCTTATTTTTTCTATACACGAATAAAAATAACAATCATCACTGTGATTCCTAGGCTCTCACGATACCATAGGAACACCAAAGCTTAAACATTTCTTCCTACCTTTTTGCCAGTTTCATAATGCTTCAACCAAACAGAACAAACAGTACCGCACTAAAATAAGCGTGGTATACATTTTTCACGCTATAGTTTGCCTTTGCTTTACTAGGACAGGTATAACAAAAGTTATATGGGGGCACCATCCTGCTTGCTCTTTCTCCCTATGACAAATTGACAATAATTACAAATTCAAACTCCCTACCAAAAAGTCGAATATCAATACCAAAACAATAAACTACATCTAATACCAACCCAAAGACGAAAATTGTTCATAGCAATATGGTCTTACCCTTGAAATTATAAAAAAAGACCAGCTCTGCGTGAATTGTAGTGTGTAATAGGGACGGACAGTATATAGAATTATTTACGAGTTTATACAGCGTGTCCGTCTAACTTTAGAGACTCGATGTGAAACCATTGGAGTAACAAAACTAGAAGTATGATTTTCGGAGTATATAACCATATTATAAATGAATCCAGTATATTCCTTATAAACGTTGTGTAAACAAGTTTAAGGGTGGAGATGTTGGACAGACTTCGCTAGTTTCACAGAGTAGTCTAATAATTTGGTTGCACTTGCCGTTATCCTTAATATGCACTCAATAAAAGTAAAGTTAGTGTCAAACAACTCGATAAAAACAGGTTGTTGCAAAGCGCTTTGCAATTCCGTAGAATCATTCTATTTAGTGATGTCCAGAAATATCTGTGCAACTTTGGTGACCAATTGGCCCAAGCGCATTGTACGTAATATACACAAGGTTAATAGTGGTGGATGTCTTCTCCATGAATCCGTGCTGACATTGAAAGGGAAATATATTGAGTAATAAAGGATAATTTCTAGAAGTTGCACAATAATGATGTACTCTTATCACATTTCCGTACATTGTTAGGCAAATTATTGCAAATTTCAAGACCATTTAGAGGATTCTTAGTAAAATTCAGTTTAGTTTGGTTATGACAAAGTCAGTGTCATTACCAGGTACTGTATTCTGTTTTTTAGGAATGTTTTGTTTTTCGATGCGCAATTTTAAATTATTAGTGATTTTATTATTTTATTATTTATATTGATTAATATTGATAAAACTTCTGGATTCCTCCTATGTCGATTATTGATGAGTCGAACTTGCCGACGTTTCGCCAATCATTCTGTTGACTTCTTCAGAACCTAACTGAAACTGTATGTATGTTGTGTTTTCCACTGCTTGTGAAGCCGTTACTTGAAACTCGATAAAGACCTTTTGTATAGTACGCACTCTACGAACATTTATTGCTACTAATTTTAAAAAAAGCGATGAAACAAATGGCACAATACAACCAATGGATAACCTTTGTATATAACATTTTTCCAGCTATAGATTATCTTACATAATTTTTATCACGAGTGTAGCTGAACCCATCAAAACCCATATTGCTGCAATAGTATATTATGCACAAGTGTGGTTAAAAGCACCGATCGAGCTAAATAAACTTAAACCAAACCAAATCAAACGTGTTGCATACTATATTTTTCCTATGACCCTTAGTTTTTTGGTACTTTTTTGCAAAACAACACGAATACATTCACTGTCATGACCGTCAGAATTGACAAGCGTCAAAATTCAAGCCGCGAGAAATACATCCAAAAACATCCGATTGCTTCCGTGCGGTAATATCGAAATGTGCGAAGTGGCTTCTAGCCGTAGGAAACGAAACTGAGGTCGTAAATTATAGTATATTATGCCACAAGTGTGGGAAACGGCATTTGAGTCACGGAGCGAGCGTTTAATAAACGAGTGACTTCAAAAGTTTACGAAAAATAACACACGTCAAAATTCAAGTCGTGCGGTAGAATCTCCGAAATATCCCGGAAATGTCCGAAGGGGCTCGGATCCGTGTGACAAGAAACTGACATGGTCAAGTGACACTTTCCGTAGGCTAGATCGGTGTTAATTGCAATTTTGGAGTTAGAAGACAAAACACGTAATTTGAATGGTCATAAAAGGGTCTATATGACTGCGAAATTGTTAATAGTTTAAGGAAAATAGTTTTTAACTTTCAAGGTCTCATGGCGATGTTTGCTACAGTTTAAAATAAATTTCAAAAGACGTTTTTTAACGGATTTTATCGGGCTCGTAGTTAGGTTGGTAGTGTGTCATTTCGTAGCTGAATCTGAAAGACTCTACGATATTCATTAACAGCAGCTTGTGACTAAAGTGACGTTTATAAAACTTATTGCATGATGTGCTTACATATGGCGCAAGCTAACTCACTGAAACTTTGCTGGATTAGAAAAATAATCACCCGCTATAGCCGTCCCCCTCAATATTGAAACTCACCCTGTCCAAACACAACCTAACTGTAAAGTGCGTACTCGTTAAGCTCTGTGCGGGCGATTGCGAAAAGCACAAAACTCAAAAGGAGGGCTAATTCCCATTATGCGTTTGCGTTAATAAATCGGTTATTTGGATAAACATTTCGGCGTGGTATGAAAGAGCTCAGAATACCGAAAAAGAAAATAATTTCGGCCGTTCCTTCCGGTCCGATGGACGCCGGCTTCGCAAAGCTCCTTAAAGTGTAAGAATTTGGCAATTTAATTGTTGTTTCGGGCGGTATCTTTGCCCAGGGACGGCCTAATGTAATCTATTTAGGGGTTGGTCAGTCACAACGATGATTATTTGCTTGTCTCCGATCTTGGAAACGCAATGGGACCACCGGGAACGCTTCTTAAACGAAACTAAATATTTATCCAGCTTATCTACCAGTATGCAATCGAAATTATCTACGAGATTTCATCGACTAAATATTATATACAGGGTGAATCATGGTGCCAGGTTTAAACGTATATTCAAAACGAAAAATGCCTCTCTAGAGTAGATATTTTCCTTTCATTATTTTTTATTCAAATATCGCTCCAATGAAACATATATGATTGCAATGTCAAAAATTTATTTAATCGGACAATGATATTCACTTTCTGAATACCAAAAATTAAAATAAATTATCTGTTCATAAAAATAAAATGATTAGGTTTTATTGTTTGCAATGCCACTAATCTATATAATTCAGTGACTGCACTACCTCATAATTATTTAAGGTTAGTCTAACAACCCGAAAAATATACCAATTCTCCAACCAAAAGCAATAATTCTACAAAATGGTAATTTGTTCTCTCTTCGCTTTGCCTTAGGGGTTTAAGAAGTATTGACCTATAACTTAGAACTTGCATGACGCCCAATGGCTTACTATAGATCGAAGAAAACAATTTTACTCCCAAATGTTCTTTCACACTGTCATAACAACAAAACGACGACAGTATTTAGCAAATTAAATTACCTACAACACTGAAAGTCTTAATTTGAATATAAGTTTCACCTTTCAATGTTGCTCATTGGATAATATTCATCTTCCTCAGTACGAGACGTTAAATTTAAATCAGATTTAAGAAATATTGTTTAGATCCTCCGGATTCGATAGACCAAAACTTTAATAAGAGTTTCCTCACAATTTGGATTATTTCTGTCAGTGTTACTTGCTTTAGCTGATCGGTTAAAATTGCCACACCTCAGTGGTTTATTTTATTTTTATATTTGTGATTCGCAACCAGAATTATTCTCAGGCAACTAAATGCTAAACCAATCAACCTTAATATTATTCAAGTGTACGCGCACACAGCAGACAAATCCGAGGCAGATGCCGAAAAGTTTTATGAGGAACTACAAGTAGCCCTAAGGTCACTGAAATCTGACGAAATTACCATCATTATGGGCGACTTTAACGCAAAAGTAGGTGCCTTTGGACTGGGCGAAAAAAATGACCGCGGGGACTTGCTAATTCAAGTTTGTAAACAAAAAAATCTACTGATTGAGAACACGTACTATAACCTGCCTCCTAGGCCACTATATACATGGCGATGCCGGCAGGACAACCCGAACCGTATAGCGAGAAATCATATTGATTTCTTCCTGATTAAAAACAGGTATCAAAACAGTGTAATGCGGGCTGCCTATCCAGGGGCTGACATTGGTTCCAATCATAACCCCATAATTGTCAACTTTAAACTTAATCTCAAACGTATTGCAATAAGAAGCGCTCAATGAAAATAGGAAATCCAGAAGCTAAACCAGTCAAATTACGAAGAAAATACGAAAGCAGAACTGGGTAGACTATGCAATGAAAAGTATCCTATAAGCAAAGACTAACCAGAAGACATATGGAAGGATATCAAGGAAAACGTCCAACACGCTAGTCAAACGATTCTTGGTCAGCAAGAGCAAATTAGGGTCAGGCCCTGGATAACAGATGAAATCTAAGATATAATGGAAGAAAGAAGACATGCTAAAATTAAACAACAAACTGAAAGATACACATACAAAGTAAAACAAAAATGTAACAAAGCTCGAGAACAGTGGATGACTGGGGAATGTGAGGAGGCTGAAACTACACGACTCTTTCAATTTCCATAGGAAGGTAAAATAGGTTACTGGCTCAGCAGGGCAGCAATTCCTTCTCCTAGGAAAGAGAATGGAGAGATTATCTTGGAACCAGCGGATCTCTGCAGTTCGATTTCATCAAGGGGCTGGGTACAAAAGAAGCTCTCTTTTCAATGAAACTCCTTATATATAAATGCTACGACTAAAGGCGGGATGTGTTTTATGTTTTATAGATTATCAGTAGTTTTTTGATAATATTAAGCATTATGGAGAGGTTGGGTAGAAAAGAAGCTCTCTTTTCAATGAAACTCCTTATATATAAATTCTACGACTAACGGCGGGATGTGTTTTATGTTGTATAGATTATCAGTAGTGTTTTGATAATATTAAGCATTATGGAGAGGTTATATGAAATTGGCTTAGATTCGAAGGACGTCAGAATTATTCAAAAACTGTACTGGAAACAAATTAGTGAAAATAAAAGACGAACTAACTACAGAGGGCATTTCTATATCCAAAGAACTTCACCCGAGACGCAGTTTGTCACCAATCTTATTCAATATCTACGTAGAAAAGATTTTTCAATTGGCTCTGGAAGGACATAATAGAGGAATCCAAATAAATGGAACAACTGACAATTGACCAATTGACAATGTTCGGTATGCGGACGATACAGCTTTATTGGCAAATTCTCCCGAGGACCTTAAACACACTCTGGACAGAATTAACCAAATAGGCACCCCAAAATTAACACATGGCAATAACCCGCGAACATGACATGGCTGTGAGGATTCACTATCATGATCTGCAACAGGTATCGCGTTTTGTGTACCTGGGTGGCACCCTCAATCAAAAATGAGACTGCGATGAGAAAGTAAGGATACGGATAGGGCAGGCCAAGAACACCTTTTTTTAACTAAATATCTTCCTTCTTGTACGCTCCCTTCCGCTGCCCCTTCGTCTTCGAGTAATAAAGTGCTACGTGTGGCCTATATTGCAACATGGAGTAGAGACATGGTCCCTAAAAATACGCACACTGAACCGCAGAGGAGCATTTGAAATGTGGATATTGCGTAGCCTCCTGCATATTCCCTGGACCGCACACACAACTAACGAAGAAGCGCTGAGAACGGCCGGTATGCAGAGAGAGCTTCTAGACATCGTAAAGGACCGGAAGATATCTTATCTTGGGCACATTCTTAGAGGTACCAAGTACTTTTTTGTAGTTGTCGTTAGTTTGTATGAACCCTAGTAACTTACTTCTGCTTCTTCTTTACTGGTTAGTTTGCAAAGGATCACATTATTGTCTTCGGTTCTTTGATATTCTCGAATTATGTTTTACGTTCAAAGCTTATACAGCGAAACATGCACTTAACAAACGCTAAATCCATTTTCTGGATGTCAAAAATTTTCGCATCAATTCTAATAAACATCAAAAGTATCTGGCTCACGCGTCTGCAGAATATAAACGTATATAAGGGGTGTTTTGTTTTTCGACGATTGACATGAATTTTATTTATCCGAAAGATAATCTGGCATATGACCGCCACGGCTGGCGCGGATGTAGTCTAATCTGGACGTCCAATTTTCGATTACTTTTTCCAACATTTGTGGCCGTATATCGGCAATAACACGGCGAATGTTGTCTTCCAAATGGTCAAGCATTTGTGGCTTATCCGCATAGACCAATGACATAGCCCCACAGGGCCAACTCACAGGTCCAAAACGTGAAATTAGGCGGTCACCAAACGTGTCTTTCAATAAATCGATTGTGGCACGAGCTGTGTGACATGTTGCGCCGTTTTGTTGAAACCACATCTCCTGGACATCACGGTTATTCAATTCGTTAATGAAAGAGTTAGTAATCATAACTCTATACCGATCACCATTGACTGTAACGTTCTGGTCATCATCGTTTTTGAAGAAGTAAGGACCAATGATTCCACCAGCCCATAAAGCGCACCAAACAGTCAGTTTTTCTGGATGTAATGGTGTTTCGACATACACTTGAGAATCAGCTTCGCTCCAAATGCGGCAGTTTTGTTTGTTGACGTAGCCATTCAACCAGAAGTGTGCTTCATCGCTAAACAAAATTCGCTTATGAAAATCGGGAACAACGGCAATCTCGTTTTGGGCCCATTCGACGAATATACGTCTTATTTGATGATAGTTTGGCTTCGATTCTTGCACGAGTTGGATTTTGTAAGCACGTAAACCAAGATCCTTCCGCAAAATCTTCCATAAAGTGGATTTACACAGATCCAATTCCTGTTCTCGATGGCGGATGGACTCATTCGGGTCTACAGCAGCAGCTCCTTCTGCACGCACAGTACGGCGTCTCTGGGGATGCGAGTTATCAATAAGAGTAAACGTGGTGCGATTTTGTCGACGATAAAATGTACGTAGTGCGCGATACGTATACCGTACAGAACCATTATTTTCGAAATAAAATTGCACTATTTGCAAGCGTTGTTCAAGCGTGAGTCTATTCATGATGAATTGCCAAACCAAACTGAGAATAAATCACGTGACAGCTGTTAAATCGGTCGCCATCTTGAACAGTCATGCCAACTTAAAGTTCTATACATCGAAAAAAAACACCCATTATATAACGAAGGGATGATTCTTCTGCTATTTACAAATATGATGTTCGGCGTGTAGAGCCTTATTTATAGTTCAAGTTGTACTTTATAAATTGCTATAATATTTAGATGTAAATTTGGATCTGTGGTCCCGAGCATAAATAGCCATTGGCTAGACTTCAACCTAGGTATCGAAGTGTGGCAGATATCACAAGTGGATGAATCATACCTTTCAGCTAATGTCTTTGAGCTCATAGATAAATGGATATTTATTTATTAGTATTTTTTATTCTCCTTATGATTTTTTCATGTTGCATCAAAAATACATCTGCTCTATTGCGTGTCATATTTTTGCCTTTTTTTCTATCTTATTTTCTTATTGTTCTTTTGGTTCATATTTGAAACTCTGCAACTAGATCGTACTTTTTTTTACCGCTTGCTTGATAAAATAGTCTACCGATAATTTCTTGTTAGGATAACCTGATCCTAGATGGCCCGAGCCCGTGCGAGAGATAAAGTGCTTTCTTTCAGTCGTTTATCTATGTCTTGCTCATTGAGTGATGTCACAAATCGCCAGTGTAATTCTTTGCTCTTCAAGTTAAGAAGCAAAGAAAAAATTAAATATAAAGTTTTTTATACAAAACACCACGATTTTACAAAATTTTAACGCACCGGTATAAAATAAACACAGATACATAATTCAATGCCTCTCTCTCTCTCTCTCTCTCTCTCTCTCTCTCTCTCTCTCGCAACTCTGGAGATAATGCATTCAATTTTAATTGATCTCTATTTCCAGTCAGTTATTTATGTGTGTCATAGTCTCTGTGGTTTAAATATCTACGCTCATATACATAACACAGTATCTTCAATAAGAAAATTCTAATAAATGAAAGTAGTTTATGTTTTGTAAGCATAGGTCTACAGGATTAAAGACGATTAAAACCAAACATTGATCTAATGATTCTCTTTTGCAAGATAAAATCAGAACGACTTTCAGTAGCTTATAGCTGAATAACATAGTGGATAATACGCACCTAAAAGACGTTGTTCATCAACAGCATGTTTGATGTTTAAAACCGGTTTAACCGCTGTTTCTTACAAACTGGGTCAACGTGATCAACCCAGTTTAAATTGCCTTTTAGAATCACTGCCAAAAACTTCACAGTCTTTTCGGGGGACAATTTTTTTATTTGCGGTCTAGAAGGCCTATGAAAATAGACACAGATGGTCTTAGATTTATTCAACATCAACTTATTTCCAAAACATCAATGTTTAATAACAATTTCTGTTTTACTTTTCAAATGATCAATTGAACATTACCGGAGAGAGAGAGAGAGAGAGAGAGAGAGAGAGAGAGAGAGAGAGAGAGAGAGAGAGAGACATGTCGACAGCAGCTATAGCGTTTGTTGATATTTGAACTTGGGGTAAGTAAAAAAAATAGCTGGCATAATCATTGTCTGGTTAGTGAAGTTCTTTTTAATCTTTCCAGAGTTTCTGTAATGTTTTATTTGATCAGTGCAAAGCTGGTATTACCCAGGAGTTAATTGGTTTTACCCTTGTGGAAGAGATATGTTTCGAGTACTCTATGAGGCAGAATCTTTAACCTTTTTTTAACTGTCATTTTACTATGTCGATGGTCTATATTTTATTCAACTCCCGAAAGGACCACACTTCTATGTTTGCCATGGTTTGTTACGATTTCTTCCCATATCAATCATGCTTTAGTATCTCCTTTTGTTTCAGACGCGTACTATTTTTTTGTTCTATAATTCATGTTAAGGTAAGAGTTTTGAAAAGAATTATTATTGTTGTTATATATCAAAATTTACTTATACTTTACTACATCAATAAATTGTAGCCCAAAAAATCATGAGAGCATCCGGCTTCGAAATTGGATTTATTTTCATGATACTCGACTAACTTCCGATTTCGCTTCGAGTTTTCCGGTATACGTAATCGAATTACTCTCGACTAGGTTTCAAGATTAAATCGGGATAGCCGTGTTTTCGATGGGGGGGTGGACGGGTAAAAGGGGACCGATACGCCTCTTCCCGCTGCAATTGTCTTTGTTTAGTCACGTCCCCGTATCTCGCTGAAGAGTTTGCGAAGAGACGAAGGGGCACCCACCAGCACGTGCCGCGCTTTAAATAAACATTTTATATGCGCACTTCACGATATCGTGGAGCGTCGATCACAAAGACTCGGACAATAAAGTTTTGATGGTCGCGATTATAGGAGATTATGCCATTGCTGCATATCGGAGCGACGAGGGCTGACAAATGTCAAGTTTTGGTATAATTTCCTATTTTACCCATGTAAAAAATTGAAAAGCAGTGAACGTGATAGAAAAGTGAGGCAAATTTTACAATAGAAGATGGCTAGTAACGGGAATTCTTTTTTTTTCTCTTGCTCATATTTACAAGGTGTCCCGTATGTAATAGTACACGGCAAAATAGGAGATTCTTTAGGTAAAAATATTACGATTTAACGAATCTTATCTTAGTTCAAAAGTTGATGGGAACCGAGTCAAAGTTGCAATTTCATTTTTGCTTTTTTTATATAATCCCTGAAATAGTCCATTGTAGTGAATAATTTTGGGGCAAATTTTAGAGTGCCTTTTCGATATCTCCTAACTTTTTTGCGCCTTGGTGTATGCAGATTTTTAATAAAGATATCATTTATTACACCTTTTTTACACAAAAAAGACATACCTTTTAAATTTCGTCGTTTTCGAGAAATTTGAATTTCAAACTACATGAATTTCAAAGTACATCATTACGAAACATTTAAAATTTCATTTTCTTATGTCATCAGTTTTAAAATAACATAGGCAATGCGTATGACGAGCTATGTGGTAATACACACCTTAACAGCGTTTTTATTATTATTTATTTTGACATTTTTACAACAAGAGCCTCAAGAAGACTTCGACTTCAATGAAAACAATTTTATGGCAAAAGTTGATATTAACCGAGTCAAAGTTGCAAATTCATTTTTGATTTTTTAAAAGATTTCTTGAATATAATCAAGCTTTTTGCACAAAATTTGACAAATCGGAGTTTTTTGACAAGGGAAATCCATGTTCGTTAATAATTTTGGGGAAAAATTGTAGAGGGCGCTACTACATATGGTACCTTTTGTGCATTTAATAATTTTTGCATTTTTTGAGCCTTAGTATATGTAGGTTTTTAATAAAGATATCTTTTATTACACTTTTTCTACATAGAAAAGGTTTACCTTTTAAATTTCACCTCGAGTCGCCGTTTTCGAGAAATTTTGTATGAAGTTTTCCTAATTAAACAGTGTGAACATGCAACGTGGTTCAAAGTAGGCTTTGATTAAATCAAATGCGATAGCGGCACTTAAATTCTGGTGAATTTCTTAAATGTTTGTTAGTATCTTGACTGTTTTTAAAAAGTTTTGGATGATATGTGCACAATTATAATGGGCGTCAAGCTCATAGACGTTATTTGGAGATGTTTCCAAGCCGACGGAGTTAACTTTTTAAAAATTTGAAATAAAAAGCGATTCTGTAGGCGACCAAACATGATTACTGACTAGCTGATTAGCTGAAAATCCGGAAACAGACACAAGACGAATAGCAGTGAGAACTGGAATGAGTAAATTTACAGTTTGTAGAGTTTTGTTACCAGGAAAAGCTTTATCCATGTCACTTTACTCCTGTGCAAAATCTTTTCAAAGATGATCATCCAGCCATATTGGAATTTGCTCGTTTTTAGATGAGGCAACATTTGCACACAGAGGTGTCTATAGCTTTAGAAACAAGCACGCGTGAGATCTAAAAAATCCCCATTTGACAACTGAATGGGTATTTCCAACAGGAATTTAAAATAAACGTTTGATAATTACATGCAGCAGCAAACGAAATTCGCCAATTCTATGGATCCTCTATCTACTTTTCGAAACATGTTGGGGACTACCTAAATAATCAATTTCCTTATCGTTTGATTGGCCATCTAGCAGTCCCGATATCAAACCATTTGATTTTTGTGTTTGGGCTTATATGAAGTGACTAGTGTATAAAGAATTAGTTCATAGTCAAGATTAATTATGTCACAGAATTGAAAATGCCACCGAATCATTTCGAAAAAAGGAATTATTATTTAAAATCAGGCAGTCCTTCAGTAAACGTCCTTAAATGCGTCACACAATATTTTTTTATGAATAGTTTATGTATTTTACTTTAATTTAAAATTAAATTTGTGTTGCCATAAAATTGTTTTCATTGAAGTCGAAGTCTTCTTGAGGCTCTTGTTGTAAAAATGTCAAAATAAATAATAATAAAAATGCTGTTAGGGTCTGTATTACCACATAGCTCGGCATACGCATTGCCTATGTTATTTTAAAATTGTTGACATGAGAAAATGAAATTTTAAATGTTCCGTAATGATGTACTGAAAGTTTGAAATTCAAATTTCTCGAAAACGACGAGATTTAAAAGGTATGCCGTTTTTGTGTAAAAAAGGTGTAAGAAGTGATATCTTTATTAAAAATCTGCATACACTCCCTCTAAAATTTGCCCCAAAATTATTCACGAAAATGGACTATTTCAGGAATTATATAAAAAAAGCAAAAATGAAATTGCAACTTTGACTCGGTTCCCAGCGACCTTTGAACTAAGATAAGATTCGTTAAATCGTAATATTTTCACCTAAAGAATCTCTTATTTTGCCATGTACCATTACTTATCGAACACTCTATATATCCTCACTGAAATTATCTGCCCATTGATATTTAATGATCAAACAACGGTTTCTTAACATATTTATATAAAACAAAAATTCTAAGAATCTAACTTCGTAAAACATAAACATCTAACTTTCTAAAACAAAGAAACGAACAGTTGTTATGCTTAGAAATACAAAATATTTATGTTTATTCTAACGTTTAAAAAAACGTATTGTTCATAAAAAATGCAGTATGTACAGGGGTGCACAGAAGTCACCTAACAGCTTTGGCTGTTGAGCGCTTACTGGTTGAAAAAAGATTTTAAGTGCCTGCGCATGCACCTATTAAGTGTTCCATCTCAATATTTTTCTTCATTGTCGATTCAAGAATAGAGAACTTGAACATTTTTTTAAATTCTTTAATATATTTGTTTATGTATAGAAATGAGATACCAAATTTAAGTTCCAATAAATAATGATAGTTGTAACAAGCGGCTAATCCTTTTAAACGACACTAAACGCTCGGGAATGATCGTGACGTCAGACCGCTGCTTTTCGATCGATACAGCCATATGGTAAAGAGTTATTCTCAGGTTATAGGCCGAGAATTATATTATTTACGTTTATTTTTGGTGTAAAGGTATTATATTTAAATCACGCCAGTTTGTATTTGTGCTTAGTGAGCTTTACATGGTAGTAATGGGAACAACACAAAAACAATATTAGAAATCATGCCATCGTGTTTGAGTACAATCCACAGCCAATAACAGTGCGTTTCAAAGAGCGAGATTTATTTAAATTTTACAATTTTTAATTGCTTATATTTGTTACATAGAACTATAGAAATTATTTTTTTCGTGAACTGCGGTTCTTTTAATAGTGTAAACTTACTTTTATAAGCAATATTTTTCCAATTGAAATTTTGTTCAAGTTCCCTATTACTTTATTATCAGCATAGACAAGTTTTCTATATATCTAGTGGTTATATGAAATTTCCCAAACAGCAAACTTTCAGAATATTTATACATGAAGCAATGAAGATAAGATTTCGATTCTAAATATTGGTTAATAGCCTTTTATTTGATAAATTGTTGAAAATTACACATAAATAGCCCGCCAAGCAGAAAGAAAATGTATTTTTATAAGTGTAAATTTCTATATTCATAATTTTGGGTTAAGATAAAGATATGGAGATGTGGTTTTCACTAGCCAACAGGCCTTATTAAATTTTCTGTTTCCAAAAATATATTTTATTTTAAATTTTTCTTAATTTAGATGGTCTTTAAAACTTTGGTTATTTCGTTAATCATTTGTGCTCTTACAAAAGCAACAATTGCATATGACCAGGAAAATACTAATCCAATTTAACGTAGCAAATTTCCTACTTCTAAAACAGCTGCAACCCCAGATTGAGATGAAGTATCTAATATAATAATAATAATAATAATAATAATAATAATAATAATAATAATAATAGGGTCGAATGTGGTCAATAGTTATATTAAACGTATATTTTAAGTCCTGATAGATCTTCGTCTTTGTAAGATGCGCGAGGAGTGTTAATAGCATGTGGCAAAAAGTAGAACTAGTCCTATTTTTAAAGCAGTAGCGCGTCGTGACTTAGAAATCTGTCGGTGGTACTTCTGTATACCCTTGTTCATTTGTTGCCGTTGGTTTAATTGGAAGTAACATGAGATGCATATCACCTGACCAATCATGCACAAGGAGCGCCCACCATCTGAACTTTGATCTGAAGTATTTTGCTTTTATTTTTTAATTGGATAAAACAATTTTTGTATTTTATTAATTTTTTTCTATTTTATTTCAATTTTTTGCAGGCGCAACCCAAATTGTTGATGTCAGCTATGATTTTTTGTTAATTTTCCAAATTGTTATTTTCTTCATAGTAACCATTTGTCATGATTTTTTGCATCTTATTTTTTATTATTTTCTCAATTTCAGCCACCTTTTGTTTGGAATATTAGATAAACTGTTAATTTTTATTGAAACGCTTTTTTTTAGTATTCCTCAGCGTCCTCTGTCATCCAATAGTAGAAAATAAATACTTTTCTGGTAATTTCTTTCGTTACCTTCTTTTTCACAGTTTAAATAAATACATTAGATAAAACTTAGTAATGAGCAACTTTTCTTTTTAAAAATACTTAGTTCAAGTATTCAATCAACTCACGAAATATAAAAGTTCTAATACGCCATTTCCCCAAATCAATGTTTTCATTTGTGTTTTTAATTTGCATAATGAAAGTTAAAAAAAAAACGAATAATTTAACAAATTACACACCTATAATTTTATGTTTTAATAGAAAATTGTAAATATCACTTGTTTTTATTATTCATTTTATTTTAATAATATTATTATTATTTCTTTTTTTTTCTTATTTTTTCAATATTTTTTGCTAGTTTAAATTTCTAAAGTGAAACTCAAGAAACATTCTTCAATCCGAGTCTATATCTACTATGTAAAAATTAATAACAGATATAACTATGAAATCTATTTTATATCCTTCGAAGTTCTTAAGAAGGTAAAACAGTTTTGATTCACCAAACTAAGATATTAAAGCTAAGTAATTGAGAGTAATAAAAGTTTGAACTAGCGCAACAGTTTATTTTTAATCGAAGGACTCTACGAACTGCATTCCCGCACGTACTATGCAAAAATCACAATAATATGTAATTGCTGCCTGCCCTTTAGTTTAGTTGTTTTGCACTAAATGATTCATAATATTGATCTTCGAAAGATCATACAATACTGTTTAAAAAAAAAATAAATATTCACATTAGTACCATTGGTCAAAAAAAAATTAAAACTCAAATAGTATTGAAAAATGCAAAATGCTAGGGTATAACTCAAGCGATTTAATGTTGTCATTAAGTTGTTATCGTCTTAATTTTGCAGGCAAATTTAACGTTTATCCACAGTAGTTGCTGTTTTCTCAAATTTCTAGGTTTTACCATCGAGATGCAGCACTTTCGTAAGCATGACTTAATCCGGATACCCCGTATATTTTAACGACTTCAACGCAAGTAAAACCGACAAACCATAAATTTCACGGATATGTTGTTTTGGCTAGTCATATTTTAGGGCCTTACAACCAAATATTCCTAACCCTAGGAGTAGTTTAGCTTCAGATTATTGTCTGTGGTAATCTTGGCGGCCTTCTGTTGCCACCAATCCATCCATTGCGGTATACTCCAAATTTTATGTTTCTTCCATCAAAGGGCTGAAGTCCGTTATTTTGTGGGGCGGTATATCCTTCAGATTCTCAAGTTCCAGGATATCGGTCTTCTAGTCTGATGTCTGATCCTTCCCACAATATATCGACACAAGTGTGTGCCGTTTCCTTATCATAATGTGGTATTTGAGGTTACTGTGTTCAGCGTACATCTCCATCAGGATTTTCAAGTGTGCCCTGCTCATACCTAACAGTGTGTAATTTGCGCATTTTTTGGTGATTCTTTAAACAAATAATAATACACTTTATTGAAATTGAAATGGGTTAGTTCTGATAGTTAATTGTAAGCATTATGGCCGAATTTCTTCTGTTCTCCAAGAGTCGATTAGAATCCTATCGGTGACGTTTCTGCCTCCTTCCGTGCCAGAAGATTTGCTCTTTCGTTTCCTTCGAGGGCATGTCCTGTGTTCAGGTATTCAGGGGTACTTCTCTAACCCAGTTTCTTACAATTTTTCAGAAGCACAAAGGCGATTTCAACGCCTTCAATGTTGTCTGGCTATCCGTAAGTTTGTTAACGTTTCCCTAGGAGAGTTAGCTTTCTTATACAGAACTCAGACCTGCCCTAATCTCCATTTATATCCCCATAGATGTCGACTCCAACAACTTTTTTTGAAAACGTCTGTGAACCATTACTGTCCATTCCGCAGCAGGCCAGTCTTATTTTGTACCCACTTTTCCCTTCTTGACAGGTTTAGTTCGTATGGTAAGTTTGACATAGTTGCATTAGGTCTTATGTCTGATAGCATCTTCAGAATGCCAAAGTCCGCTAACCCTAATAAAAATCATAAGTTTCCCAGACCGCTTTTGAAAATTTCATTCATTTTAATAGTGCCCTCTCTGCATACGCACATAAAGTTTGAGAAAAAATGGTTATAATCTCTAATTTGGTTAAAAATATAACGGTTCAACTAGAATTTACAAATTTCATGGAAACATAAGCGTACTTGAATGTGATGCGAATTACATGCTCCCATTCAGCAACTTCTTAGTGTCAAATTTTACCGGTAGGGCGATATTTCAATAGACTAATCCTAATTGCGGTTTTTTCGGTAACGTTGAAATATTATAGTCAATAATTTTTAAGCTTATTTGCTTCTCTATGAGGAAGAATTTTTAGAAATTTGAAGAAGCCAAAAAGGAAAGAATTCCTATCCCCGCAGGGCCGGACTAAAGTAATTTTAACCACAAGATGAAGCGATTGACTTCACAAAACGCGATTTAAAAGTAAATAATATGGCGACGCAACATCTGCCGTTAAGCCGTATTATTAAATTATTTGTAACAAATTTTAATTAACCTCCATTTTGAATTATTAGGTGTCTCAAACGTTACCGAAAATTTCCCGACTCCTGTCCTGTCCCGAGGTACAAAAAGTGCAACTGTTGTTACATTACGCCGTGAATGGCTTGTAACTAAATACGTTTAATATGAGGTTGTAGATAATACAAGATAATACAATACAAACAAACGAACAATGATCCCCGTATATAAAAGTATTAGGTTGCTTATTTGTGTTATTTTCCGATAAACTTGCCCGATAACATTGAAGGACGCCGTCACTGGTCTCCTCCCTTTTTACAAACAAATAATAAACTCATTATTCCATTTGGCTGTTTCGAAAAATTTGATTTCAATATAGATTCACAGCGAGATTTTGTCCCCGGATCTGATAAGAACTGCGAACTACGTTGACGTGTTTTAAAAGGGACATGTGATTACTACTCCAGTTTAGCAATATCGCAAAATGTTAGTACACTGGAAGAATATATATATTATATTATTTTATGTAGGGTAAATTTGCTTATTAAAAGCGCATTTAAACAAATTTTGTCTTTAAATATCAACATTAACCACGAATATGTGGGTGTTCAGGAACTTGGCTTTTTTATGAAAAAAAAATTAATAACTACTTTCCAAAAAGCAGCATTTCATTTTTCTAAAATTCCGGCATATTTTAACATGTTGTTTAGTTAAGTATACAATGCGTTTCACTTAAATAGGCTCTACATATGTTTACATTGAAAATGGGTTTTATTCGAACCTTTCGAGTTTTATAAATAGATTCTTGGTATTCTACAACGCTCAGTCTTCGGACCACTACTGTTCATGGTATATACAAGAAACAAGCAACAAGCGCTATAGCTAGAATTTTCTACCGTGATCATTGTTAGCCATGGTTTATAGGATTACGCATTATGCCATTGTCCTGTGTTTGGTTGCATCGGCAGCTGTTTCATATTCATAACAATCCTAAAATTTGTGAAAGCCATAAGTATCATAGCAGATTTGGGAATAATTTACTAAAACCTTGACTTAATAGGAATAGTCTTCATTTTGACTTACATAACCTTCCAACATAAGATCCTTATATTAGATAACTTTTAAAAATAAAGTTAAAGAGTATCTTACTCGTTAATATTGTAATGTCCATTGCTATTTTTTTTGCGATTTAATTGTTTTTATTTTCAATGTTTTTGTTTGGTATATGTTTGTTTTATACTCGATAACATTCACATTTATAAGCACGGTTCTTTGGATAGTTGTGAATTTCTGAATTGCCACAAGCAGTCTTTTGTAAAAAGTAGTGAATAAAGTAATTTGTTAGATTTTAATATCAAAAAGTGTAACTCTATGTCATTTACAAATATAAAAGGTCTTCATTTTTTAAAATATAAATTTAACAAACTTATTTTTGATCGATCTTTCACAAAGTCGTACCGTTGGGGTACAACAGTGCCTTGTATTGACGTGTAAATTGGTCTATGCATAAAAATTTTAATTCTTTAAAAAATATATTTATTATGCTGATTGGCCTCTAGTTCGTAATGTTTCATTTATACATAAATTTGCAGCGTGCACAGAGTACAGTAATCTTTTACAATTTTGGCAGGCCATCAGAACTAGCTGTAGGCTAACTTTTTCTATATTTCATCTGAGACCCTACTTAAGGAAAAACTGGTAATATTCACAAATAAATGACAAAAATGAGAAAGCGATGCAGCTGTGTGAAAGTTAGTTTGCCCTGCGCAACAAAGTGCTCTATTTTTCATAGACAGAGTAAATAAATAGTCATATTTCATTAGTGGAATAGACCAGCACTTTAACAAAACACAGGACAAGAACTCTACATCATAGGTGGTGTGGAAACAAGCTCAAAGTACAGGAACACAGGTATAAAAAAATATCATATGACAACTTATACCTGCTCATATTTTATTGAATGTCGAAAGAAAGAACTTCTCTTTAATTTCGATTTTGTTTTTTGCACGCTAATAATTCTCGAGATAATCATTTTCTCTTCACGCTGAAAACTGTGTTTACTTTTCAAGATCGTTTGCGAGCGTTTTGTGAGAGATACCAAATTTAATAATCCTTAAAAGATTTCGATATTGTTTTTGATTATATGCATATTTAATTTTATTTTGTAACTAATATTGGCTTAGTAAAAGATTGGCTTGTTATTACAAATAAAAGTATGTTGAAGTCTCCATTACCAATATTAATAGACCAGAATTTAATTATTCGCAATTACCAGGAATACGGCTCAAAATGAAGTAAATAACATTAAATACTTACGTATCATAGTTGACAAAAGTTTGTTATTAGTTAATAGTTGTTAAAGAAAGAAGGCTAGTGTATAAATTTCAAAAATTTGCAAACAAAAATTGGTTAAAAGTTGTTTTTCGAAAATAACATCTGTCTATTTTTGAATATTAACGAAAATTTTAAAATAAAAGTTGAGCACACTTATCAAACTAGACAAATATCAAACCACCACTCATTTGGTTCATTCTATAGAAATGATGGTAACCATGAATAGATTTGTTATCTTCTTAGGTCCAAAGCTACAGAAAGAGAAAGAGAACGCTCTCTATTGATAAAACGTTTGCTCAAAAGAGTAAACTAGTTATATTCCTGCTTCATGCTAGTGTCATCTTTTCTTCATTTAATTATTTTCTTTTCTGAATATTTTAATATAGTGTCATAAGCATCTACTTTGAAAAATTTTGGAATTAATTTACTAGCCAAATGATATTTGGTTATATTGCAGGTAAATTGTAAATTGTAAAATAAGTATTTACAGACTTTCAAGCTAAATTATCCAAACTAAGTCAATTTTCCTTGTTATTGTGCAACTAATTGCAGTCTTAATTAACACTATATGCCAATTAAAAATAATAATTCGGATTCATTTCTTGTTACATCTGAAGGGTCATAGGAATCAACATTAGACGCCCTATTACTACTATTATTTATAAGTGACAAATAATCTTGGAAAAGTGATATTAAAAATGGTTATAGGTTATTGCAAGAAGATATAATAATAATATATTAAAGTGGTCAAAGATAATTTGTTAGATTTGAATGTCAAAAGTGTAACTTTTTTATATATGTAAAAAAACCACTTTAAAAAGATATATCAATTAAATAAAGTTCCCACAAAAGATGATCTTGGCAATACATTGGATACGAAATCAACATTCAATGAACATATTTTACAAATATTAAGACAATCATATAGAACTCATTTATTCTTAATTTGAAATGCAAAATAAATTCAAGAGCACTAGTGCAGTCGAAGCTTAATTAAGGCAGCAAAATTTGGTCGCCATTTTATAGCACAGATGATTGGAAAAATTTTAACAAACTCTTAAACTTGCCAACTATATTCTATTTACAAAGTTATAAATGAGTCTTGATTCAATCACTGTATCTTCTTAAAATCATTAATTGCATTTGACAATGAAGCATTGAATTCGATATACCTAAGTGCCCCAAATAAAACATTTTTAAAAAATTACAGGACTTTTACCGCCAAAGTACACCTAGAACTAATTACCAGTTGAAATCCCCAATCCCTAAAGTAAATTAGACACATTTATTAACACAAAAGCATTTTTTGCAAAATTATTACAAAATGTATTCCAGAATGTTACCAAAGTAATTAGATTAAATTATATCATAGTAACTTTTTAGGCATATTGTAGTAGTTCGATTTTAAGGTAGTTCCGAAGTTAACTTTAAGGTAATTGCAACTTGTTATTGTGTAATCAGCATATAATAATAAATAAATTAATAATACTTGGGCATTTTTATTTCTATTAATCTTTATTATATTTAATAATGTTTTTCTGTGTGTTATTATTTCGGAATTACAGCAAGCATATTAAGCAGTTTCAATGCCAGCAGTCGAGTAAATAACGCTACTGATTTGGCTTTTGGTGCTATTTATTGGTTCGAAAACTGTCGAATTATGTTAAGAGGCCCGGTTTTCGTTATGGCAAAAAATCGTGTGACATAAAATGTTTGTAGCGATGAAAACGGACATACAGTGAAGTTGTACCGTCGACGCAAAATATGTAAATTCGCGTATTCTCGCTGAGCGTACACTTTCATTTTTTATTTGTCGGTCCAGTTTCTCATGTGAGAGCGGCTCAAAACAGAAAACGATCGGTAACGAGCAACAACTGATTGGCGGAATGATCTTTTTAGATATTAACGTGGACGCGATCCTCTTGACAAGACAGTCTGTCTGCCAGTTTACTAATCTTCACTTGTATATCGTTGCCTAATTGACAAGGTATACATGTCGCAGATCGTATCTACAAAAGCCGGTCATCTGCAGTAACTGTAATACACATAAATATTTTCTGTTTCACGTGATATTAATTAATTTGTTACGGCTGTTAATAAATGTTTTCCGAATCGGGGCTGATTCGGTTTAACCGTAAATATATGTGAATTTAATTGGATGTCTACCGTGCAAGAAATTCCGGGAGCTTTCTGTGTACTTTTCCGGTTCAAATTGTTAATTTGAAGCGATTAGTCCGGCAAACCTTTCGATCACGTTTGCGTTTCAAATGCTCCGACTTAATCGTTGAGACGTCCAGGTTGCAAGAATTTGTTTGAAGTCATTGATAAAAGAATTGTGAAATTACACACACTAGATCATTGGCCACACAAGTATATGTGGCTCAAATTCTCCATGTAAGTATACATTTTTATATTGAATTATAAAGTGTAAACATAATTTTAATAATAATGTAATTACACCATTAAGTCAAACGTATTTAGCATGTTTTAGGAAGCAAATTTACAAAATTTATAAATATTATTACAGTAATAATATTTTGTAACAATACCAATTCGGTTTTATGATTTACTATATTATATGACTTTACAGGAAGCACCCAGAACTCATAATAATTACAATGATAAATGCTGTAAAATCATTATCAGAACAAAGGAAAGAAACGAAGAAAATTTTGATATTTTATTTCTTAATTTTGAAGGTTTTAAGTATTTGGCCTTTTTATAATTTTGTCATTTTCTTCTTAACAACTCGTTGCATAATATTTGTTCAATTTTGAAACATTGTAAATATAAGCTTTATAAATTTTTACCTGTCATGAAAATGAAATCCATCGACTATACTTTTGTCAGGAAATACAAATAAGATAAAATGTAAACCACCTAAACACGACAGGAATGTGCAAGAGGAAATCAAAACTCAAGTCAAACTAACGTAACAGGATAGAAATATTACGTTTGGTTTAAAACAACTGTATGTTAGTTTACACCTCTTCTCCACAACGTCCTGCCAGTCAACAATATCCTTTCCTATGGCGCTCTGCTTTGAATCGGAAGGTTTGTGACCATTAAAGTGGACACCAAATAGTCCAGATATCTCTCAACTTGATGTCTTTTTGTGGGGCAATCTAAAGAACAATTTTTTTATAGTAGATTCAAAACAATCTAAATTTAAATAGACATGTATCTCACTATATCCATGTAAAAAAATATTTAAATACAGTATTTACATTACTTTTCTGTGTGCTAAGTAATTTATTTTATGTAAGAAATTAAAAAAATCGCGATCGCCTCGATTCTTCCTGCTTCGGTTGTTATTAAATATAACTTGCAGACGTTTCGCAAATCATGTTGGTTAATTTTTTCACAGCTTGACAAAAACAGTTCTCTGAAGATACCAACAGGATTGGCGAAAGGTCGGGAATAATTTGGTATTTTAGGGAGTACGGAAGTAGGGAAGTAGGGAAGTAGGGAGTAGAGAGTAGAAACAATTAAAAGAGAGGGCGTTCCAATTGCGCTACCCTCTATATATAGGATATGAAAATATACGGGAAAACCCTGCTCGAACATTTATATCTTAATTAAAAATATTTTTTTTAACATGCTGATTGCTCAAAATACGTTTTTGTTGATACTAAATAATAAACTTTTGTAGATTTTACTTTTTTTTCCATCATCCGATTAAGACCGAATATAAAATGAAATAAAAATAGCGCTACCGTTTACTACAGAGAAAGGAATAGGAATTATAAAAAGAAACTTTTTTCAACATGCGAGTGTGGAAGTAATGCCGTAGTCATCCAGATTTATAAAAAATAGATTTGGTAGTGATAAATACGAGGGATATAGTGCTGTGCCGCGCTTTAATGCGTCACCATGTATACGCCGTGCTATTCATTAACGACGCACTGACGTCAAATCCATGATTTTTAACACCAACGCAGTAAATTTTTGCGGTGTGTTCTGGTGTTATACGCGAACTCTCGCTGGTGCAACTTAAAACACTTTATATTAACAACAGGAAGCGGCCTTTAACGAGGTAAATACGACGCATTTCGCCTTCAATTTGAAGCGATTTTAATAAACACACACACAAAACATCTTAGATGAATAAACCCATTATATTGTCAAGTTATATTAAATTGTTCTGGACAATGCCGGTTACAATTGACTAAGGTATATCAACAAAACAATGTAGATAAACATTTGGGAAGATATTTTGTGCGCCTGTAGAACAAATTCGTACGTCTCACCTCGAAACAACGAGTTGGTTATTGATGTACAGCGATTTCCTCTATTATCCCCGTGTGCTAAACACTGACGGTAGCTCGGATATTTGGACAGGCGAGATAAGAAAAAGAAGACAAATTGCCCAAAGAACAATGAGCTAAACATCTTTGAAATGACAGCTTTAGTCCTTCCGCTAATACTCAGAACAGAGTCAATGATCGCTCAGCGTGTGGACGGTCGACGCAAACCAGTGGCGTTTCTTCTCGTCTTCAAAATAAACCTTTTTATTGGTAACATATGCCGTTCAGCTTCATTTCAGCCATGCTGAAGGTAACTTGCTTTAATGTATTTCTCTTATCCAACGAAAACCTAGCAAAATCAGCAAATAAAACATATTATGCCTATTTTATAACTATTATTTCCAGTAGGATCCGCAACTACGCCTATGAGTAGAAAGTGGCTGCCAATAATAATGTCCCAGCGGTCCAACCAGGCTGATCGCTCAATAAACTCATAGGGGGTGTTGTAAATTCCCTGACCCATGGTCATTTCTTAGCGAGACAGTTGAGCCGTGACGATGCCGGAGGAGAGTGCCAGAAGTCCGTTGCTAATCAGAATTTTATAGTCAATGATGTACTGAGTACGGCAAAGAAACTAAAATGCCACATTAACGTTACTGATGTATTTATTGGCATAAATAATTGTCCGAAGTGAAAATATTCTTCGAGGACATTACGCGTTTTTATGGGCTCATTATTTGGCTTGTGTGCGCGGCGATTTGTCATTAGAAGGGAGAATTAAGGATTGACGCTTGACAATTCGACGAAAAATGCGAACAAAAACGGTCACAAAGTCACCATTTCTTAAGAGATTAGGCATCGGATGCTGTCAAACTAATGAACGTAGGAAACGTCGATTGTATACATAATGTTGGTAGAACACAGCTCTAATGAAGTTCGGCGAGAAACACGATTTGACTAGTTATAAAAAGTTCGTTATCAATGTTAAAATAAAGATTTAACAAAATTTGTCTTGGCTTTAATTGGTCTAATAAAAATATTAACAACAATAAATAAATTATGTAGAAAATTTGGATTCGTTAATTATAATTCCATACGGTTTCATGTTGAAATACTTCAAATTTCAAATAAAGTAGAAGTTCGTTACGGAGCGTTTTCAATTTGGAATTATGTTTTAAAATCGATTTGAAAACATTTTGGCGACATTTGACAGTAGTCAGTATTACTGCGTTTTATTACCTGCCTTATTGTATCGTTGCAGTTTTCAATAAGAGCAACCATTAAAAAAGGAATTATAATTCTGTTAGTAGGAAATAATTGAATGATAAGCAAATCAAAATTTCACAGAAATGAATGCAAACTGCACCTATCTGCGCATGCTGCATATGCTCAATGGTAACGAGAATGAGGTTTCTATGGGACCCCCAATTCCTTCCAAATATATATACCCTTTCTATAGCTGAAGATGGAAACTACATAGATATATAGATAGATAGTTAGATTATCTTCTTGACTGCATTAACACACAATAGTATATTATGCAACAAGTACGGTAAACGGCATTTGACTCACGAGTTTAATAAACGAGTGAGTTAAAAAGTTCACCGAACGTTTTGCATAGTATACTTTTTCTACGACCGTTAGTTTTTCACGTTTTCACTGACATGACTGTCACAATTGATAAACGTCAAAATTCAAAGCGTGTGAAATATCTCCGGAAACATCCGATTGCTTCCAAATCCGTGACGTAAAATTTCGGAAATGTCCGAAGTGGCTCGTATTCATGGGAAACAAAACTGATGTGGAAAAGTGGCGCTTCCCGCACGCTAGATCTGTGGGTAATTAGGTATTTTACAGACGGGAGTAGAAAAAGTATATTTTCAGCACGTCCAAGTACAAAAAAAATTCTACGATTAGATGAAATTCACAATAAAAATAAATATACATAAGAAACAGGGATAAAATACGGATAATAATAATAATAATAAACAACAGCCGTTATCACTTATTTGTATTCTTTCACAGAATAAAAATGCTCCATAAAAAATGGTTTTATTTTGGCTTAAAAATTTTTAAATAACAAATTTGTGACAAATACATTCCCATTAAAACTTTTCAGATATCATCTTATGGCCAAGTCAAAAATCCCTTACGACGTTTCGTTTTTCTCGAGCCATCATCAACTTTATATTTTCTTATGGTCGCCATATTGAATTTTTGCAGTGTCGAATAGCCCTTTTTTATTGATGGGCCAGTTGTGTTTGTGTTCCTTCAAATTCGAAATATTGAACGAACTTTTACAACATAGTAAGTAACCTACGAATTTTCAAATTTTTGATGACATTTTAAAAATGGTTAAAATGGATTTTACCTATGAATAAAAACGAGATATGGTAAAACATTATTATTAAAACGGTTTTGTTTAAATTATTGGGTAGAAATCTCGCTGAGTTTGCTTCTTTTGAAAAACTAAGATTAAATTATGAATGTACAATTAATGAGATAATAAAAGATAATAAATAAATTACAAAGTGTTGCTCAAAATGTTGTCCTTGATCCTGCACACACAGTTCTAGTCTTCTCTGCATGTTATGCACTGCGCGATGTATTTCCCGTCTGCGTATTCTGCTTATTCTGCGTTGTGGTAGAACATCCAAATAGTCTTCAAGCATTAACATCAAAAACTGATAATACGATTCTCCAATCAGAGTGCCGTTAAAAAAACGATATATTCCCTAATTTGTAAAAGTGCTTTCATTTGTCCAAACCACATTTTCTAGGAAAGGTGGAAAATCGGGTCTCTTTTGTGTATTTAAACTTCCTAGTTCAAAGCAAATTTGAGGATTAAGTAGAATATCCATGATTATTTGAATTGAATGGTAACAGATTTTTCAAGTTATTCTAAATTTCTAAAATTTGCTGATAGATGTATACTGATGGCAGTAGCATAACGCTAAGTTTCTGAAACAGAATTTGACAATTGTATCTATATCCCGCGTTAGATATAATTCTAACCGCCCTTTTTTGCAACTTGAGACCAGATAAACTTTTGTAATGAAATTCTAATCATCGGAGCAAAAAGTTGAGGCGCTTTACTAAATAAGCAATATGATGTTTCCAATCGAGCCTATCATCTAGGACCACATCCAATAACTTCGATGATTTCCTTCCGAAACATTTATATTTATAGAAAACATTAACGAGTGAGTTATATCCTCATTTAATTTTAGACGATGGGCTGTAAACCACTTATTGGCACTCTAAGAATTTCTATATTCGGGTTTGATGTTTTGATCGTTAATATAAAGTAAAAACAATAATGGGCTCACAATGGAGCCCTGTGGGATCCCATGCATTACCATTCGTAAACTTGACATTTCATTATTGCAAAAACTGCTTGATAAGAAAAATAAGATAAAAAGATAAGCAAAAATCTAGTTTTTCCAGTAAACCTGTGTAGAATAAATTATAACTCTAACAACATACTTTAGCAGTATTGTAATATCATCTGTTCAGTGTTGTTTTGTTTTTGTTCATTGATTGGTATAAATTTAATAAATAATATATAAATAATAAAGTATTTTATTAATTCCAATTTCTAAAAGGTATAGCTCAACAGCTATTCTACTTAACCACTAGAAGTGAGAGAAAAAAAGTAAAAAGGAAAAATAGAATGCAATGTCCGTGTACCCTATAATTTCTATTTTAAACTTTTTTAAAGATTTTTTTTTTTAATCTCCGACAGCGAATTATGAATTATGAAGTATGATATTTAATAATAGAAAACACTGTATTATCTATTAAATTATTACGTGAACGGTTCTAAAAAAAAAGATTAGATGGAGTTGTTAAATATATCAACTTTTTGACCAATATTACGTTCTCTAATTAATAAATACCATAAATTTTTGTTGATCAAAATTTTGGTTAGACCTCAATTTAATAAATTTCTGGATACTTTTTGGACCTAATTATTGAGAGGTAAAAAAATGTAAATGTATCAGATATGTGATTAGTGTCTATCACACCACCAAAAGCAACGAACTCCTCACAAGGAATAAAAATTGGATCTAATAATTTGATACTGATTTTTGTGTAGGTTTGTTAATAATTTAAAATAAATAAAATAATTTTAGTCAAAAAGTGACTAGATGTTTGCAAGTCCGTATTCAAACCTCCCAGGCATATCATCTGATCTAAACTAGGACATATAAAAGAGAACATATTTTCACATTTTTCATATTTTTATTTTTTGCTCTATAGGTCACAACTGTTATATTTAGTGACTTAAAAATAAAAATTATTATTTACATTAAAGTCAAATTGTGTTGTTTCACTGGTACATTGATAGTAATTCCTTGTTATACGTGAAAATGTTCGGAGATCCTCCATAAAAGAGATCTTTGTATCTTTGTTTGTTGACAGTTATGAAAGTTTGAAGTCGCTGACGGCTTTTCTTTCAAATGACGTTTTGATTCCTTCCGGATCATTAGCGAATACAACTTCAATTTTTAAAAAGTATGTTATTGATCTTATCGATATGTTAATTTGTACTGACTGAAACACTCATTCTTATTCCAAAGTTAGATGTGAGGCTTTCTGATGGACATTGAATGTTACGTGACCAATGCCTGTAATTTCAAAATTTCTCGACCTTAAATTGTTTATACTCCGGAATTTCCAAAATTAACGGACGATAAGAGGTATATTTATTTTGAAAGCTACCATCACGCGTTATGCAAAATATGAATTATTGTAGCTGCCATACAATTTAAATATTTATAAAAAAATTGTTCGAATTTTTTCGAATGGAGCCAAAATAATGTCAGAGACAAAAAGTGCGGCCGCGGCAGCAAAAGAAAATCAAGAGACAGGAAACGCGTAACATTTGCTTATCTATTTGGGTTCTCAAAGGAAATTAAAATATTTATTGATAGTAGCTGTATCTTTGATGGTTTCTAGTTCTCGAAAGTGTTTACGTCTCGTCAAAATAATCCGACTTTGCTTTTGGCTCTTTTTTGTTTATTTACTGAAGATAAAAGACTTAATCGGTGCCTTTAAGTAATCAAACATATCATCCTTCATCAGGAAAAAAGTTGGAGGCTTTGCGCGGTTGTGTTTGTCAGTACGCGTTTTAGTAGCGCGTGTTTATGGATCTCATGTAAACTTTTGGCTTGGAGGAGTAGATGTGAATTTTTTCCTTATAAATACGTACTATTAAAACCATAATATGTACACACACTTATATACAGAGTGTTATGCCTCAGCGTATTTCAGCATGCATCTGGTTAGGTGTGTTCATATGTGTCGAGATTATTTTTACATAATTTAAAAATTTATTTGTATTAAGACAAGACAAAACTTTATATTGTTTGAAACATTTCTTAACCCCATCTCTAAACTTTCTGCACGGTTACAATATCATTCCAGGATACCATCAACTGACGTTCAAATTATGAAAAGTTCTTGAAATAGTAAGTATATTTTCGTGTCATCAACACATCATCTAACATGAATAACAGTACATAAGACTGAGAACAAATGGAATCTAAAATGCTACAACCCTGATCCGAGTGCAAACCTGTGACTGCGAGCATTGCTTGGCAACTGTTTGCAGCAAAGTTGTGTTTTAGATAAGCTTCGCCTTTAATTGGTAAAAGTCAGGGTTTGTTAATATTTCCAGTTTTAATTTTTACATTCTAGCTTTATGTATCCATTCTTTACATAGTATATAAACCAAAATATTTGAGTTTTAATTATAGACTGCCAGAGCTGTCTACTGGTAATACTAGTAAATTGGCTAACTATAGTTCATCATCCGTTATAAACACTAGTAACATTATAATTCCTCTTTTGCTAAAATATTTGTCAAATAAAAAAAGTGCAAGCAAACATTCCAACTGTATATTTATGTGGTTTCACTATTCATTATTATGAAATACAATTCCTGGGAACAACCAATACCCAATCTTATCAAAATCCCTGCCTTATATCACGCGTCTGTATTTTTAAAAATCGTTTGATGTATCTCTAACCAGCGTTTTATTTATGTATAAACTACTCGAATTACCGACTTTTATAAAAACCAAAGCGCATTAAACACATAAGTGTCCACTCAAACTCACTCGACATGTTATAATCTTCCAGACCACCCAAAATGTCCTTATCATCGTCGTATTGGCAACATTTGAAAAAGGCCGCCCATCGAAAACTTAAGATGGATAGGCAAAACCCCATAAAGCGGTACTTTGTTATTGCGTTATGGAGATTAAGTTAATTACAAAATCTGGACATTTCAAGAAACGTTGAGAATAACAGGATATGACAACCCAAACTATAAAGCTTGGATTGAGACACCAACAATCATGAATATATAAGTTATAATGTACCTCTGTAAATGTAACATCCTGTACATATATTTTGTATTTTTACCTAAAGTACCTTGTCCAGAAAATACTTGCAAAATTTGTCAATCTACATTTTAAAAATCGAAATTAAGCTACATATCAATTATTTATAAACAATGGACATCCAATGTTTCGCTTTAATCGTATCAAATGCTTATGTTGGGATGCTATTTTGAATTATATTAGTAACAATACTACAAAAATATGATAAAGACAGATTCAGTGTAGATTTAGCAGTAATTATAGTATATGGTAATCGACTAACGTTATTATAAATATTAAAATCCTGTTAATAAATCTTTTTGGTAAAAAACAAACTTGAAATAATGACGTTACCTTCAGTAATGCAGAAACTTTTGGCGCTTCCCATTACACTAAAACTATTTGGTGAAGTGAATTTGACATTTCAATGAAAATCGAAACTCTGGTCGTAATTTATCAAAAAAACTGCCTTTGTAAGTAGTTTTTTCCCGACATTATTTTAAATATGAATTGCCTAAAATTGCCGATAAATTTTGAATTTTCTTTCAGGGGAAGAAAAGCTTGAGTAAGAATTGGTGAAGCTTAAAAGTTCCCTCCCTAGTTTTTACGTGTTCATCTTAAAGAAAAATTTTTAAAAAATAATTCCGTTGACTTACAAGTTACATATGGTAATGTAATGGCCACACAAATAGAAAGGAATAGCTGACCTGATATAAATGATAAATGATAAATTGAAGATCATTATATTATGAAATTGATCAGGACAATGCTTCCTGACCGCTAGCTGATAACAATGTTGTTTAATACTGAACATTTTCGTATTATTCCTAGTTGTTTTGTCTGTAAGATAAATGCCATGAAGATCATATCATGGTGTCAAAAATTTTCACTTAATTAATTTCACAATAATTTAATTTACATTTTTTAATTGAAACAGCACTCTGGTAGGAAAACACATTTATGTGCAACAAATATTGTTATATTATTAACATCCGCACGATACGTTAGTTAATCATCATATTTGAATAACTCGTTTAAACCTGACACCAAGACGGAGAAACTATGAACATTTGGTGCGTTTGGTAAATTTCAACGTTTTTGACTTGAGACCTCACACCGAGGGTGCATCAACCATCCGATATAAGAATAGCTCTCCGAAATCGTTCCAGTTTAAAGGAGAAATATAAGGTTACGTGGTGTGTGTGTGTGAGCACACGAATAAATACTTTCATGTTAATATACACAGTTTGTCACTATTTCGGCGAAGATCAAAGTCGAACCACGCTACGGTTACAGTGAACACATGGCCTCCGTGTCAAAACATTCGTCTTCTCCTATTTCGTTATTGATATTGCGTATAAACAGTCAACATGGGACGTTATAGCGAATGAGCGGCAGGTAGGGGGAGCCTTGAATTGGAAATCGACTGACTTTTTGGTTATTTACATCAACAACCCGAAAAATCTCGCCATATACTTCTCGATCAAAATGCATAAACAAACTTCAATTTTCAAATTCAAAGACTGACACTTTTTTAAATTAATTTTTAATTTATATTAATATACTATAGTTTTTGTTATCCAATCGAAAGAGTTCAGAAGCGGCACAATCCAAATCGAAATAGAAACAAAAACCACGAACTTTAAGTGCGTTCGGTAGACACGAGGCTAAGGGCTTCAATGTTTCGTACCTTTCACACACAACTCAAGCAATTCTCAAAAATCTCTATTAGATAGTACCACGTTTTAAAATCCCAAGAAGCTCGGTTGGGAACAATCACCAAAGTTATACGACTTTCCGGTATAATTCGATGCGAATTACGGCTACCGGTATCCTACGGTTTCAATGCTGAACTGGAACGAATTCTGTCGTTAATGTCTTAACAAATGGCTCATTTTTTTCTCGTACGCTGTGCGGTAAACATCTGTAAAATTCCGCATAATGATGGTTTCTTTTTTCTCTTTCGCCGTCTTTACTAATTTTGGCGATATCATAATACTAGCATACGCATAGCATTTAAAAAGATCACAAAATGGTGAACATAAAATATGTAGTGAGTGACCAAAAAAAATTACTTTAAATATTGGATAAAAAAATGGTTCAATGACCCCCAACCAAAACCACTAATGGTGGGCAGAGTGAAATCTTAAATGGAAACCATCATTTTTTATTACAGGTGAGATATGTTAAATGTCAAGTTTACGATAAACAGTTTTTTACTATTACAGGACATCTTCCGAGAATTCACAGGAAAACTTCGGATAAAACCTGACGTTTTTGTGGCACAGAATTTAAATCTGTTATTAAAAAATGGGGGTTTCCTTTTAAGAATTCATGTTTGGTGTAATTAAACATTTTTTTCTTCAATATTTAAAGGCGGATTCTTGGTCTTTCATCAATTGTGCAATTCTCGAGATATACAGATAAGATAAGATAAGATACAGGACGTAAATCTGGTGCTAAATCAGTATCAATTATTTAACATTTAATTGAAAATTCATTTTTTACCGTAGGGTTTACACCTGATGATAGGTATGCAACCGATTATGAGCTCAGTGGATTCGCTGTGCAACTTGTGCGAGCCAGTTGCCAGTTAACCTTGGGATAACAAACATTTATGGGCCCCTACCCTATTTTACAAATGGCCCTAGATCAGCCATGAAATGTCCCGCCCCTGTTGGCCCCACCAAATCTTTTGTTGCATTGGTGTAGCATAAAATATTTGTATTGATTGTTCATCTTTTCTGTGGTAAAACTGTTCAAATGGCTAAAATGAAACAAACATTCTAAACACAAGCATTTCCTAACACATAATTTTCTTCCATCCATTGCATTGGCATTTGCCGTACACTGCCTTGGCCAAGTAAAAGACTATAAGAATAACATTTTGCCCTTTAATATGTAGAGGTATGAGCTCCTCTACGAAAAGGTCAATTCCGCCTGCCACTATATTATCCAATAGCTATATTATTATGGTTGGGACATATTCTTCCAAGAACGCTTGGATTTTGTTGACCTATTGTTAATCAGGAGTATAGAACGCTATAACCTCCTTTTGATCTTGTATATATAAACTGACTATAAAATTGCATTATTTTTTTATTTTAACCAACTATCTATTTTTTTAAAGCAACAAAAACACAACTCGAAGTAGTTGAATTCCCCCAATCCAACTTACGGGTATTATCTGAAACAGTATCGACAGACTTGATCTAAGCTTATACGCAATGCTTTCAACATGGGCGTACCACGTTAATATTTGATCTAAAAACACTTCAAGAAACTTTGTACTGGAGCTAGGAAGACTATAATTAAACTTAAACATTGGTTCGACGGTACGGTTTCCCAGACAAGAACGTTCATGATATAATTTTAGACATACCATATCTCCTTCCCGATAAGACTTTACCCATTGCGAAGGGATTCGGTAAACTCCCACCAACGTTAAGAGGATTCGGAACCATATGGTTAGGGAATGTGATGGTTAAAGTTATGCAAATGTATCCGTACTTTTATTGATTGTTATTGATTATTCAATATTGATACCGATGGAAGAAAGAAGAAAGCAGAAGAACAATGTCACGATTTAAAAAAACATTCAGTAAGAAATACAGACAAAAAGAATGAGTTGAATTTGCATTAGGGAGTAAGAGAAGTTACAGGAAGACTCAAAAAGAAAACTGTGGAAAGGCTTCTAGTTGATGAACGAAAACTGATTGCATAATACGGAATCTGGATCCACTATCATGACACATGAAATTAGAGCCGCTATTAACACATCAAAAGAAGCTACGAGACCAGATGAAATCCATTTAAAATTCTTTAAACATCTTGGTGACGAATCTAGTATAATGTGGTGATCATCTAGTACATATTATATTCAATTCCGCCTACAACTCTGAGAACATCCCAAAAGAATTTATAGTACTACCGAAAAGACAGGCAGCCAAAACATGTAGTGACTATCGAACTACTAGTCTTATGAGACACCTGCTAAAGGTGTTTTAACATCCAGTTTAGATTTATTTTTGTATGCAAATATTGTTCCAATGTCGCAGAGATATTAGTAAAACCAAATTCATGGTAATTAGTAAAGAAATAGGTGCGAGGTACGACCTTATGATTAATAACACACATATAGAAAGGGTTTCACAGTGCACCTAGTTGGGAACCATAATTAATAAGGTGTGGAATCACTCACAGGAAATTAGGATTAGAATAGAGAGATAATCAAAATTAAACTCTTTAGATGTTATATTATTTCTATAGTTTTCTATGGAATGGAATCATGGACTTTATTAGAGGCAACTGAAAACATATTAAGGGTTTCATGGATAGACAGAGTGACACACAAAAAAGTATAATAACACCATCAAGAGAAGAAAACTGGACATATTATGACGAACCGAAGTAATTACGACCTCTTAAAATCTGTTCCTAAAAGGAAAAGTCTATGGTAAAAGAGGACCAGGAAGTTGAAGAATATCAAAAACAACAGCCTATAAATATTTAGAGCAGCCACAGAGTCGTTATAACTCGCAAATATTCGGAACGAACAGACACCTGAAGAAGAAGATTGGTTATTGGAAATTGTTTTCGAAAAAGTTGATAAAATTATATATTTAAACACACATCCTTAAACCGCTCCAGTAGCGATATTGTTAAAAAAATATGATGTGTTAAAAGAAAAGTCAGGTAAGAGTGGATAGAACTGTCAGTTCTAAATAGGTTATTATAAAATAATACGTTATCGCAATCAACGCTGAACACTAACTCTCTGAAAAAAGAAAGGTATTAAGAATTTTCGCTCATATCCGGGTCATGATGTAAAGGCGAAATTAAGAATAAATTCAAATTTCTTGTTTCAAAAAATGATAAATTATGCGTAAAACATTTTACCTTGGAAATAATTAAAAAATCACCCTGTAAAATATCGGGCCAATCAAAAAAACCATCTGTATATCTGTAGAGTTTTTAACAACTGCTTAATAAAAATGAAAACTAAAACGTTAGTTTTGGAGACATTGAAAAATTTGTTTTTTCGCCGCTTTCGTTCGGCCGTATACGAATGAAAAGTCGCGCGCCGCAGTGTAATTTCACGAAATAAAAAAAAGCTGTTAACGTATTCTATAAATTAAGTTGTTTATTACACGTAGCCACAATCCGACCCACTAACATTTTAATAATCAGACAGGCCGGGTCCACAAAGCGCGGCATAAACATCTGTGTTATTATAAGCGATGCAGTATTTACAATAACATCAAGCTCTTACTCGACGTCAGTCCAATGGAAAATGCTTATTTATGTTTTTCGGCATTTTTGTCGGAAAGTTTTTCTGTTCCTTTTTGACCGGCACCACTATTGTCAGTCGCCTTAAAACGACAACACAAACACAGATCGCTTCCAATCAGGAATACTCTTATCTTCTTAAGTATTGAGACCGACTAATGCGACTACATAAAACAATTCGTATTTTTTACAATAAAAATGATTTAAAAAATCACTGAAATTAGCAGATCAAAGTAACTTCTCTGATGTTGATTATTTTAAACTGTGATTAAAAATTAAATTTACAGTTTATGGTTTCTTGTCTCAAGAGTACTCATCCCAAATCTACATTCGCTACGTGATCCTGTTAGTGGTGAAAGTGAAACTCGGAGTGAAATTAATAAACTATCTAACGTAAGTTAAGTTGGCTATCATGATTATTATGATTTTGCCCGGTTGAATTGCATTCTTTCAAAATAATGTTTGACCTCCACTTAGCTTGTTCGATATAGCTCAGACGTTAATGCTTCAACGTAAATAAAAAAAACTTATTTCAGAAGACAAAAAAAAAACCTGGAAAGGAAATGTTCCATTTATCTGCCGAAAATTCCCTGCCTAGAAAATTTAGCCTTGTCTCTCTAGGTTCTTTTCTTTAAAATGTACGATCCTCTTGGGCGAGGATCAGAGCTGTCTCACAAAATTGTATTCTAATTTGACAGTTTCAAGGCACTTTCGTAATTCTGTAGGAGCAAATGTTATGCTTAGGGAAGGACTCTTTGGATAGAGACATAACTGAATCCTAAATCTTCTCCTACACTTCTGTTGAAAGCCTGGGGATATTCATTATACGCCTACAGGTTTCAGTAAATTTCGTTACGCTTCGGCTTTATTATTATTATTTTTTAATCGTCGCAACTTCTCATTCATTGGTTCTAAATGAGGATATGTTTCATTAAACTTTCTGTTTTTGCTATAATTTGTCCATGGAAAGGAAACAAATTTATCAAAAAATAAAGGAAAAGTAAAATGGCAAAATGCTTAGAAGAATTTGGGTCAGCAAATTAATTGAGTGGGGAACCTACTTTTAGGGTAAACAGTTACAATTTAAAAACACTTTCCTGGAGAAGAATTTGACTCTTCGCTTAATTGATTAAGTGAAGGACGAAATACGAAAAAAAATCGAAAATTACTCGATCAAACGAACTTACCTGTAATGAAGGATCCCAATTGTATGAAGTCCTCGTTGAAATAAATAAGATCAAACTTAGTTTCCCCACTCCATGCCGAATACCACGAATTTCAAAGCAAAACAAAGCACCCTGTGTACCCGCGACGGCCCGCGAGAGATCTTGCTGAAAAATATTGCAGTTAAGAAAGTAAAGGGGAATGAGCTATCGAACCAAAGGGAAGGGCGGGCCTTATTGACTTCGATGAGGACTTCATATAATTACTACCCAACTTCATTACAGGTAAGTTCGTTTGATCTAGTAATTATATTTAGTCCTCGTCTCGTAAATAAGATCAAACGTAGATGCTTAAAGAATAATTTTGCAATTTTTTGTGTATCGAAATACCTTTATTTATAACCATGTGACGCAATCACAAAAATAAAACTACAGGTATCAACTAAAACCTGAGCATAATCCAAACTGTGAAAAAAATATTAAATTAATGCTACTGAAACTATTAGAAACATATTTATATAAACCTCAAGAGCTCAAAATCGTTTCTAGAAAACTATATACATTGTGGATGAGCCTCTTACAAAAAATTGCGAAGGTCTTAGAATTTTTAAACCACCCGCCTTCAGATCTAATGATATCTATGGATATACCTTTTATATTCACTAGGAGAAGTGGACACGTGTCCCTTTGAGTGAGGACCAAATTGCTATATGTTAATTCCCGAATTTTGCATTATTCCACGAATCAATCATGGATCGATTGAGATGATGTGTTATGATGAGATTTGTTCAAGGACAGCAGTAATATATTACAAGAAACGGCAGAACGAAGTGGTTGTGTTTTTGTATATAGAAAAGTAATGTTGTAGGCCCGTTCCGGATTTGCCGTATAAAAAAGGCAAACAAATAACAGGTCTAACGCTAAAATCATAGCTATTTTACAGAAAAGAAGATTTAATCAAATTGTTTTGTTATTCAAGGTTCTAAGGTAGCTTCAAACCAGGTCCGGATCCAATGTATCTTTATATCGTGGTCGAAATGGTCTTAATTGAAAAAAGCCCCTCTATAATAAGTGGAATAGAGGCAACAAAACAACTCTGCTTCCTTTCACCCCAAAAAACGCCACCACAACTTCAAACCTATATTGCTTCAGTAGATGATTTTATCGAGCGGCTGCTGACACTCCTCATGATTGTAATGCTTGGCGGATAAAAACTCCACAATCAGGACAAGCTGCGGCCAGAGGGGGTGTGGCATTGACTTATCGATGGCTAAAAGCAAATCTATGTTAGGTTGAACGTAAACTGAAGAACATTCTGGTTCAAAAGATTTAAAGCTAGCAATTCCCGCCGAATGACTGAATATTTATGATAGACGTCTAAAAGCAGTCTACTTGTATCACTAACCATCCCGATTACATTGTGGCTTCCCCCCCTCTCTCATCCTGAGGCCTAAAACCGGTGGCAGCACTTAATTCTTGCAGTGGCTAAGCATATCTGCTGCCATAAGCAGTTTATAATGATCATTCTTGCCATAAAGAAGGATAAAAAAAGGACAGAATCATAAATGACCGCCTTTTATTCATCGCATTAGTGAACACAATATTTGCTACCATAAACAAAAAACTGCTACCATAAGGAGTATGTAAAATAATCAGTAAGTAAGTAAGCAGTTTCTAGATGCTATAAAAAATTGTCAAAAAACGGTAGAATCATAAATAACTGCCTGTTAGAGCATACGATGAAAAGAATGCATGTATGTAGAAAAAATTAGCGCGATTGTAGGCAAGTAGTTTTTTCGAAACATCAATAAAAAGTCACTGTTTCCGTCAATATCGGCGTCATTCCTTTGTGCCAAAACAGATAACGGAATATCATCCCCGCTCTGAACGGGGCTCTGGGAAGATTCAATTGGCCTTGCCGATCTTCGACGCTTAGATAGACAACAATTTTCAACTCTAGACGTTTTCGCAACCTGCAAATTTCAAGATATTCGTCACTAGTACTACTTGAACTATCATGATATGACAAATGAGAACAAAAAATCGTCGGTGCACCCAAAACGAAAAATGAATCATAGGACTCGCGCCGTCGCGGGTACACAGGGTGCTTTGTTTTGCTTTGAAATTCCGTGGTATTCGGCATGGAGTGGGGAAACTACGTTTGATCTTATCTACCAGAATAGCGTCTGTCTTTAACCAGAATACTTTCAGGACTATTCGTACAATCCTATGTAAAAATAAATTATTATGCCTTTGTAATGTTATATTACATATTAAGTATTCCTTACAAGAATATTTTTTGTAATAAAAATTAAAATTTAAACTTTCTTTTTTGCATTTTTATATATTCATGTTTTAGTTGTGTTTTTAAGATATGTAGCTTGCTCTGCATTTGATATGCAAACACTACAAGCCCTTAGAAGTCGGAAAGTTCTTGGCGCGATAGTCAACTTTCAGCAAAAACTCTCTAGCGATATTGTTTAAACGCATTGCAAGCAATTGTGAAAGTTATCTAGACACGTTTGCTTGCAAGTGGAGACGAAATTTAAACTTGTAAAAATGTGACTGGCCCTGTATAAGAGCAGTAGTATCCAGAACCAGTGTAGTTTACAATTGATAATCTGTCAATCTGTCAATTGAAGTTCAAAATTCTTTTACTGTCAATAATGACACATTGTCAACCACATTCAAAGAAACCACCTTTCATTTTAGCCGTAATTTTGATAATAATTTCATCAAACTTTTAACAACACTTCTGGATTTCCCATATTCCTCTCTCGCTGGCATTTTCCTAAACATGCTGGTAAATTTTTGATAAATACCTGCTTCACAGATGACCGAACTCAAAGGAACGAGAGATAGAAACCTGTGTTTATGTTAATAGGGTGTCTGATGATTTCGATACTGTCGAATTTTTCTCGCATTGAAGAAACTAGTAGATGCAAGTATTTTGTGGTGTCCTTTTAATCTGGTTAATACTATTAGACTTATTTCTCCAAAGTATCATTTGCCATAAAGTCTCGGTACGACGTAAACTGCCTGCTGCCTAGACAGAGATGTTATCTTTTACCGAGCGTAGATGTTGGGAGATTTTAGGACACTAAAGTAGCAAACGGAGAGTTACTTTGTCAAAGTTTCTCCGTTAAATTATATTTTTAGATCTAACATATGACACCTTCGGGTTGCTGCGTGGTGATGTGATAATTCATCAAACACTCCAATAACATAGACTGTAACATAGGTTTCGATAGGCCAATCGTTAAACAATTGAAGCCCTCTCTACACTCAACAATTTACAGATAGTTTTTGGATTAGAAAATCAGGAAACATAAAACTTCTTGCCGGCTGCATATTTCTCCTTACTTCATCAGTTATTATTATTATTCACGCATTCTCTTTTCATCGTCGGTCGGCGTTTCTTATAAGAAATTAGGTAATTATGTAACGGACGAACCGGAATGGAACTTATCAGAAGTCCGAAGAAATTGAGCGGTCTCATTTAGCGTTAAATTGGACGTGTATCCTCCATATCCGTGCAACATCAAATTACGCCTCGCAATAAATAATCCATTTTATGTATCCGCGGCGTATTTAAATATTTACATTAGTTATTTAATACAAACGTATGTACGCGAATGTCGGGCCCGTCCGACATTTTAACCGTAAATTTATGGGGCAGATGTTTTGATTGAGTCCGTGTAAAAGTCGTTAAGACGTGGCCAGAAAAAGACCGGGGCGCATTACCATTTAATTTACAGCTAAAATAGCATTGTCGATATTATTTATGCATGCAAACTACTAATTACTTTACCTGGTCAACCAACGCCGCGATGTTCTCCATAGATGATCACCAATGGACGAGAAGCTGAGCTGAGCTGTATAGGAATATACCGGCACGCGGTTTGGAGGGCCAGTGGCGCATCTGCTAGAGCAAATAAAAGTTACCTGCCCTCTTAATCTTTGTATATCTCTCAAAGGCAGAGAGCAATAATATAATTACAAATTGTTTGTTATTATTATTATTATTACTATTATTATTATTATTATTATTATTATTATTATTATTAATATTATTATTATTATTATTATTATTATTATTATTATTATTATTCTTTAATTCACTCAGGTAAGTACGGGTCAAGATTCCAGTGTCGGTAAAGTTGTCACAAAACACTGGATTTTCGCGTCTAATGTTCTATTGTTATTTTTTGGTTTAACAGCTTTCACATTATGTTGCAGGTTGATAGGATAACTGCTTTCTGGAGTTGCGTAGAAAGGGTTTTCTGCAGTCCAACGCTTCCAGATTCTGTGCCAGCTTCGTTGGGATTTTCCCTGTCGCTCCAATTATAATGGGAATAGTCTTGATCGTCTCTGCACCCCAGGTACATAATTTATTTCGTTATAAAGAAATACCTACAATAGATAAAATTCTTGCTTTAATTCAAGATGATTGACATATTCGCGCCCACTGTCATGAAAACTATTAAATGGAAAAAAGTAACAGAAGGTTGACTTTGATAGAAAGAAACGACATTCTTAACTTGCGGAATATTAAGAAAAGTAGAAAAGCATCCACATTTTATTTAGACGAGACAAGTTTTGGCAAGGGGAAAATGTTAAAATCCGAAAACAAGCTTTTTTGGAAGGATGGTTCGCGGGTTTAAATCCACTATCGAGGCAATGGTCGTCTATTAATTATAAGTCACATTGGAAACATCGATCGTTTGTTTTTGAATCAAACAAAATAGGGGATTACCACGGAAATATGAACTCTAGCTTGTTTCAACGATGGTTTGAGCAAATGATGGACCTAATACCAAGTGAGCGTAGACACTAAACCATACCATTCTAGAAAAATCACCTACAAGCTCATAGTGGCGCGAATAATATCTTCCAATGGTCATTCAAGCAGAGTTCATGATGGTGAACGCAAGAGGGATATATGTACTCTGACTTCCTTTGTGCTTATCATTGCGAGTTTAAGTTGTAATATTGATTTTTTTTTAAAGGGCGTCTTGCCATTCCCATAAATTGCTCCCTAAATACAAATAACTTAAGAGCATAGGCATATTAGTACGCAATGCAAAAATCTTTGATAAAATATGACAACAGCCATCATTTCGCGTCTCTCTTCGATTCCAACAGTCCCGGCGTAGAGTGTGATAAAATTCTTCGTTATCTGCTATAAAATACAGGGGGTCCCACTCGCTGTCCCGTAATTATTGGTACACAGTACAAAAGAAAATATTCGTCCAAATTTAATTTTGATTAGGTGATAGTAACTGAGAAACAGAGTTTAGAATAGTGTTTAATTTTGACGAAAGTATTGATTCTATTTTGGATTCTGGCAAACATACTTACTCAAATGAGCAGCCGCTTTCGTCGAGATAATTTAGAAAAAAAATGCCACTAAATAAAACAAATGGTTTTGGGTCTGGATCTATCAAAACATCTTTGTTATGGCCGCTTTAATTTGTGGGAAATTCTGCTAATTTACATTAGAGCACAAGATCTTTCAACGTGTAAAGCTGTAGAACACTAACAACTACATTCATATGACAACAATTTTCATCGCCACTATGTTCTGTTGTCTTTTTTTTGTTCAGATGCTTGCATAGTGTTTGGAATTGCACTGCGGTTATTTTTAACATCTCGACTGATTTTAAATGTAGTATTTTAGACCCACGTCATGTCTCGATTAGCTTGTTATATGGATATAGTGTAACCAAAAATTTGGTGACAAAGAACACAAAACTAATATTTGATTTTGAGACACTTCAAATATTAAGCATTCATTATTCCACTGTTAGTTTTGGTTGATAGTTTTCAAATTTTGGATTTTTTGTGATTATGCTGTCATAATTCAATTCAATTTTTACTATTTATAGTTTCTAACACATACAATCTCAATAATAACCCAATGAAGTGATATATCAATCAATATTATACATCAAATTAGGTGCTGCGAGAGACTTATGAGTTTCGCTGTATAATGGTAACTGTTTTCACTGCATGGAGCACTTTCGGACAAAGTTTGTATTTAAATTTTTCAATAAAGCAACTTCTCTGGAGATATACAAAAATTAAGTAATGAGGTACCATGTATATAATTTTTCACTGTAATTAAATATTCTGTTGGAAAATATATAAATAAATTAAACATAAGCAAAAACTTGAATAGTTTTCGAGTTATAAAACTAATAAAATGTGATATTTTATTAATTTTATAGGTACTGCATCATAAAATATATTCATGTAATTACTATATCCAAAAACTTAAAATCGACCAATGATAACTTTGTATATGTCTCTTGAAAACTATTTATAACATATAACAGGCGAAAAATGATGATTATTTTTAAAAAACAAATTTTTAAACTTGGTTGAAATATTGGTTACTTAACCAATAATAACAATAATACAAATTCAAAACCTCAATTAATATTTAATCAATATGTAATATATCATTTATAATAAAGGTATACAAATTTCGTATTTGGTTAGATGAATTTTTTGGAACCAATCTTCCAGGAATTTACCCATCACCCTTGATTTATTAAAATTGTTTGATGGCACGGTAATTGATGAAAGGTTGAATGAGTTATTTAGACATATTTTTTAGAACAGAGCTTAATGTTCTACGTTATACCCGCTGATCAATCGCTATCAGACAGCAAGTCTATCCACACTTATTTAACCTCATACCTTTAACGAAAATCGTCCGGGTCTGAAAGCAAGATCGGTAATAAACTCCACTCAGAACAATTGGGCTGTTACGTCATAGCATGACATCTTTATTTAGTTCACTACTGGATGTCGTTAATTGACAAAGCTAGCAATATAGGTAAGACATGAAGATCATTTTTGATTGATTGATTGATTTGAGTATACAACGTTCTTCGAAACGTGTATTGCAGTTGATACGAATTTATTTGTTATATATTTTACTGAAAAACCTTTTCGTTAAACAGTACTATCGTGTTTCAAAACTGTTAATCGCGGTAGTTATAACTTGGTGCAAAAAGTAAACGAGAGTGTTTCCGTTCTTCTGTCAGCATCACTTTTCTTTCTTTGACTCTTCTTCTAGCGGTGCAAAAAAGTTATGGCGCAACTATGAAATTTTTTTTGAGAAGGCCACATGCGCGAAATTTAAAATATATTTTTGAACCAATTTGGTTTGGTTTTAAAGTGTATTTTGGTTTTCTTTCCTCTTGGTTGGTGGAGCAATTCCATAATACTTTTAACAACACTCACGACAAGCTGTCTGGAGATGCAGCTCGTTAAGGTCGACTACATTTATCACAAAACAGTGATGTTTTTCCTCTTCCATGTGATATGCTTGGACTGCCACATTTTCATTAGACGATCCCCAAATTGTTTTTATTAAAGACAGTGTTTTAAAGTTGGATGCAGTAAATCTGCCAGATCGTTGAGCAAACCATTCTGATTTTGATTCATAGAAGCACTCTATATTGCTGAAATTTCATTCCTGGTGACAGAAAAAACTATTTTAGAATTGGAATTAATTCGCAATATGATTATCTCTTTAAAAATAAGAAAAACACCTAATAACTCCATATTGGTGGCTATTTTGCAGTTCTTTTATATTACCAATATCGAGATTTTCTTGTAATAATTTCGTTAAGGTTCGCTAACTACTCCAAAAATTTCAGGAAAAAAGTTCTAGTGTGAATATAGAAAATGAGCTTTCAATCTCGTATTACAACCTAGACGACGAAAGTGTTGTAACATATTTTGAATAATACTTTCGTCGTTTTCATCATTAGAGTTCCCAAGAAACTTGTCAATTACTTCTTTAAATGAAACCCAAGCGTTTGTCTTGTCTTATCAAAAGAAGTCTAAATATAAGTTTTAAATGTACCGAATGTGCAACGGAAACCGAGGCCAGTTCGTTACCATTGTGCAATAAAACGCCTTTTAAAATATACATACTTGAGTCAATAAACGGGCGCCATTCTTCTTTTATATACGGCACATTTCCTAATTTTGAAACTAAGCCAGCAATATTGTTGCAATTCACTAGCGGTCCTTCCTGAGTAAAATAATGACATAACTTTTTCGCGATCCATGTATTGGTGTGACGTCAGGTGCAAGTAAATGCTTGTCACGAAGTCTGGACGCTAACAATTCGGATGCATCCTTTAAAAGATATAAACCTATAATTAAATAATTTAATTCGCTCTGGTTAAACACTCCGGGTTCTCTGAAATCTAGTGTAAAATCTGAGTCATCTGGGTCAGAATTAGATTCCTCTGATTCTAACGATATGACGTTTTCTAGTTCTTTTGGGGCGATCTATGAGGGACGGATCGAATAGCAGAATCAAGATTGAGATACACAATTTGTTTCTTATTAGTTTTGTTGAATCCTTTAACATTACACAAACAAAAATAACAATCATCTCTCGCCATGCCATAGGAACACCAAAATTTCTTCCTACCTTTTTCCAGTTCCTTGATATTTCAAAGTAAACGGAACAAACAGTATGAGGAGCCCAGGACTTGTCTTGGTCGCCAATTTTTACAACATTTGCTTTACTACGAAATAGCTACCACATATATAACACATTGGATTGTTCACACATTATCTTCTTTCCATATTTATTCGTTCAAAAACACTATTATTGTCCAGTGTTGCAAAATCATATTTATGTCATAGGCATGTTTATTAATAAAATAGCACTTTTAAGATGTAGAGCGCTATAAAAAAAATGACGCGATACAGCAAAAATATGGAGTTCTTTGGAAAGCCCCCAAAAATATACAAATAAGCAAACTGTTTTGAAACATCAAAATCAGTGTCGACCTGTGAATTATTTGTCCAGTCAAATCGATTTACACTATTTCAGTGTACGTATTTTCTATTAACAAAATGGACTATCGTGTCTCTCGAGATTTAGTTTAGTAAATTTTGTTACATGATACATGTTATTGCGAAATGCTCTAGAAAAATACTGACTACGCCCATGGCGATTTTTAATAAACTAATACGCGGCGAATTTGAATATCTTAACGCTACGTGTATATTAAACAACCAACAAATTACGGACGTTAATGTTCTCGGGCGCTATTAAACGTACCAATTTACTACCGACAAGTTAATATAGTTCTGTGTTTATAGCTATTAGAGGGGATTAATTTTGAAATTTTGTACAAAGGCGATTTTCCGTGTAAGGGTATTTCGACGCGATGCCTTTCAGCGGCTTGTGCTCGACACATTATTGCCCGCCTTTTGAAATCATGCGTTTGAAGCCGGTCGATCTGCAATAATTGAATTTAGTCCACGGCTTGCTGCCATTTTAATACAATACTCGCATACAGCGAACACTATGTAAACTGCAACAACGTCATAGAAGAGTGGGGCAATTTTACAAGAAGCATGGCTAAATAATGGGGATTCTCCACTTTCTCTTGCACATTTATATCAATCGGAGAATGGAGTGTTTTCCTTGTTTAATTGTTTTATTTACTGATCTATTTTTAGTAAAAAAATTTACATATTCTTATTTGGAGATGAAACATTTAATTTGAAATATTTCTATAAAATAAAATGTACAATAACTTCTTAAAAAATATATTGACCAGAAAATGGCAATATGGATTTTATCAAAAATAAGCGGAATCTCCGGAGATTGGCAGCAAAAAATTTTATGACTAAAGTGACCAAAAGAAAGTTTAAACGGTCTATACACATGCAGGCAAGTGTCAAGACTTGCCTGCGAGTAAGCGCGAATGTGTATGTGTCAAAACTCACGGCGCGTTTAGTTCCAAGCGCGGCTCAAAGCGAATCAGATTGTTTCTGATTTTTATAGCAAGTGCGAAGACCAACTTCATTTTTCGCACAACAGCAGACCCCACCAACTGGTGAACCTCGAGGTTTACCTGAATAGTGTGTGGCCGCTATTCGTTTCGCACTTGCTCGTGAACACACTTGAGCGCGGACTTGCCTGCATGTGTATAGCCAACTTTAACCCAAAAGAAAATTAGGTCTTGCTTTAAGGGGGAAACCTTGTCTGTGATAAAGCGGTTTACATTGCTCCCGCCAGGGGGAGCTAATTAAAACATTTATAGCTTTTCTAATGTTTCAAATAAAATAATATAATTACAGCACAAAACAACACAACACAAAATTTGATTTTTATTTTGAAGCATAAAATTGCGATATTTTAGGTCGTAATTAGATGAAAAAAAATATATAACATAAAAAAGGTTACTTTTGTATTTAAAACACCGATTGGACCATATGTTTCAAATTTATAAGTTTTATTATCAAAACAACTTACAAAAAACGGGAAAATAATTCAGTTTTACTTTTTCTTTTATAATAGTTAAAGAAGAACAAACGTTGTTCAGATTTTCACATAAATATATTTAAACGACAGCTGTTTCGGCAACACCGTGCCTTTATCAAATGCGAATATCAAACGGTACCGATGTTTATAAATACAAAACAGGTAGTAATTACTTAATGTGAGGTATTACATTGAGATTTAACAAGGGAGATTCATTCAAATCCAGTTGGTCATTAAGTATTACATTCGAACCTCTCATCTTATTAATTTCCATAGCTTCTAGTAAATTTAATTTTCTATTTTTTGAAACAGTGTGTAAAATATCGAAATTGTCGTCAAAATTGTGTTTTTCTAAATAAAAATATATCCCAGTACGATAAAGTATTTACTCGAGCGGATAAAGGAAAGACAGTCATAGCTATTAATTCTTCAGAATACATTTCTAAAACCCATTAATTTCTTAAACCAGAACTATACCAACATATTCAACACGACCCTACCGAAACATACCAGAGACAAATCAAAGAATTGCTTAAAAATTCCTTACTTTTTAATAAGACGGATAAGTATCAACTAAAAATAATGAATCCGCAACCCCCAAAATTATACTCTCTAATTAAATTACATAAACAGAACATGCCAATCAGGCCGGTTGTGTCTTTTGTAACAGCTACATCTGTCAAACTGTCCACAATAAAAAACTCTTTTGAGTCAACAAGGTCAAAGATATTAATATCCCTCCTAATGCATTATTAGTTTCATTCGATGGTCAAAATCTATTTCCTGGTATTCCACCTATTGATGTAATAAACCTAATAGACAGCATGCTCACCCAAAAACAAATTAACCCAATCGTTAAAGAAGATTTATTGGATAGTATAATAGTTTGTTTAGACCAAAATTACTTTGAATTTAATGGTCAGTTTTATATTTCGAAAGAAGGACTAATTATGGGAAACATTTCGATATTTTACACACTGTTTGAAAAAGTAGAAAATTAAATTTACTAGAAGCTATGGAGATTAATAAGATGAGAGGTTCGAATGTATTACATAATGACCAACTGGATTTGAATGGATCCCCCTTGTTAAATTTCAATGTAATACCTCACATTAAGTAATTACTACCTGTTTTGTATTTATAAACATCGGTACCGTTTGATATTTGCATTTGATAAAGGCACGGTGTTGCCGTAACAGCTGTCATTCAAATATGTTTAAGTGAAAATCTGAACAACGTTTGTTCTTATTTAACTATTTTAAATGGATTTTCATAAAGTAAAAGCTACTTCAGTACAATTTTTCTTTTATGTTCATCGCGTTTTCATTGTATTGGCCTTGATAACGTTGTTCGAAGCTCATGATATCCTGATGACAACGTTCTACTTGCTTTTTGTAAAACTTCTGGATTCCTCCTGCGTCGGTTTTTGTTGAGTCGAACTAGCTAACGTTTCGCCAATCATCCTCTTGGCTTCTTCAGAGCTTGACTGAACTGGCTTGCATTTTATTCTGTACGTGCTTTTATATTGTTTGAGGGGGGCGGAGCTCATTGAGGGGCATAAACACCGTCTCGGATGACTGATTCCCATACTGGTGACAAGTAGAGACCTGAGTCACGGTTAAGATTTTTACGTTGCTTATAGATTTCTATAGACTCTCAGATTTTTTGTTGCTAGAGAAGTTGCTAAGAATTTTAGTTGTATCGAATAAAATTTTATGCCCAGTTTCGTGATTGTGTTCGGCAACTGCTGATGAGTTTATTCGTCGTAGTCTTTAGGCTCTTTCATTTCTTTGAGCCTAGTTGATATTTTTCGTACGGTGTCTCCAATGTATTCTTTGTCACATATGCATGGAATGCTGTAAACTCCTGGTACCTCAAATGGAATTTTGTCTTTGACGGATGTTGAGAGATTTTTGGACAAGTGGTAAATCTGGATTTGATGTTATATTTCTTTAGAACTTTTGATATGTGCTTAGTGATGTTTTGAATATAAGGAAGGACAACAGTGGCAAGTGTGGGATTGATTTGAAACCAATTTAACGTTTTGATATTTGATTACCCTCTAAACATCTCTTACAACAACTACAAGCAATATGTGGATACAATGGCTAGCCTTCATTCCGAACAGGAGACTCAAAACATGCTTCAAAGGCTTCGAATTTTATGTCTCGAACTTTAATGCATTGACCACGTATATAACCAAAAGCATCAGGATCATATTTTCTGGACTTGTACAAAACACCTGATCATAAAAGAAATCAGAAATGAGTATTATTGTTATAGCTATCACAAAAGCAAACTTCATATCAAAAAAAGGTATCTTCTCTTTATTTTTGTACATAATTAACCGAAAAATCATAAAATAAACTTTAGGACAAAGATCAAAAATTCTTTTGTAGAGTCGTGTTATTTCAACAGAGAGAAAGAAAGTAGGTCAAATTGGCAAATTAAATTTTTATAAATAAAATGAACTAAAAGTAATAAATGTTTTATTATAACTGATAATAACGCAATATCAAATAAGTGGAAATTCTGGTTTGCGTCTGGTCCTACCATTTTTAAAAAATTTGTTCCAAAAATTTATTTATTTTTTTATTTTTGTTACAAATATATCAATACCTAAAGATTAATAACATACCAATTTATTTTTTATTGCAAAATTATTTACATACGTATATATTATCGTGTCAGGCACAATTAAATTAACCATTTACTTTATGATATGAATATTCTTTATTTTTTATATTAATTATATAAATATTTAGTTCCCCAGTTTGTTCGAAAAGCACTTAATAATATTGGGATAATATTTACTGCTAAACGATTCACAACAAATGTTTATTGTTACATCTTTTACCATTAATAAATCAAGCATACGTATAACTTCCACGTGAGTTACATCCTGAAACTGACATGTTGGAAGTAACAACAAGGGATGTAGAGTGGATTGAGGAATGGACACAGTCGTTTGTTATTAAAAAGCCTGATTTAGGAACAACATTTTTTGAAGGACTTTGATAATCAGTTCACAATATAGGCAACAAATTAAACAATACATCAAATATATGTTTTTTTTAATCTACCACAAGCACAAACGGTGAAGCAACATCCGTTGCATATATTGCAAAATCAATTCTAGATTACGGAGACCAGTCACTTTTTATTACAGGATATATCTCTTAACCATCAGAAAGGTGGGAAAATTCAAGACGAAATTCAAAGATGCGCAAAAAACAAAATGCGAAAAACATCTTCAAAAAACAATTGCTGGTCTCAGAGATGCAATCCAACAAAATATTAACCAAGTTTTTAATTGATGTACGTACACGAGATAGACAGAATAAGCTGAATTTTGTTATAGGCACCAGGGCATAAACGCCGATTAAATGACATCAGAAATTTCTTCTGGTAGGTTTGCAGTCTTCTAAAATTCAATGGAAGTGAAAAAAAACACTCTATGCAAATTTTGTAGTGGCGGAGAAAGAAACCATTACAGGAGTGTGATCAAAGGGGCGAACCTACATGAAGGCTTGGGGAGTCACAATAAATGCTCCACAACTTTGTGTATTAAATTATTCACAAAACAATGTTTCCTGTGAAAGATTTTGCGTTCAGAGAAACGAATTCATAATTTGAAATATGGTGCTTTATTGAGTATTCTAAATTTGCCCTTGCCCGACAAGGGAATTTACAAGTGGCGTGAGAAACGAAGAAAAATTTTGTCTAAATTTAAAACTTCTCTTGACTGTACTGGCGTGCTGAGTTGACAATATTGTGTAGGAAACCGATGCCCTCGTCGATTCGAGCGGTGTTGTGATTTTGTCGACGTGAGGCCGCCGTGTAATGACTGCGACAATGGACTTACCCGCTGCGTCCCTGCATGGGGGGTCACATGCGATACTTGACTCTTACAATAAGGGACCGTTCCCACCCCATACTTAGCGATTTATCGCATTGAAAAACAAATGTTTTTGCCGTTTTCGTTCAGAACATAAAATATTAAATTTCCGTGTTTTTCTGGTCGGTTCTTTTATCGTCACCGAATGATCTCGGCGTCGATGCGGAAGAATTTGGGGAGAGCTCATTAGATGTGTCGCGAAGGCCGTTGCAAAATAATTTGCTCGAATCTCTCGTATTCGTTTAGTATTGGAAAAATTATTGTTGAGTTGTTGGAACATGTCACAAAAAAGGTTCTTTAATAATTTTGGAAATTTTGAGGACAGAGTTGTTGGAAAATACTGAAAACCTTAATTGTTCGTTATGTAGTTTTAATGTTGATTGATGGTTCTCACATTTACTCACGAGATAGCTTAAATCCAGAGCCATCAAAAATAACACTGCCTAGTTGGCTTTCGCGTAATTGATAACTAAGCAAAAACATTTTCAATACAAAGATTATCTCTCCTATACTGAGCCAGCGAGCGGAGTGAGGAATGGACACAAACATTTTGGGTGCATCTCATTTTGTATTAAAAACATTTTCCAGAATTTCAGGTCTAAGTTTAAAAGATCAACGTGAGACAGACACAAACAATGTCTATCCCATACTGAGCCAGTCGCCTCTTACTAATAAGGGGTGTTTTTTTTCGATGTACAGAACTTTAAGTTGCAATGAAACAACGATGGATTATTCGATTGACATGAATTTTATTTATTCGGAAGATAATCTTGTGGCATTACATTTTAAATATGATTTCTGGCATATGACCGCCACGGCTGGCGCGGATGTCTGGACGTCCAATTTTCGATGACTTTCCAACATTTGTGGCAGTATATCTGCAATAACACGGCGAATGTTGTCTTCCAAATGGTCAAGCGTTTGTGGCTTAACGGCATAGACCAATGACTTTACATAGCCCCACAGGAAGTAGTCTAGCGGTGTTAAATCACAAGATCTTGGAGGCCAATTCACAGGTCCAAAACGTGAAATTAGGCGGTCACCAAACGTGTCTTTCAATAAATCGATTGTGGCACGAGCTGTGTGATATGTTGCGCCGTCTTGTTGAAATCACTCCTGGACATCATGGTTATTCAATTCAGGAATGAAAGAGTTAGTAATCATAGCTCCATACCGATCAACATTGGCTGTAACGTTCTGGCCATCATCGTTTTTGAAGAAGTACGGACCAATGATTCCAGCAGCCCATAAAGCGCACCAAACAGTCAGTTTTTCTGGATTTAACGGTGTTTCGACATACATTTGAGGATTAGCTTTGCTCCAAATGCCGCAGTTTTGTTTGTTGACGTAGCCATTCAACCAGCTCTATAATTCGCTGATAGTAGTAGTTATATCCGAGGAGACAACTCAGTCATTGTGATTTTAATACAATATATGCAATGTACTGTATATGTAATATATTCGGTGGACCTAGTTGTATTTTTTTTATTGAATTAAAAACATTATGTGTTTATCCATTTTTGAACAATAATAATATTCAAGATATGCCATAACTACCATAATGAAACAAAAGATGTGGTGTTGACCTTCTTATGAAATTATACACTGTGCCCTAGTTAAGAAATTTACACACTTGTAAAATCTTTGTTTGTGGTTCGATTTTAATATTTGTTTTTGTTGGATAGTTCTATCAAAATGCACTAATACCTTGTTTTTCTTATTGCTTCAACCTAAAGTCGTGACTAACTGGAAGTATTTAACAAATGAGAGAGAACACATCTCCGAAAACATCCGATTGCTCCCAAATCCGTGCTGTAATATCCGGGAAATGTCGAAGCGGCTCGGATCCGGGTGAAACGAAGCTGAAGTGGTAAAATGACACTTTCAGCAAGCTAGATCGATGTAAATTTGGTATTTTTTCTACTCCCTTCTCTAAAATACCTAATTACACACCGATCTAGGATTTAGAAAGCGTGACTTTACCACGTGATTTTTTGTCCTACGAATCCGTGCCCTTTCGAACATTTGCGGCATTTTACCGCACGGGTTTAGGAGCAATCCGATGTTTTCGGAGATATTTCCCACACTTTGAATTTTGATTTTTGTCAATTCTAATGATCATGTCAGTGAATGCATTCGTGTTGTTTTGCGAAAATGAACCCAAAAACTAACAGTCGTAGAAAAAGTATAGTATGCAACATGTTCGGTAAATTTCTTAAGTCCCTTGTTTATTAAACATTCGCTCCGCTGCGCTTCGCTGGTGTCGAATAAACTTGTGAGTCAAATGCAGTTTACCGCACTTGTTGCATGATATACTATTCCCGCACTTGTTTTATAATAAACTATTACAGAAAGGAGTAGAAAAAAATGTATTGTTAAAGTTACACATCAAAGCCTACAAATTTTGCATCAAATTTTGAGGCGTCTCTCTTTGTTGAACTGACGTAAAAGTAAATATTTATTTTACAGTTTCTAAAGCTTTTTAAAATTTTAAGACAGTATAACTGTCGCATGTCTGTTAATACCAAACTTTTTACACACTCCAGCAACGGCAATCTCAAATAATAAGTTTAGATCTTTAATGTGCTAAAAACAAACTGCACACGTCCATTAGTCATAGATTTGGACATCCATACACATACAGTGGACATAATATGAACTTTATTTACGATGTCTATTTAATGAAAAATTAAATAAATGTCAACGCCAATAGTTCCTGTCCTACCTAACTCTGATATTCCATTTCCATTTCAAATAGACTGATTTCTTGGAAAATGAGTTTTTTAGAAAAAAAGTTAACTGCCATCCCTACGTTGTGTCTTTCCATTTTCCGTGATATCTTTAAAAACAAAAGTTACAGCCAATCATAATCTAAATTGAACCGAAAACGTTTGAAAGACAGTAAGGTCACAACATTTGGCTACTGTTTCCTGGAAGTGTTTTGAGTTTTCTTCCCTTTTACGCAAAACACAAACGGGTTTCCGCCGGTCTACGGCAAGTCACAAAGTCAACAGTCAATTGTGATCGGGTACAAAGACATCAAAGTCCTTAGATTACGAGGCCCGACTGCCGGGCACGAATTCGGTCACTTTGTGTCCCTCCGCCCTCCGCATCTTCTACCCCGCCCCGCCCCCGTGACGATGTTGCCGCTTTCTGTGCGTGCGGTGATTAATAGTGGTCCTTTTTCGAGTTACCAAATATCCATTATTGCCGACACCATAATATTTGCCAAAAATCTCTATTAGTCGGCGTGTTTGTGTTTGGCGCTTACAAGCTGCAGACCTTAGACTCCCTTTGCAACGTGTCTACACCAAATTGTATGAAACTCGGCAGACAAAATAAGCAGCTATTTTTCGTTGCAAAATAATTTTTACTTTTTTCGGTTACTGTTTTAACCTCCATGGAAAATAATAATAAAGCTGAAATCACAAAAGATGACTATTAAAAGTTTGAATATCTAGTGTAAGTACTTTTTTAAAGAAAAAAAAAGCAGTACTTAAGAATTAACTGTAGAACCTTGGGATGGGGAAATAGATTGGTTTTTGGCTGATTGCTTGGAAAAAGCCGACAAACAAATAAAGCAAATTGCATGGAGCGGTTTATTACAGAGTCTAAATATTAAATATTAGTCGTATAAGAAGCTTTGTGAATAGCACCAGAGCACTTAGGATGCGGCAAGCTCATTGAGCCTTCTCCTAGGTAGAATGCTAATCATTCACATCAACTCTAGTGATTATACAGGGTGAGTCATTATCTCATTGATTTAAAAAGTTATGAGAAAATGGTAAATACAAGAGTTGTAAAGATTGTTAGCATGCACTATCTAAGGTTATTTGAAAGTATTGAGGGTGGTTCAAAAATGCGCGACGAATAAAACATACATTTTTTTAAATTGCTTTTAAAATTGTTCAACTTTTTTACTAATAATAATACAGACCTACACCTAATAGTTTTTTTTAAAAAATACTAGTTTTCACATTTTCCAAAACAAATTACAGCTCCATTTTAGAAAGTAGATCACTCTTACTTGACATTAGCGTTATTTGAAGATGATGTAAGAGATATATGCAACGAAATTTAAATTAGGTGCTGCAGGGTGTTCAAAATAAACAAATATATTTGGGTCAGGACAGTAATGAAAATGTTTGAAACGGTTTGCCACCTTGAAGTTACTCGTTAAAAGTTAAGTTATAATTTTATTTCCGTCGACATTTGGTAAACGTTATATTTTACATTCGAACGAACCACCAGAATTTGGAAAACAGGTCTAAAAGTATAGTTATAAAAGTAATTTTGTTCAAGTTGGACCATACAGCTACTAGAGATATGCTGAGACTACAGGAACTCATGAAGCAAAAGCAACTATGTAATTTTTTTTCAGCAGGTCCATTCAACGTGCGCATGCGCCAGATTTAAAATTTCATTTTTAACCAATGGTAGCTCTAATGGCAAATAAAAGCAATATGGCCCATGACAGATCGTCCATGTTTGGATGAGGCATTTTTACGACAAAAAAGGAGTGAAAAACGCGTGGAAAAGCAGTACAAAATTGCAGCTCCCGCGTCGGAGTATAATTCTGTAATTAATTTGGCGTTTTTGTTCTTTAAGCCCTGCAGATACGATACAATTTCTACATGCAAGCTATTTTCTCCGCTTCGTTTTTGCTTGTAAATCGGGCAACGCGTTAGTTTTCATAAACTCATAAGTTTAACCTCTATTGAAATAACTTTAAGATGCTAGATGTCGCACAAGAAACATCTAAGTGGAAAAAAATGTTCAAGAAGCACTTTGCACAGTTGCGTTTTTATAAAAATTAATTAATTTTCCCAGAAAAATTAAGGCAATGTAGCAGTCATAAAAATTTAGCATTGTGTCTGTTCGTTCTATTCTTCATTTCGACACATTTGAAGTGATATTCTATCTACATCAGGTAGAACTGAAAACCCGTAAAAAGCATGACGGATTTACTATTTCTTCCGCTTCCGTCCCCACCCAAAAAATGTTGTTGTAAACTCGGTTTTATTTGAACACGGACACTTCAAGTATCTACTGGAAAATTGCATTGAATAAGCAAAGCTGAGCGCTTCCCGGCTTTGTTTTAAAAGCAGAAGCCATTGTTTGGAAAATTCCTAAAGTGGATTGTTAAGAGGGAAACGGGGAGATGGCGTTTTTGCCCCCTCCGAGACAGACTTTATTCTCGAATGTTATCGGCAGACGAAATATTGAATGGCAATTTTAGATACACCGCTGGATGTACCAACAAAATTCTTTTGCTTATTTTTAAGACATTTACTTCTTTCACCAAATACCAGACCACAAACAAAACTACTGTGCTTCCCAAGTCAATTTCTCAACACCACGTGCGTCCCCTAGGAAAAGAAATAAAACCAAACTGTTTCTGACTTTTTTTCTTACGTGTTGTGCCATATGATTATTTACTAATTTTCAAAATTTTTTGTAATGTGTGCTTTACGAATTTATGAATTTATACTTCGTTTTTATTTGGAACTGCTTTTATCCACACGTCTCTTCATTTTCGTTGTTTCCGTTTTTTCCTATTCTCTGATGCCCCCATCGACATTCTCTCTGGAGTATCGGTTAATAAACAGATTTACTTCATTTTTGCCTTCCGGTGGTCTTGAATGTAAGTCTTAGTTTCACAATATATTGATTTAAAAGGGGTTCATCTGGGTTCGTTTTGTTGTTGAAGTGCTAAAAGTGTCCCTGGTGGGTTATGCTGGGTACGTTCAGCTATTTTACTGACCAAAAAGTACAGGATAGTTTTGACGTGTAGTTCACTCCACCACAGAGTTTAGGCAGAAAGACAGCAGTTTTTTACGAAAAACTACAAACCACGGCGACTTATAATATTTAATATATAATTTTTAACACTGTTATATTTCGCACTTGTCGCAATTGATTCCTATTAGTAACAGAATAAAAATAATCCTCCACACAAAAAATCCTGCCACTTTTAGTTAGTTAGGGTTAGGATTCATGTCCGACTTTCATATTTAGCGTGTTTTCAAATATTCAGCACACACCAGACAGACATCATTTCAAAATCTGTATTAATCTATACAATCACTATTGAATTCACCTATCACATTAACGAATATCCGATAAATTTAAATATGACAATTAAATTTAAGGTAAATTTGCCAATTGAAGTTTATTATATACTAGAAAACTGTTCGGAATCAAAATGAATCCGAAACGAAACGAGAGCAAAATTATTATGACATTGCGAAATAATTGTAGAATATAATTATGTAAAATTAAATACGAATTATAATTAAAATATATTTACAAACCAAAACCGTTTACATGTCGAAGGAAATATACCAAAGCTTGCTGATTTTTAAGTCCCAACAACTTTTCAATAACCACCAATGTTTAAAAACATTTAAATGCCCAAATCTATTAATCACGCGGCAACAGTAAAAGACCTTTGAAGCTGTGTGGGAGGATCGAATACAAAACAGATTAGTTGTCTGTACAATGTTGCCGTTCCGTCTAAATTGTCGCACGTCAAGCCACTTATATTTCAATATTCGGTTGCCGTTTCATCTTTGGCGAACTTATTTGTGGTACTTCCTTTTCGTAACTTGTTTTTTTTTTTATATTTTGTGGATCTCCTTCAATTCTCAGTTATGTTTATGGATACGATCATCATTCGATGTTCCTGCACTACTCCGTAAATTTGGCAACAAAGTAGACAGCGGCTCACGTTTGAACATACCCAAAGATATTGACGTTTCATTTCCAAAAAATTCGTCAAAATAAATACGTCCCGTGTCAAGCCACTGAAGAAATATGGAGACAATACTAGAATACCGACCCACGGTTATTATTGTCTTCCAGATGACGAGCAGAAAGGTTTCTTGGCCCCGTACGAATTGTTTAAAGTAGCCGTTTAATGGTTGCCGTTAAAAACGTACGCGGTGCTTAAAAAAGAGTAAAGAGGATTGAAAGTATTGCAGGATTGAGGGAAGGGTATAATAATAAATGATAATAATAATAATAGTAATAACAATAATAATAATAATAATAATAATAATAATAATAATAATAATAATAATAATAATAATAATAATAATAATAATGCGGAGCCCCGTCCTATTGCAAATAGATTTCAACTAAATGTGCCAGAAGAACATCTAAGAATCGTGATTAGTAATAGTATTACTAATCTAGTATTAGTATAATTCTTTTTAAATATTCCAACACTTACATATCGTTCGGCGGAGCGAGTGCTTAATAAATGAGTGACTGAAAAAGTTTTTCAAACCTGTTGCATACTATATTTTTTCTACGACCGTTAATTTTTGCAAAACAACACGAAAACATTCACCCTAGATCGGTGTATAATTAGGTATTTTACAGAAGGCAGAAAAAAATATTATATTCCCAAAAATTCAAATTATAACCTTATAATTCGAAACATTTATATACAATTTATTTTGAAAATCTGAAAACCAGCTGATTCGGAATGATTGATCACATTTAAATTGGTGTACACAAGTAGGTCAATGTGAAACGATTTAAAATTTAAAAATCATTATACTTTATCACACTGGTTACCAAATATTTCACAGTATAGCAAAGTTTTTTAATTAAGAACGTTTTTATTGTTAGTTCGAAAGTTTTTCATTGAATTTGTTTAATATTATTTGATACTATTTAAAAATTCCCAAGCAAGATTGTTAAGGGATTATTATCCACACTAACACTGGTATTATAGGGGTAAGAGGAATTATATTTTTTAAATTTCCAATTAATTAAATTGTTGTTTACATCAGATATACATGTTAACCCCTCTATTATTATTTTTTTTTCTGCAATGTAAATTAATAAACTAGTACGATTTTTTCCACTCATTGCGATGGTGAAAACAGAAAAAAAATTAAATGTGGGGTTTAGGAAAAAAATAGGAAAATGTCTTCTTTTTAAACACTCTGTATATTTTTTACTTTCTACATGATAAAAAAGACGACATGGAAATAAGGAAAAAACAAAAAACCTAATTAATTAATTTTTTTCTTTTAGTATTTTTCTACCAATTACCTGGTATATATTTTCTCTTATTGCAGCCTCCAAAACGACAACTTGCTGGTATCTTTGCTTATAAATTTCCTCCTTTAAATAACCCCAAAGTAGAAATCAAGTGGGGTTATATCTGGTAACCAAGGAGGCTAAGGAATAGCTCCATTTGTAGCAATCCATTTATTGTTGAAAATGGTTGTCAAAAACTGATTTGTGCCTCGGATGTTATGAGATGGTGCGCCATCTTGTTGGAAATCGAGATTCTGTCTACATCTGAGGTCAAGCTCATCTAGAAAACCATCCAGAAATTCAGTAATAATCTACAGCTCACCGGTCAGCGTGCCATCGTAAAAATATGGACCAACAATGCGAGAACCAATTATACCGCACCAAACGTTAAAGCTGAAACGAACCTGTGGACCTGGGTACAAGCAATAAATTTTCTCTTGACTAATAATGATGATTTTTTTGGAATAGCAATGTCAAAATTTTAAAAATTCTCCTGCATCACCTAAAGCCTAAAGCATCTGAGATGGTCCGAATTTATAAGGACCATTTTTTTTTAATCTTTGACTCTGTCTCGAATAGAATTATCATGATACGCTTCAAAATATCCAAGAACACCAATTTTCACTCTTCAGTTATAACACTTATAACTTGTGGGCCTGGAGGATGTACTAGGAATTAATTTTCTCTTGAACAATAATGATGATTTTGGATGATGATTTACATTCCAGAGTATGAAAATTTTGAATCCTCGGTTCAAAAAATAAACCGAAAATTATTTATGTTTGGCGGCAAAAGTTAAGATACCAATTACAAAAAAAGTCTTCTCTCTGCATACCATGCCAAAAGCACCTGAGCTGGTCGGAATTTATAAGGGAAAATGTGTCTTTTTTTAATCCTTTGGAGTCTTTGACTATGTCTCGAATAGGATTATCACAAATATACAATCCATTATCTTTTTGCAAAAAGGCAGACGCAAAAAAATATTCATGTGGTGGAACTCTCTGTGGATATAAGTTTATGTGTCGTCTTGCCCTTACAAATAGCATTCTAACAGGACGTGCTTTTCTTCATGTGTAAAAATCATTTTTGAATACGCGATACAGTAAAATTAATTTAAATAATTGATAACAATTGATATAACAATACTAATAATTAACACATTAAAACTATTTTTTGACTAGATTTGTATTTTTCAGGACTATCATTATTTTTCTCAGCTTTCTTTGAACAATTTTTTCTGCGCCTTTATCAAATGTTTAAAAATAATGAAACCGTTTTTGCTAAAAGGAGATGAAAAAAAATTATAATAAATTAAATTAATGTTATTATTATTATTTCTTACGCCCAAATAAAACAATAAAAGGAAAATTGAGTTTTATTTCGCAACAACTCATAGCGATCTAAAAGCGAAAAGTCCTGAAAATTCGGGTATTTTCAATCCTACGCTAATATTGCATGTGACTGTTGGTGATTTACGAAGGTTAGAGTAAAAAATATACAGCATGTTCCATTTAAAGAGAGTTCTTCTTAAACCTTATATTCAATTGTTTTTCTGTTTTCACCTTCCTACTCAGTGGAAAAAATGCTACTAGTTTGCTCCGACTCCGTACGAGGTGTTTTCAAAAAGTCAGTTTGCATGTTTACTTTTTTTTGTGAGACATTCACGTTAGACATGTTTTATGTGTTCGGCGATTTTCTGCTGTAAAAAAATAGAAGAATTTTCATAAAATTTTGTTTAAACACTTAAAAACACTTGAAATGTTGACAACGGCATATATTAAATCTACTTTGAGCAAGATGGCCGAGAAGACGCCGATAACGAACCTCGCTCTAAACTACACAGCACGTCAATAACTGATAAAACCGTTGAAGAAGTGAAACATCGTCGACTCACTATTAAAGAAGTGGCTGAAGCCATGGCCATCTATTGGCTCGTACCATGCAATTTTTTCCCAAGTTTTGGTCTACTTAATTTTGAACAAAAGCACAGTCGAAGGAGCATCGCTCAAGAGGTGTTAAACGATCTCAATCATGATTAAATGGTTATGGCGTCGAAATCGTCAAAAAAAGCACGTCAAGTTCGATCAAATATCAAGGGTGTGCTTACTGTTTTCCAATGAGAGGTGAAATTTTGATATTCATGGAAAAATGGCATTTTTCATGGTATATACCTTTAATACGGGAAAACAATATCAGCCAAATTGCCACCACGCTACGCTACCAATTCATGAAATTTTCCGTCACCAAATCGCAAAGCGACTGCTGCATGCCCTCCAATACCTTCACGAATTCCATCTTTGAGGTCTTGAATCTTCGCTAGGCTGTTGGCGTAGACCTTATCTTTCAGATGACCCCAAAGGAAGAAGTCCGTGACCAATTGTGATCACCTTTTCGAGAGATAATACGGTCCTGAAACTTTTCCAGTGAAAGATCGATGGTTTCGTTGTGTGGTACGTAACGCCGTCTCTGAACGGTAGAAGCCTTAAGAGTCTTTGTGCAAAGTTGGGTATAATTACGTTTGTGGAATGCCCAATTCCAAAGAAAGGCGAGGACAAACCTGGAGTTTGTTCAACACTTTGGGCTACAGCAGCAATAATCTCCGTTGTTCTTGAGCGACGTGCACTGCTGAAGATATCAAGAGTTCTTCCCACAAGGTCGTACGGTCAATAAAGAGTTATGCGCCGTTTGCGAGAAGCAATACGAAGAAAATGTCCCTCCCACCTGCCCACTCATCGTTGCTTGTGTATAACTTTTTAGCCAAAAAGAAAACCACAATCATGCCTCTCACCAATCATATTCACCGGATATGGCCCCCTGCGACTTTTTTCTGTTCCCAAAACTCAAGAAACCCGTGAACATTAACTTTGATAAATATACACTTTTTGATAAAACTTAAGTCACCTTACTTTTTGAACACACCTCGTATCTTTACTAATAACAAATATATTTTTTTAATATTTTCAAAGAAATAACATTTAAAATAACCGAAGTTCTTAAAAAACCTCTTAATTTAGATCAACCGGTATAATTGTGCAAGAAAACGACAAGAATCCCCATTACTAGGTGTCTCTTTCTATCACGCCCTAGCCATCCCAGTTTAAATCGAGTGCGTTGGTAAAAAAGGACCGGCGCATCGAATCAAACTGGGAGTTCTCAGTAATTTATAAATAAACAATGGAACGGGATCAACAAAATCGTACGCCGCGTGTATATTTACATTCCGATATATGAAAATCGGTATTTATTTTACAGTTTTGAAAGTTTCGGGATTTGACAGGGCGGTATCTTTTTGAACGCTCACCGCGCGGGTTTTCAGCTAAACAACGCCGAGGTTCCCGCGTAAACGAATATACTTGGAAAATTTTACGGTGTTTGTTTATATTTTACGTCTTAATCGCACATAAAACGGGCGGGCCGTTTGATCTTTTTCATTAAGTCGGGGCCTACTTGAATTACGGACGAGTACAAATTTCCCGTGTGCACTTTAAGCGTTTTTTACACCCGACCGAAGCGAACCAGAACCCCGGTTTGTTTTGTGAGCGGATATTAACGTCGTAACGCGCATCCTAGAAAATATTAATAGGGTTATCGGGAAAAGTGGAAGTTTATCGCATATTTTTGCCGGAACGGAAATATTTTGAAAAGTAGCAGCTGACGCCAAATACACATTTTATTTTTACTGTAGTGGGTAAGAGTTTTGGTTAGTTTTGGTTAGTTGGTTCATTCGCGAAATTTTCATTTAGAAAGTCCAAAAACTCAAAAACAGAAAACTAGGCCTGTCCTATCTCAGAATTTTAAAATATCATTTCTAATTCAAAAAGTTACCGTTTGAAATTCATTTTTTTAACATTCGCGAATTTTCTTTAAGCTTTTGCCTTAAAATTTTGTATTTTATCATAAAATTTTTAAATTTCGCGTGCTAGCTTGAAATTTATTTTACTTTTTTATTTATTTATTTAACTTGGAAATTTTAGGGTAAAATTTCATTTTAACACTCGAAATTTTAAAATTACGTTTTTTTAACTTGATTTTTAGAGCTAAAGTTAAATACAGAGTGCCCCAATAGTATGTCGGTGGTAATACATAATATATTGCAAAAAAAATTAAGTGTGAATACGCTAAAATTATTTTCATCTGTACAAGACTAACCAATGCATAAAAAGTAAGCTTACTTTATTTTTTATTTTTATTAATTTATTTTATATAAATAAATTTTATATAGCATTAATGCACAAATATTACACAAACTAAAATTAAACTATGCCCGTTAATACAATCTGCCAGCTCTTCTTGACAAAAAAGTATGCAATGATCGGTTCCTGGAAAAAAACTGTATATATATTCTAAATATATATTTAGAATTGTGTACCAATCAGCGAAAGTCAAAAATCGCAAGACTAATTGAGAAAAAAATTGCTCCTCTGTATTTTGTACTGATTCCTGATATTCCTCAAAATCAGATAACATTGTCCTAAAAAAATTTAGAAACAATAGAAATCTTCAAGAAACTCTCTCTGTCACCAACGTCTATTTTTTTTGCCTTGCAAGTAACATAAATGCAACGTTAGCGTTCGACATTTTCTGCTGTACTGATGTGTGCACAAGAAACAATGTTTCTAGGTTGTTTCAAAAGCGTTTCATATACGTTCAGAAAAAAAATTATTTATAAAAGTTTGCTTAGCGGTCTAGACTAGACATTAGACACAGCTAATACTTTGAAACAAAGAAATATGTGCCATTCTGCTTAAAAATATAGATATGTTTAAGGAAGAAAGAGAAAATTATAATAACGTTAACAGTAAAGGCGTGTGCCTATAATACTTCTTTCCAATATCACAAAATTGACTACCAAACAGTAAATCGTGCACAACTTACTATCAAAAAAACGGCATGATTGGCGAAATGTCAGCAAGTTTGATTTATAAACAACCGACACACACAGAATCCAGAAAATTGGTAAATAGAATTACGGTAGAATGTGGGAGTTTTTTTGAAAAATTATAAAAAATATGTTTTAAGATTTAAAGGGTAGAATCCAAATATGAAAAAATATAAATAAAACTCTATGGTTTATCACTATGTGGAGTGTTTGAATGTACGGCCACTGAATGTCAGTGTGACAAAAATATTATAGTAGTTGCGGTATATAGACCGCCATCGGGAGACAAAAACATTTTTAGGTAAGATGAATCAGATGTGGTCAAAAATATTCAAAGAAAAAAACACGTTTTTGTAGTAGGACATTTTAACATAGAACTCCTTTAAAAAAATAAAACAATTGACAACATACTAACGAATTCAGATTTTGCTCATGCCAGTGTAATAGAAACTTTTATCTCAGACCAATTGGCACAGAAAATTGAGTTTGAGGTTAATCTGAATAAGGCTATAAACCTTGAGTATAAAGGAATTTTCTTGAGAATTTTGACATAAAGATGTAAACAACCAATGGGATAATTCCATGGACACAAACATAAGACTGTTGATCAATATTGTCCTGTAAAAAAAACTAAACCGACAAAAAAAAGCGCTACTCCAGAAATTAATTGCAAGGAATTTATTTTGAAATGGTATTTTCTCAGCTTAACTAAAATTAGCCTTAATTAAACTGTTATACAAAAAGGGCGACGCCGAAAAAATGGACAACTATAAATACATATAAGTTAAATTAAATAAATTAAATTCAATCTGCTATGGTATTAGGAAGGTTGATAGGTATGTGAACGAGAAAACAATAAAGATATTAATATTTTGTTAACTTCGAATCAAGAATGAAATATGGAATAATCTTTTGGGGAAAAAATAGCACCATTCAAGACTGTTTTATAAGTCAGAAAAGAGTAATTAGAAAAATGAAATATAATATAAGTGCCGAAAGGTTTTTAAACAAATGGGACTTTTGACAGTATATACTCTATAAATATTTTAATGGCTTCCTTCACAGAAATAAACATTTATTCCAACGACTAAATACATAAAATTTTAATAGGAGATCGGAATATCGCACCTATCTCTTAGACCGCATGCAAATCGCTTGCAAATCACTCAAAAAATGTGTATAACTGTTTAATAAGCTACCTCTGAATGTTAGACGAATTAATAACAGTAATGCGTTTAATGGGCAAATTAAAAAACTCTCAATTGAACCTCAGCCATATAGGTTTGACAACTATCTAATAGTAGATTATGCAACAAGTTAGTAAACTAACCAAAACTAACATGACCGTCAGAATTGACAAACGTCAAAATTCAAAGCGTGGGAAATATCTCCGAAAACATCCGATTGCTCCCAAATCCGTGCGGGAAATCCCGGAAATGTCCGAAGTGACGGGAGTAGAAAAACAAGTAAGTAATCCTTATGTAACATTAAGAATATAACGTAGTATTACGATTGTTCTAGTTGTAGCTCACCTACTGCGGGTCTTTGACGTCATTTCATTTATTGTTAAAATGGGTAACAAATTTTGGAATAAAGAACTATTTATCTATCTACCTACAACAGGATGGAACAAACAAGCTATGTCATGTCACGTCATGTCATCTTTTAATTATTAGCAAATACGTAAAATGAAAAAACACTTACGCTCAAATTGCTTATACACACTCCTTTTTGAACTATCAATGCTCAAGACTTAACAGATTGCCATTTTGCATTTTATTCTGTTCTGTACGTCTCAATTATTGTCTGCATCATTATAATGAGAAACAGAAAATCCAGAGCACTAGTTCTATTATTATAGGTTCAATAATTTCGTCACTATCTCAAAATGCTAAGCTAGTGGTGAACATACTATGTACTGATAAATTTCAACGATGTCTAAAACGTACATTCCTCCTCCTCACTATCAAATTGAGACGAACAACCTGCTATTTGAATATTAAGTAATTCTTTTAATTCTTCATTTACTAATATCATTATGCTAACGCCTTTATTTTCTTTTTTAAACAAAATACTTGTTTTTTTCTCTGCTGCAATATTAAACGAGCTTTTTTTAACGTTAATTAAAATTTTAAGGATAGTTCTTATACGCTGCACGTCTATTTTTGTCAATGAAAGAAGAAATAGATTACAGTATAGAAGTTGTCAATACAAGCAATGCTCAAAAGTCAATTTTAATCAGCGCAAAGAAAAGTTTAGAAGTTTAAAAAAAAATCTGAAAAATGCACCACTTAAAACAAATAAAAAAAAGCACAACCAAAGCGACGCGACTTGTGGAAATTAAAACGTATTGAGAAATCTTTTCCACTAAATTACGAAGATTATGCGTGCACAGTTGAAAGAAATACCCACATCCGAATAAGGTATTATGTTAAAATCGGACAACAAAAAGTCCGACTCGAACCACGCCAAAAGCGTCCCACATACCTCTCATGATGACGGCTTTCGGGTTCCTTTCAAAAATTATGTTTATCTGCGTGTCGAATGAAAAATGTCACTGAAAACAGGAATAAATGACTTTATTTGTTACCAAACACTTTGAGAACGCCGCCAAAACATTTCAATTTGGGGCCCGGGTGCGACGTGGAAGAAAAACTCGCCCGTGTTATTATTCTAATGGAGTTTGACGTATAAAACATTTGAAATGTGACGGGTGTTAGTTTCAACTAGCCAAAAGCTTAACTTTATTTATATACAGAACTATCTAATTAGAATATTAGCAATAATATATAGTAACATAGTAACAATAATAAGTAGGTAGCTTTATATTGCTACATATTGCATAAAGCGACTGCGCTAATAAATGTTTACTGGAATTTCTACATAATATAAAATTCAAAGTCTAACCTATATAATATAAAAATTTAGAAACAAACAAATATTACTTGAAATTTGACATCGAAAGCCTTCAAGGCTCAGAGACAGAATAATGTTTGTGAGAAATTTTTAAAAGCACTTAATAATGTTAACATTATGAATCTCTGCCTTAAATCCTCATCTACAAAATGATAAAAAAAGGGCATCCAAAAATCTTTGGCCTAATCGTTTTTTACACTTATCTGTTATGACGTTTCCTTTGTCTCTATTTCTTGTATTATAAAAATGATTGATATTTTGCGGCTTGGTTTTGTCTTTGAAAATATTTAAAACCGTTGTTTAAAAAATTGATTGTCTTATCGTATAACATTTCGACTCCCTAAACTGTACAGAAGAGTAATTTCTAGTTTTTTGGAAAACGATTTTTACGAAATATTTATGCATATTGTTCAATTTTTTTAGATGTATGTCGAATACTCGCCATCCCAAAATAACAATATTCTGACCTTTCGATGCAAATGAATATTATCTTAACGGAACTCACCAAATCAGTAGTTTTAGTTACTATTCAATTAATATTTTGCAAATATAATCCTTGCAATGCTTACAAAAATCTCGACCTTGATTTAACATTTTTAAATAACGGACTAAAATATAAATCGTATTGTATCAAGAAATAATTTCTTGGCAATTCATATTATTACTTACAAACCATTCTCAAATATAACTTACGTACATTGTAAGTATTGTGTGTTTTTTAATAGTATAGTACATATTTTTCAACCCTCAGTAAACTGAAAACTTTTAACGGATGTGCTTTTTTTAAATAAATGTTCTCTTAATCTGCTCTCCATAGCAGTTGCCTGATGGGGTGTTTCAAAATATTAATGAGATAGTCTGGCTCATACTAACTAGACAATGTTTTGACACGAAGACTAGTGACTGAAGAACTTTATTAACGTGTTGCCATAGATACTATGCTATTTCTAAGACCATTAACGTTTGAGTGAGTACATTTTCGCAAAACTGTACAAACACATTCACCGAGTCGATGTGTATCTAGGAGCAACAGACTTGAATAGTAATTAATATTGTATCTACTCACCTCTATAAAAGTATAGCTAATAAATGATCACTTGAGCGTAATTTTGTTCGCATTTATTGTTTTTGTTAATATATCTAATTGGATTCAGATACAAGCTGAGTTTCTGAACCTTCCATGTTCTTTCTGTTGGAAATGAGAAAAATATGAGCCAGCCAATAATAAAATAAACAAATGAAGTACCTTATATTAAGGATATCGACTTCATTCTAAGATGTATCATTGATTTCAGAAGAATTTCAGAAGAATCAGTGCTAACCTAATTCTGGTTGAATACAAATATAAACTGCATTTAGTTCTTAAAGGCAGTTGCTTCAGAAAAAGCCCTTAGCTAATAATGGAAAAAATTACGAAAAACATGAAAACTCTTTTAATAAGAAGATATAATTTTTAACTAAGTATAGACATATTTATATACATAATAAATGTATAAATATAAGTTTAATATTATAACAAGAAGCCTGTTGTTTGTATTATGGGTTACCGACAATTAAAAAACGTTTCTTCACACACGTCTTCGATTGACTGGCAGTCTTCATTGCTAATCGTTATTAAATTAAACTTCTAGTTCCTAACGTCAAAATATTGCTAATTTTATTGAAATAGCTCACAAAAAATAAACTACAATCGCTTGATTTGAATACTAGGTTAATATATTCGACTACAAGTCTAAAAATAAGGATTCCATATGTTTTAACACACACACACACACACACACACACACACACACACACACACACACACACACACACACACACACACACACACACACACACACACACACACACACACACACACACACACACACACACACACACACACACACACACACACACACACACACACACACACACACACACACACACACACACACACACACACACACACACACACACACACACACACACACACACACACACACACACACACACACACACACACACACACACACACACACACACACACACACACACACACACACACACACACACACACACACACACACACACACACACACACACACACACACACACACACACACACACACACACACACACACACACACACACACACACACACACACACACACACACACACACACACACACACACACACACACACACACACACACACACACACACACACACACACACACACACACACACACACACACACACACACACACACACACACACACACACACACACACACACACACACACACACACACACACACACACACACACACACACACACACACACACACACACACACACACACACACACACACACACACACACACACACACACACACACACACACACACACACACACACACACACACACACACACACACACACACACACACACACACACACACACACACACACACACACACACACACACACACACACACACACACACACACACACACACACACACACACACACACACACGTATCAAACAGCTTTGTTCTTGTCGAGTGCGCCGTGTACGAGTATATTATTTGTCAGATATACTGCCTGTATACAAACTATCTCTCTGATAGAATACTGTTACTAGTCAAGTGATGGTAAGACACGTTCACATTTCTTTCCAAAATAGAATGCAACAAAAAATAAAATTATCTCCACCATTTATTAAATAATATAAAAATAGACTGGAATTAGTAGGACGTAAGCGACAACTTTTCGTTTCATTGTTTCCATAGCCTATCAGCCATTTCAAATTATTTATTTGCAAATCGAACTACGGCTTAGCAAAACGAGAATTTCAAGTAGTCGAATATCATAAGTTGGGCTTCACTTCCGGTTAAGTCTGGTATGTCACCTGGTACAGGGTTATTGCATTTACCTTTATTCTAGAATAAAAATATTTGCATAAATAAAAATAAAAAATTATTGTTATATCTGCCAATCTTGTGCTGCTCTTTAATTTACAGCTTATGTAACAATATTGTGTATTATTGTGTATTTAGTTTTTTTAATCCAAATTAGAAGGTGAAATGAAATGGTTCATACAAGAATGTGTCCGCACCTGCTCGAGTACGACAATAGTGCAAAAGAGAAGAAAATTTGATCGAGTTGTTGGATATTTACATTTTTACAACTCGGTTGCTCTCTATTGTTGCACACAATAGAAAACAATTCTTAGACGTATAGAATAAAAGGCGTTTGATGCGCCAGAGAAACAAATATCGCCAGTCATGTAGCGTTCACATATCTACAGGAAGTCTTCGGGAGTACCCACTCATTAACCTCACCGGTGTTATTGTGCTGTGCCAAGAATTGTTAAGGATAATAGGCTCAAAAGGCGTAAATCGTTTTGTTATACTGCGTTAACCTGTAATTACAATTGGAGGCCGACAATAGACAGTTTTCCAAAGCGAATGCCGTCTTAATTAATTCTGCTTTCTTTGAGTCCATAACCCGCACCGAAATGTCCTTTGTACCGTTGCCCATGGATCATTATAACTTTATCATACGTCTTTTCCTACTGTTTCTGTAAATCAAATGCTTTCTTTCGGTCTATCTAATGAACTAAACCAAACTAAGCTATGCGTATATAGAATGCTTATTATAATCTGACGAAAGATTTGTAAAATATATTGGCTAACTCATCTCGATAAAAAAGCATTTCCGCACTGCACATGCTTTTATTTGATAAACTGTTTTTTTTAAGACACAGAACAACCTCCTAAAATATGCAGGCTGGAATTAGTCGGATTTACCTACAGTAGTTCAAAAAGTATTAAAATTTATTAAAAGCATCAGCATATCTGCAAATTATGGGAACGTTTTTCATATTTATAATGTACAGATTCATAATTTTAAATTTGAAAAAGTTTCTCTGGTTAACCATTCTTTTATCAACGGAACATTGTTCTGTTGAAATCGCTATCGCAATTACATCTCTTGTTCTGGAACTGGTGGAATTATATTTTCCAATATATCTTTGTATTGAAACCGGACACAGTAGAAAATATTGCTCTTACATGTTGCTACTATCAGATCCAAAGGAAATTTTGGAAAATTTGCTTTTATCACTTCAATTCTATTTTCAATCTCATCAATTCCATTGTTCTTTTGACCAAGCCAGACGAACTATGGCAAAGTCCATTCGGACCTTCTATGCTTCTTTGAGAGAAGCAGCAACCCTTCAATGAAGACCTCCGTAAATTAAACAAACGGTCTCCGTAAATTAAACAAACGGTTTCTTTCCGCTCTACACTTTACTCCACTGCCAAGATGTTTCGAGATTTTGTTTATAATTTGTCTGGATGATGTTCTGTGATCCAATTTCGATATTTTTAAAACTGTTCTCACATTACCACTACTTTCATACTTTCATAATATTTTTGTTACAATTATAGAAATACAATTTGGTATTTGCAATTACCGTTTTTTTCCCATTTCAAATTAATATGCAATTTCTTGTCTGAAATCAAATTAAAAGTAACAGCGATTTGGCTCGATAATTAACTATTAACACGATATTTTGATTTAGAATGCAAATTATTAAAAGTTTCCATACTTTTCTCAACCACTGTAATACAATTATTTCCCGATTTTTCAAAAATGTATTTATTTTAGCCTTTGAAAATTCTGGAAGTATATATTGATGTCTCTTATGTTATTGTGCGTAAAACCCAATGAACTAATTGAAGATGGAAATATTGTGGGAACGTGAAAAACTTTTTCCCACCAATCAAAAATTTTCTATTTGCTTTATATATTTATTTATAAAGAATGTATCAAATGTTTTTTTTTACAATTTTAACGCCTTCTATCCTTGTTTGCATAAGAATCTGGAGTTTATTTTAGACATAGAATCAATGCCCAAATATGTGCTCATAAATTCTAGAAGAGATGTGCTTTTGACTATGGTAACGTAATAAGAATTACTGGTAAGACTGTATACTTCTATATAGATAGCAGACATGCACTTCTTGGACTTCATACACAACGTTTTACGTCAGAAATAGTAGTAGAATGTCACCGTGCCCTGGCTAAGCTGCTAACTAAACTTCGTAGAATCGGAGCCTTCTATCTGTTTAGCAACATCAGTCATAAAAGAGCTGGAAAAGGAAAACTCCCGAAGGCAATTTCTGAAAAAATGCGATAAAAAAGTGTTTGCAAGCTAGGAAGTTATTGAGGTATCTAAACGTAGTAGTAGTAAACAGTAGACCACATTCTGTGCGAAGGTCCTAACATCTCTTTTAGGCATCAAGCTGGTGAATCATATTCATCCCCTACAGTAATCAGGGAGACGACTCTGGGAGCTGTCATCGCCGACATGGAGTCACTAAGCTTGATATGCTTGAAGGGCCTACTGAAGCGTAAGTGCTGTAGTGTACCCTACTCCCCTTACAAATACAGAACTTCATGAACTAATAAAAAATATAAACGTGGGGACAATTTCCTACCAACCGAAAATTGACTAAGTCAGTCAATTTGCATATTTACTTTGCTTACTAATGTTTTTTAGTTTTAAAAATTTTTCGCCTATTTGACAAGTATATTTTTGTTTTATCTCTAATTTCACCTACATCCGGAGAGCGATCTTAAACATGTGAAACTAATAAAAATTTCTTCCATAGAACTAAATTTGGACGAATGTCAGCGTTTTGCTAGCTATAAAGTTATCTGTCATGTGCAAAATAATTTCATATCAATACAATTCACTACAGGCAAAGTAAAAAGTAAGAGCCTGTACACTGCGTTCAATTTACCTTGATATATGTGTTTTGTTGAACATATAGCCTATAATCACCAAGATTGATGCGCTGGCTGACAATCGCAATCATTATTTTGTGTGTTGCCAAGCGACGTTAATTATTTATGTTCAGTAATTATGACAGTTATTATTATAATTAATTCCATTTTCATTTAAACAAAATACGCAATATGTCAGAAAATTGTTAGTATTTTGTTTCGCATATAAATTGCAAATGGCTCTACTAACAGTAAACTTTCTGTTTTTTTACTTGCATTACATTAGTTAAACAAACCTTGTCGAATTATCGGAGAGGTAAGTTCAATAAAGGGATGAGAACTTCATCGACGTTTGTTACAAAATATTTTCGGCCGTTCACAAAACAGGGCTGAATAAAAAGAGCCCGTTATGAATTCGAACCGCAGTTTTATATTCGACAGACCGTATGGGGTGACGTGTCTTCAAAAAGGGTTGAAAGGAAATGTTATTGTCGGCGTCGCATTGAGTCGCGATTATAAAGCGCGACCAAAATGATTGAGGTTTTCATTTGTGATTGGGAACCTTCTGCGATACTTTTTTGAAACAGCTAAGGAAAATAACATAATTACTAATCAATGTGCGTACCTAATAAAACAAAAATAAACTTTTATTGAAAAATCTTAAATAAGGGATGTTTGTTCAGCTCAGTCTGTCACAGCATCTAACTAAGTACAAGAAAAATTGATCCAAGTTCAATTCAAAATTGATACTTTTTGAGATAATAAATAACCTTGGATATTGATTTTCCGATATTTCGTCAGTGTGTAATTTCTTTAAATGAAATTATAGAATTCATTTCATTTGTATTACAGGAACTTATTAATTGAATTATAAAGTTAATTTAAAAATGAATCAATAATATGTGGAGCTATAGGTTGTAAAAATGTCATGAATACTAACTATTTATTACTATGAAATATTCAGCATTAACTGTGACTTGATTAAGAAAGTAATGGAAATAATATATAAATAAAAAAAAAACAATAATGCCCCCCTTTTGTTCATGGTATAAATAAAATCGAATTTTATAAGTTTAGGTGAAGTTAATATGAATTTTTATAAAATATTTATTATCTCAAAAAAAAGAAAACCAAATAAAACTGTAGAATTTAAAAGTAGAAACACATAAAAGGTCTTCCACTTACCAAAGATAGGTGGTGTAAGAGATTTATAAGATACACTATATAATAGTAACCAAACACTACACATATATTAACATATTTTGAGTTTTAACATTTTCGATGTAGTTCTAAAAGAATTTCTATATGGAAACGAAACGTCTAAGAAACGGTATCCAACTAAGTAGGTGCGCTCCTAAAAAATCACAAAATGGCCAATACGTCAAAAAAATCTCAAAATATCAAATTTTCAAGTATCGTAGTAAACTAAAATGCAACGTTTGTCTATATTGTAATCAGTTAATAAGCATTTTCGCTTAAAATTGAACTGAGGTGGGTTTTACTTCATGAACGCAATTAAATTATAACAAAAAAATGATCAGATTTTCGAAAACCCTGTGCCCTATCAAATACCTTTTTTTTATCATATTGTATACTTTGGTATGTCTGGTTTAAGAAACTGTTTGGTTAGTATATTCTAGAGAATCCATAGCTCCTTTATTTGCTCTTGTAAATACTGTAAGTATTTCATAAAGCAACGGTGTTTAAGAAACAGATGTCATAAACGAATAACCAATAATAAATAATATTTTAGTGCATTAAGCAAAATTTTCTTAAACTGTGAACGATCAAGCGTCTAACTAAATATACGCCTGGATACAATAATATGGCTTCGTCGCTTAAATAAACATAACAACGAACGAATAAACCGAACATGTGCATCCCTTAATATAGATTATTACACAGCCACGACCATCCCTAATATCTGTCAAATTCAAATGAATAATTTAACCAAAGATACATATCTAATCAATTACCTGGGGACGACATATTATACAAAACCGTAATGGCGTTATATCAGACCTCTGTGCCATCACCCCTGTTTGATTTAAACCACTTGCCTTGATAATATATAGAGCATTACACAAAGCGGATTGCCAGCCGTTTGTCGTAATAAAATTCTGTAGGTATCGACTTAGGTACTATTGTAATTTTTATTATTTATTATTTTCGTTCTCTACTTCTTACTTTTTGTAATGATATAGCCTTTATTTATCGAGAAATAATACAGTACTGCCCTTATCGATACAATTGAAAAACAAGAAAATGATTTGAACATAAACGCGAAGTATCAACCTAACCTTAAGGTTCAAGAAAGATTAAAATTACATTTACGAAAATGAAAACTTTGAATACAATTTTGTTAAACTTTTTTTGCCTACATATAATAAATTCCCTTAGTAACTGGTTTAGTATTTTAGCCGCTTTGCAAAAAAAAGGATTTTTTGAGAGAAAGCAAAAACAAAATCGGTTTCGTTCTATAGTCCCAGTCAGAGAATACAGTGTGGAGTCTTATCGAGCGCACCGTTGCCAGCTTTAGCATCGCTGGTATTGGGCAAGAATCAGCTCCGGTATCGAACAAATTTCACCGCTCGAGTCCAAATTTTATGTCAATTTTTGCTTTACCCAATTTTTATGTACATCTAAATAGATGATATTACAATTTTGTTGGCGATATTTCTTGATTGACCTTAATTAATGAATAATGTCTGTTCGCTCTAAAATTATACTTAAAGAAAAACTTGGCAAGCCTAATCCCCTAGAATAATTTTATAATTTGGAATTAAAGTTGAAGGAATGTTTTTGAAAAAAAAATCGTTATGAACGATTTGTCTGAATTAACTCTTAAAATATTCATTATATTATTAGTATTAGCGCAAGAATTTGACTGACTTGGTGACTTTTTTCTTCGAGTAGAATTTATAAATTCTCCATTTTTCTGTTCCCTTTCTTTTCCACTAACATCGCTCAGTTTTGAAGCGCCGAGTGACTTGGAGTATGGATATGCATTATGTGAAAATGTTTTACATTCTGAATTCTTTGGAAAAACTGAGTGACACTGTCCTTCAAAAGTTCAGAAATCGGGTCGGCGTAGGACAATCTAGAAATGATCAGGTTTAAATTGCAGCTCATGGCGTCACTTGGATAAGCAGCATTAATATACCATAAGAAAATAGACCACAAAATATTCACAATCCCAGAAATTGTATTTCCAAATCAATACCTGACAGGGCCTGAAGGTCTTGATCGATCTTAATTGCTGCCTGCAATACTTGCCCAGCATCAAAGTAACCGCAAATCGCCAGAAAAATTATGTGGTGAAAGGTGCTTAAGTATAACGAAGAAATCAGATCAGATCAGAAAAAATTGCGATTTTTATGGGCTACACCGTATGAAATTGAAATATTGTCAAATTACTTGTTGAGCCCACTTACATTTACTGGATTTATGAACAACTTCTAAACATGTTTTTTGCTTATTTCTTTTTTTTAATAATGTGAAAGTTTTTTTGGGCCTAACGTAAATTTTTCGCGACAAAATTAAAACTACTGGTTTATTTTCTTCTGTTGTTCTTAAAGAAAAAATTCTAGAGGTCTATAAATCTGCAATACCACAAAAAACAATAAAAGAGCAATTCAGGGTGACAAAACAAGTTGTTTCAATAGTTATACAAAATTTTCGGCGCCGTGAAGCAGTTTATAACTTGAAGCGAGAGGGAAGAAAAAAACTATATAAAGCAAGAAGATGGGAGAATTAATAGAATTAGTCAAATCTGTCCGCGGTTTTCCCCAACTCAGATTTTAGCATAATTGGGTACACAAATCTTCAAGAACCATCCGATGTCGCTTAGTGGAACCCGGACTTCCTGGAAGAAGATCAGCAAAAAAATCGAGATGCACATCAAGTACATTTTTGGTGCTGTAAAGCAAGTTATAGTCTGGGGTTCCTTTTCTGCCTATGGAATGGCTCCTATTCATAGAATTGATATTAAAATGGATCGATTTTAATATTATGCTAAATTAGAAATCATATGCTGATTTAAATCAGATAGAGAAACTATGGGAGATCGTTGAAAAAAAAATCCGCAATAAAAAAACCTGAAATAAGGATCAATTTTGGCAAGAAATCCAAAATACTTGGAAGTCTATAGGCAATGAAACAATCTGATCTCCTCGATGCCAAAAAGGTGCCAGCATACTATTATTTTTTTAAGTATATTTGTTACGAAGTGGACTGTATTTTTGGCTGGCCGGTCTCAGAAAGATAAAAAAAGTTAAAAAAAAAAAGATTGTCAATCAAATTACGCTACAATCGGGTGTGAGTTGGAAACTCACTCAATATCAAAAAGAAAATACAAAAATAGACCCAAAAAACAGCATTCGTCCTTTATGCGACGGTGTTTATTACCAATATTATTTTATACACATATATATATATATACAAGGCTGCTCAAGATTGAACAATATATATCATATAACATTTATACTATAGGCTAATGACAAAACAAATTCGCGACTAAAATGGCGTGTATCAAACTAGTTGCATAATATACTATTTAAGGAGGCTTTGTAAATTTATAGCAATCATACAGAGGCGTTTGATAAATATAAATGCAACATTTGGTTGCCAGCAGAGCGATATAAAACCGAATGGTTGATAAGGTATTGACGAAACTTACACCTAGACAACATACTCATCTGAACATCACAGAAGAAAAAATATCAGCAATTTTAAAATGGAGTTAAAGAAAAATCTTTCAAATGTCCTCCGTAATTTCATCATTTTTTTTTCAGTAAATTGCGTAGATCGCGCAACAAACGCCGTTAAAAATTCATGCCGGAGTACATCGGCGACATTATCCACAAAGAGGCATATCAGACAATATCTCTTATGCCATCTTCAGACTCCACCCAATATGTGTCGGCAAACAAACAGAGGGACGGTCTATCGCCACTTCGGAACGGCACCGGATTGGCCGTCAACTTACAAATAGGCGTATCTCTGACGTTATATAAGACTCTTGAGCCGCGATATACCTACCTATGGGACGGCGTTTTAGTATAATACGACGTACGTTAAAAGAAACATACCGGCGGTAACGATGTAAATATGGTTGTTCCGCAAGGCTCGTCGCATCCCGCCGTCGCTGCAGTGATAACGATGTCGAATACGCCGCTGAAATCGTTCACGATTAATTCGATCTTGCCGGAAACCGCGCTAGACACGTGTAGTACCACGCCGGACGTGGACGGAAACGCGAGCAAACCGGAAGTTTCGTCGGAAGACGGCGACGCAAGTGAGTGCGAATCTGATTTGGACGTTACCGGTACCACCCCGCCACTGGATTGTTCCGGCAAAGCGAACGACGAAGACGAGAAGGTGTCAGACGGAGGTACGGTACTTTAAAATACGTTTGATATTGCGGTACTTATATGTAGAAAGATAGATATTTAAATTAAATTTATTTAAATATTTACAAAAAAAAAAACAAAGACACGAAATAAAAACAGTGCCCCATACTACACTAACTCAACTATGTTTTCATTTTTAAATAAATAAATAATAAATAAATAGGTCTTTATTTTCCAGCACAATTCAACAAATTACATTTTTTTTACTAACTAAACTAAAAAATAGAATAATTTCCAGAAAAACGCCGAGGATCCTGTTTTTCATCTTAAGCGGAGAAAATATAAACTATTTATTAAAATTCTAATATCTTACATAATAGAATATATTAATAGAAAAATATAATAATTATGAATTCCGAACCTATGGAGGTATCCTAATTGGCGGTTATTACGAGGCAAAATCTTGTTATACAGATGAATCGGCTTTTTGTTTAATGTGATTTAATGAAACATACATGTTTGCATGGTGGATTTTTCTCCATTTCATATTCAACCACTTGCTTTTACTTACATAATTTTTGAGAAAGATGTTGTCTTCGTCCGATCCCACAAATGAGTTTTGGACATGAATTTTGCACTACCTGAATTCTCCGTATGTCTGAAGAACCGACAGGGTCCATGAAAAACATCTCCGTAGTTAAATCTTAAACATTCGCAATTTTATTTTTTAGTGTTTTGGCCTAAATATTGCCGTACCTGACATATTTGCTTCAAAACTAGAAGAATCAGAATACTATAAAGACGTAAATGATTTGATAGAATGAGATATCAAAATCTCGTGAAAATATATTCAAATATATAAATTAACCGTAGACATAGAAAACACTAAATACATGCCATTATAATTGTATATTATAAATGTATAAAATTTATCACTAGTTCGTTTTAAATGAGTGACCGAGGAACTTTAGTAACTATTCATTTTTGGGTACATTTTTGCAAAGCAGCACGAAAAAGTTCACACAAATTTGACTGGGTAATATATCCGAAAATCCTAGAAATATCAGAAGTGGCTATCTGAAAGATTTTGTGGATAGAACTTATTTAAAGATTCTAGAAACAAACAAATCCACATCCGACCACGTCTTTAATAACACATGTCAAAAGACACGCAAATACTCTTCTTCTAGGTTGTACGATGAAAGAATTCGAAAAATAGAAAAGTCCAGCTTGGATATAGATAGGCAAACTTTTAACACCCTATTAATACAGCCAAAATGTCTTACCAACTTTTTAAACTCATTATGTGACTTTCAAAAGTCCTTGTAACTTGAATATGAATGTGTAATTTTGTGAACATCACGTACGCATTTAGTGCTTCTGTGATTTGTGACTGTTTATTCATAAAAAATTTATTTGTTTAATGTTTTCTCTTATATTATTAAAAATTCTGCCAGTGTGGTTTTCGACGATTACGTATAAATTTAGTATTTTGCCGTATTTATTGTGAAGTTTCTGGTTTGTCTTGAAATTTTTCGTATATTAAAGTTCGCTAAATCAACTTAGTTTATTCTTCTATAATAAAAGACATTCATATAATAACGCGGTGCGAAAAATGTCAAATGTGATTTTTAACATGACTTCCAAATAATACATTTTTGGTTCAATATAAATAAACTCTCTTTGAATTACGATAAAATTACCTCTTGCAATTTATCGTAACTATTTGTCAAACAACAATTAAGAAATCCCGGAAGAAACGTCTATTAAATACCTGAGAATAATTAATAAAATGAGATTTACAAATAAAAAATGTAAATAAAAAACATGGATTATTACCAACATTTGGTTACTTTAAGAAATTCTTAACTGTATCTAGTACCATCACTCCTTTTGTATAGGATTATTAGTTGAGGTGGAGTGTTTAAATGTGATTATGACCAAAAGTTCTAAGCAACTTTCAAAAATTGTTTCCTTATCTGTGACAAAGTAAAAGCTTACCCCACAGACTTGCTTCTCCAGCAAACCAATAACATCTAAATGGGTAAAATGAAGATGAATAGGGAACGTAAAGTAAGTATAGCTTTCTCTCAAATTCATCCCAGAGCTCAGCGGAATATTGTGCACTAAAAATATTTAATCTTTTACCACTAAATATTCAAACTGAAAAATCCTTCCATAAATTTCGGTTAATTAATCTAAAGTATGTTAGATAATAATATTGTGGTTAATATTCTGTTCTTCACTTTTTTTTGGTTTCAAGGTAACAAGCACGACCATGCTTTTATGATTTCGATGCATTTATTCTTGCTCTAGTATGTATAGGAAATTGTATTATAATTATTGTAAGATAAAAATTAACTAAACGTTATTATTATTTGTGAAACAAACACAAATGAGGAATTCAATGCGCATATTTGATGAGATTTAGGATTTGAAATATCTCTTTTAACGTGGTTCTTCGTTAAAGTTTTTGCAATCTTTTTACCATTGACAACAATTGTCTGTTTGAGTTTACAGCTTAGTATTTCGAAACTCATTCAACAAATTAATAATAAAAGAAAGAAAAACTTTTGATAAGTTCTACTCACTTGATGTAATTATTGCGTATCCTGGCATTTCTTCAGCCGTTTATCCAAAATTACTCTCCGATTATTGTTTAAAGAACCCTTCCTTTCATTCCGTGTTGATCAAACTTTCTTGTATCTTCCGGATTAGATAAATCAATATGTATACATCTGAAAAGCTTATGATGGACCATTTTAAATAAACGTAAGGCGTACGTATATTTATCAATATTATTTATTTTAACAAATATCCAATTATGTTCTAAACGTCAGCTTTATTGAATACTGTCGCCTACCACTTCGAGCATTCCGGTACTTTAGTCACGGGTTGGCAGTTATCGGATGTGTACGGTATATTTAAAGCGTTCATGGTATTTTGACGTTTGTCATGGTTATGTCACACGGCATTCATAGAATGTGTTCGATGGACTATGCTCTGTCATTGTTCAGTTGTTAAGTTATCGCCTTATCCCAGGCACTTTAAGTGTCTAGTTCTTATTGCGCATTGTTTTCGCTTTGTCAAAGAATTCGTTATCACATAATGACTAAAAATTTAAAAATATATATTACGCAATCCTATTAACCACCAATATATTTAAAAATGAAACAAAATGTTGTTTGTAATAATCGTTAGCTAGGAAATTCGTATTTCTGGCTAAAACTAAAAATTCGCGAAGGCAACATACCCACAAAATACATTTTCTAAAAAATATTGCCAAATGGTTTATGTAAAATTTTAATATCTGCTACTTTTTTTAAGAATAACTAGACGTTTAACCGTTTATATTTTTTGTTTTTAGAGAAGGAAAAAAAGCCCAATGACAAACCCCCTTACAGCTATAATGCCCTTATTATGATGGCGATACGGAATAGTCCCGAGAAACGACTAACATTGAACGGAATCTACGAATATATTATGAGAAATTTTCCGTACTATAGGGAAAATAAGCAGGGTTGGCAAAATTCGATTAGGCACAACCTCAGTCTCAACAAATGCTTTGTTAAGGTAAAATATCATACATACAAATACGTCTTCATTTTCAAACATGTCTTCGTATTCTATTGCTTCGTTAAGGATCTCCCAAACCAATGTGGCGAAATCACAACAGTTGCGAATATTCACTTCGGCAACCATAGACAAATTCAAATTAGCACGCATTTCTTTATTTTGACTGCGATTTATTTATTTATTTAGTGATTACGCAATGGTTCTTGAAATGTGAGCATGTACATGCAGAGTTTTCAATAGGATATGTGGAACACCTAATAAATAAAGAAAAATATTGAAATGTAGCGAATTATTGAATTATATGACTTTTCTCACGAGTATTACGGCAATGTTTTTAAAAAAGACTAAATTAGAAAAACGAGATGAAAATAGTAATTCTAACGATATTATATATTTCTATACAAAAAATTTAACAAATCCTACAACATTGTTTCATACAGAAAAGGCCAGTTTTGCTGCTCTTCTTGGACCACTTTCATCATTTTTGAAAGCTCCAAATTTCTGCTGGACCTCCAGATGAAAACTTGTCATCGAGCATACGTTTTTCCAATTAGAAGATGGCACCTCCATCTACTTCAACTACGAGCACAGTGTACATTTCTTACTTTGAAAGTGCTACTCTCACAAGACAACTGGACAACTGTAAGGCCTACCAAATCAATTCTGAATTCTGGAGAATCAGTTTCTAACTTAATACATTTAAGTTATAAAAGCACTATTTAGTTTACAAGAAAACACTTCAATTAACCGACCTGCAAATTGAGAACCATCTCTTCCAGAAATAACTGGATATCTCCGAGGCTAAACTAGACCTTCAAATACAGTCACCTATAGAACCATATCTTCTGTTAAAAGTTTATCTCTCTGCTCTCCCAACGACACTGGATACCAGAGACAAATGGACAGCTCCGAGGCCTACTAAACGAATTTCGAACCCATATACACAACATTAACCTACCATATCCTGACTATCTCAAAGCTACTATCTCATGTACTACTATTTAGTTTTTCAATTAGAAGAAATTACTTCAATAAATGATCAAGCTAACACTGCAAATGCAGATATTTATAGAATCATCTCTTTCTTTGAAAGTGCCTCTCTCGGCTCTCCTCCCAAGTGATGCTACGTTTCAGAGATAGAGACAGGACAGCGAGGTCTACCCAATTGCTAAAGAATCAGGGTCCAAATTCCTCAATACTTTTCAGTCATATAAGTCATAATAAATCTGCTACATATTTGCTTAACTTGACCGATCATTTATTCTAAATACATGTTTGAAAACGTGGTAAATTTTGGTTCTTACCTGGTCGCTCTTCAGGTAAAATAGCTTGTCGAAATTTGTGCTTAATTTTAGATTGTAATTTTCCTTAACATGTAAAAGTTCATCAAAAAGAAGCAACCGATATTCTACAATAAATAAAAAATCTCATATCGTGTTTTCTTAATTGTGACGTGGGTTAATTTTGGTTATGGTAATGGTGCAAGGCACAACTTCATCCGATTGATATTTTTTTTTGTTTTTTCGTTCAAGCGCTAGTGTTTAACGTTTTTAATAATCAATATCTAAATCCTTGATGAAATATTTCCTTAGCGTTGGTTTGGGGGGTTTTTTATACTTAAAATTTGTTGTCAACGATGATGACATTAAATGTTTTTTCAGTTGGAATATTTGCATTTACAGGTACCTAGGCATTACGATGACCCTGGCAAAGGTAACTACTGGATGCTAGACCCATCTGCCGAAGACGTATTCATTGGGGGCACTACGGGCAAACTGAGGCGAAGATCTACGGCCGCTTCCAGAAGTCGTCTGGCAGCGTTCAAACGATCACTGTCGGTCTACTCTCCTCTGCAACCTTGTTATCCACCCTTTTACCCTCCGACGCCTGCCCTTCTGGCCGCTTATTCGAGATACAATCCGTATTTGCATTCGCTACCACGAACGGCGTTGCCGGGTCAACCGATGTTTCCTTTGGACAAAGTGCTAAGCGCGTCGGCGCCTGACTTAAGCAACATGCCGCCGTTCTTTAGGCCGCCCACCGCCTTATTGCAAATGTACAATAATTTGAGGTTAGGAAGTCCTTTGCAATACCCTTTGCAGTTGCCCTTCATGAATTTGAGTCAGCAAAATCCAGCGTGTTCTTCGCCAACGGATTCCGGACCTCCGCCACCACCGGTTGGCGAGGGCCTTCTGAAGCCAGTGACGGTGATAACTAGGAACAATTAACTAGGGGATAGAAACGAGTGGCTGAAGTAAATACGTAGTTGGACGCTGTAAATATTTTGTTAATAATGTACAAAAAGATGTGGCTAGTAGATATTCGTGTACATACAAGTCCGATATGATTAAAGTTATTTATTACCAATCGATTGAACTTTTGGATTTGTTACGTTACTCGAGTAAAAGTTTCTCTCGTATCAAATACGCAAAAAGATCTAGATTTGGACCGCTACGGTACAACGAAAACGTATGTGTCCCATTTGAGATGTGTTTTTATGAGGCACTCCGTTATTATTGAGATGCCGGTTGTTTCTGTACTACTCTTTGCCACTTAAAAAAATAATATAATCATATTTCTATAAGCACATGTGTCAGCCACGAAGTAAAATTAAAAAATTGTCAATTTTAAAAATGAAAGTTAATGTTTTGGCTATAATCTGCTATAAGTCAAGCGCGAAAACCAATTATTTGTCGCAAAAGGAGGGGTTTTCAGTACATATCTGCATTTCTCAGTTGGATTTCCGTGCAATAAGAGGCGAAAAAGAGATCGAAATCGGCAACTATTTGACTCAGAAAGGGAGTTTTACGTCGAAATCTAATGGTTTATTAAGGTTTTCGTTACTATAATGCTTAAAAACGCCAATTTTGACTAGTATTTGAAAGATATTGACATGAATATGTAACTGTTTGTATCAAAAAATGATTGTTTAAGCTGATATTTGCAGTTCTGATGTGGTATTAGGTACGATATATGTCGGAGAAGCCGATTTTGACTGGAATCTGCTTGAAAATGGAAGAAAAACCTATTATTAATCCAAGAAAGTGGTTCTTTAAGTAGTTATCTGCCACTTAAAAAAGTAAGTAAGTAAAATTGAAAAATTGGCAATTTTAAAAAATCGTATGCATTTGAAATATGAAATCATAGTTTCTTTTTCAGAACTACCATCAGGGGTCGAAATCTTAAATAATTTGATTTTTTTTTATAATTTATTATGACATCGAATTAGATTGTTCTCGTGATGGTTCAATTTAAATTTTACTTCAGCTATGTTTAAGCTCAAAAGTGCTTACGAACCGATTTACAGTCGGGTAGCTACAACCCAACTTCTGTGTTATATAGCACTTGTCTGAAAATGTAATAAGATTATGAGATACGAGAAAAGATTGGAAAGAGTCTGTCAAAAATTATATTTTTTATTTTTGGTCGAATAAAGTGTTTTTTTCACGATTGTAATCAGTATAAGTGCAATAAATATTTAAAAGCGCTAGCCCAAAAGTAATTAATGTTACGCAAATCTTTTAATTAGCATCTTAGGACCACTGGAAATTAATTAAAATTATTTTGTACTATTTACAAATCTTCTGGATTCCTCCTCCATCGGTTCTTTATAAATCAGCTGAGGTCTGAAGAAGCCAACAGGATGATTGGCAAAACGTCAGCAAGTTCGATTTATAAACAACCGACCCAGAAGGAATCCAGAAGATTTGTAAATAGTATTACAGTGGCCTGTGGAAGTTTCTTAAAAAATATATTTTGTGTGTACTAATTAAAGATCAAATGGAAGAAGTATGGGTACTCAAATTTTATTTTTATTATTATTATACTCAGTATTACTGAATAATCACTGAATAAAGTGCTGACCACTACCAGTTAAATGACGACCGCAGAAGTTACGATTATGCTGTGATTGACCGGTAAGTACCAGAATTCTATCGCTGAATAATTTCCAAAATATTTGGACAACCAATCAAAAAGCGAAATGATTGGCTAAGGACTAATTTTACCTAGGTATGATATGGGTTTGTATGGGATAAAACGATCTACTTATTTGGGGAGACATATGAAATTATCTTTCGTCTTAACCACGAGTACAATATATGCTTTATTCCATCGGAGATTTGTTGTTTCACTCAAACAACGATATACATACAGGGTGTCTTCCATGGTTCCTAACCATGCATACACCCTGCTTGACTATAGGTGACGAATATTTCGTTTTAAAGGATTAAAAGGATTTTTTTTCTGCCCAGAGCAAACAAACTGTCTTCAGAGCAATATTTATTTAAAATCGCCAGCATACAATTTTTTTTAAGTTTTAATTTTGATAAAAATCTGCAACAAATCTTTAACTATTTCAAAAATAAATCATATGTTTTGTGGCAGCACAGTCTCATAACATAATAATCCTTTGATAATTTTTGCATGCCTTTCATAATAACTAACTTAATGCTAAACCCATATGTTTTCAATTTCACTGTATCTAGGGTTTTGCTAAAAGTTTCCGTCATTATAAAAACAATTCTGACATTTTGAGATTTGATTCAAAATATTTTCAAAATCGTACCGCTAACCGCCTTTGGCTTCATTATTTTAAGTGAACTAATAGAACGGATGAACGAAGCTGTCTAACAATAACATTTCAGTTGATTCGCCTCCCAAAAATAGCCTGAATCGATTCAACAAAATGTTTGAGTTCTAGCAAATCATGTGTTTTCTCTTTAGATGTTTAAAAGGATAATAAATTACAAAAAATGAATCTCGACCGTGCGCGTTCTCAAGCAATTAAACAATTTGAACTCACCCAATCGGCCGTCATTCTTGTCTCGCAAATAATAGCCGACTTCAGCAAAGTCACTTTTTTCCGAATTAAAATTTGCACCAATTATTACGCTCACTGTTAGACAATGGAAAAGGCATTAATTTAGTATTTAGTACATATATGTCATGGACGTGTGCATGAGTACATTTCGTCACTCGAATGCAATCGAAACCTTTGGCTTAATTCTTTTACCTCCGATGCAACGTCATAATGTGTAATGATAATTGTGAAAGCATCTCTAATAGAAAGGCATAATAGTTCTTGAGGGGCAGTGGTAGATATTTTCCGAGATAGAAAGCATTTTTTGGATTAACATTTGTAAAACATATACTTTCGGATATACCTATTATAAAAAAAACTTAAACCGAAAATATTTTACTAGAGACAACGGCCAAAAATGATCACCTCTATATAGACTACTTCAGAAACGGGTAGAGTAGGCAAAATTTGTGATGTAAATAAATAATTATTTATGTATTTATAGCGAGCAGCCTTTTAGCAAAACTAGAATTATTTTTAATATTTTTGTGTGCCTATTAGCGAATTAAAGAAATTGAAGTTGCGCGCTCGTTTTATTCAACGAACTTTGAATTGTTTACCTAATACCCTCAAATTCTTATTCTTTTATGGCGTAGACGCCATAAGACCGCGTAAAAGGACCGAGCTCAAACCGATCCGTCAAATTGCCCGAACGATTGACATTTTTGGGCACCACACCGCAGATAACATCTGCTACGGTCGGCCGGTTAGTTTATAAAAGAAAAATGACGGCTTTATTTCGATACACGGGAGCTTTGATATCATATTCCTTAAGTTTCAACGAAAAATTAACTTGCATCTTAAAAATATTAATTAAACGGCCAAAAGGTTACCTATTCAAAGGCAAAAAAAGGAATCTGAAATCAATTTTTTTTAGGTTTTGCAATATTTTGCAATTTTGCAATAATTGAAATAACCAATTACTTTTTCCTGGATTAAACTAGAACCGGTGATACTTTACTTTTTTGCAAATTAAATTATTTTGATTGAAATTCTGATAGCGCTTTTTACTCCAAAGTACTAATGTGTTAGATAATTAATAGATAATAGAAAGTTAGACAATAAATAATTAAGGGAATGGATTAATTAGGAAAACGCTTGTGTGAGTGCTTCTAAGTTATTCCTATTGCTATCCGCGATAAATTATACTTTTGCAAACTTTCAGTGTTGCAATTTGCGTCGATTCCTATGGAAATAAAATTTCCTATAGAGTTTAGCTATGAGCTTTTTCTTAGTTATTAATGGGAAAATGGTTTCAAAGAAAAACTCTTAACATGCTTACGGGAATTGCAAGATTTGGATTGATTTTTCCTTAAAATAATCCAACAAAAAAAAAATAGAAATACAGCCTGCTTATATGCAGAATCCGAAAAAAAAGGAAAATAGAAAAAAAAAAGAATGGAAAAAGTTAAAAAAAAAGCATTTTTTTATCAAGACGCTAAATTTTTGAAATCAATGGCCAAAAATGTAAACATTCATTTTAACAGAAAGAAGTTTGTAGATTTATTTTTTGCTATAAAATGGAAATCCAATTCTTTATAATAGAAACAAATTCGTTGCTATGAGAATCAACTTATTGTTGATTTGATTTAGTATTTTATACACAGAGTGAGTCGAAAAGATTGGACAACCCGTTAGTGATACATTCTTTTTGTAAAATTATTGTGACTTTATTACGTCATTTAATTTTTCATTGTCGGTTTCTAAACAATTCCATATTTATTTGTAACTATCTCAGTTTTTATATATTTGTTGAAACATGATATATGTCATTGTCCTGTTAGCTTAGAATTTCATGCTAATTTTGTAAAGAAAAACTGCATACTAGCAGAAAAAAATAGGTGTCCTGTACAACATTACCCTCTCAATTTTCTCTAATTAAAAAATCACCAATAGTAAATTAGTAAAGTATATTAATTATATTAATTGATAAGAAATAATGTTAAGTATACAAATTTTATAATATAATTAGGCAAATGTACCCTTTTCGCTAATAAATATGCGTGCCCTTTTATAATTTAATTGAATTAAAGAGAAATCTGCCGTAATCGGTGGATTAGGACCTGTTTACCGAAGATTCTGTTTATGCTTTTGGCATTGCTAGTGAGCAACACTTGACAAGCGAATAGTGGAGGTAGAATTGAAACAAAGAGCAATAGTTTTCAAAAAATTAGTTTTTCACTTACTAAAAGGGTTTATACCAAAATAACATTTTATAATAAAAGTTCATAACTATAACCCTTCTCGAGAACACTTTAATTTTTTCTCGTTATCAAATAGATAATTTCGCCCTAATGCTGCTTCCAGTTGGTCAAACACTCAATTCATCAGCCGAATTGTTTCATATTACCTTTGGTAGGCAATATTTCTATTAATCGAAATAAGAGTCCCATGTTCGACTGTATACCCAACGGTGTGCCTTAGAGATGTGGGTGTTTGACACTAACTTTATTCTCATTGAGCAAATATCTATGAAAAATGTATCCGATTAACTGGACTACGGTGTACGAAGTTCTTTCAACATTTGTTCAACTTTATCTTCTTTACACAAGGTAAACAGTAAATTGGCAAATTCATCTATAATATGGACACAGGTCCACCAAAATCACACTTCTAGTTTGGAAAGTGAGCAACGTAAATTCTTCGGATATTTCGACTATAAGTTATGTTAAATTGGATATTATGATTCAAGACAATTTTATCAACTATATGACTGCAACTGTTTGACATAAAATTTCTTGTGTCCACCCTCTATAAACTTCCTAATAATTCTATAGACCCTTCGTCCCCACTGGAGAGAATCCTAATACCACTCTAAATTCCAAGCAGTGATTTGACTCACTGGAGTCTAAAGGATTATTAATTAGTTTTCTTTTCTTCAAACCTCCGTTGTACTGTTTATTTATTATTGCTATGAACACTTTTCGTTTTTAAGTTGCTTTATTTTATTTAACACATTTTCTGTAATTAGGTTAAAAATAAAGTATTATTATTAATATTATTATTACTATTATTATTATGACTATCCCGATGAATTATATTATATAATATTATGTACACCTATTCAGAAATAAATAGTGTAAAAATAATAATAATTTAGCTATCTAATTCACTAGGTAATTTGGTGGACAACGGCTGGATTCGCTTGCAATATTAATATAGCAAATAAACAAATCCATTCAGTTAATTGAAAAGACCAAACCGTTTAGTTGATTGAGAATAACCTTATAAAAATAAAAACATTCATTCGCCATTACATTGTTGTTAAATGTTCCGTTTGAGCGCTACTTTTTAAACGAGCCCCGTAAATCTAAAGGAAGAAAAAACACTGCCTTCAAGTCGGAGATCAGTTGGTTCGGTATTTAGATGGATCTTTTAACAATTGACTGACGTTCAAAGACACCGCCTCGTTGTTTCCTAAGAGCAATTCTGACGCAGACAACCGATTCTTCCGACGCTCAAAGTGGTCCTTAGTTAGATGGAACAGTATTGTGGTAACCGATCTTTAAAATCATTTAAGAGATACGTATTTTTTATTGGTCGTGCTTTGGCCACAATTGATTTTCAGATCTTAAGGGCTACGTCATTCAGCAATTAATGCTCAGGCTGAAATTTAACTAAATGTTATTCTAAGATCTAAACATCATTATGTTCGTATGTGACGGAGTGTTAAAAATATTTTGTTTTTGTCCTATATTATAATTTTATACACATTATAACTTTTCTACAACTATTGGGTTTAGGGTATGGTCTGTTCATAGATATAAGAAAGTAACCAATTACTTTTGAATGGGATTATCCAGGGGTGGTCATTAACATACAAAGCAACAAGATTATTACCTAAAGTTTCGGAATTTAAATTCAGGTAAAATTGTGGATAATCCCATTTCAGCGATGAAAGTGAATTCAACACATGGGTCTTAGATTTTAAAAAAATGACAAAAGGCAGGTTTTAATGGAATTTTTTAGAATCCGGAAATGGCGACTGGAATATCTAGAAAAAAATTGGATTTACAGAGAACAAAGGCCAATTATTTACTTGGATGAAATCTGGTTCGACAATTATGATACCCCGGAAAAGGGTTGGGTTGACTCAGCTGATAAGTGTAAAACAAACGCGCCATTAAAAAGAGATAAAAAAATAACTATTTTCAAATGGACTTTCTCTCTCTGTATTAAAGATTCTTCTCTGGATTACCATGAAGACACCACCGCTGATTTATTTGAAAGTTAAAGAAACTAGTTCCACAAAATTCCTCCTAATAGCGTCATTGTAATGGACAATGCAAGTTATCACAGTAGACAGTTGACTAAAATCCCTTCCTCATGTGACACAAAAGCAACAATCCAAAACTACGTGTATAATCACGACATTTATTTTCATGAAGATTATACCAAAAAGCTCGAATCTACAAAAGGAATACGTCTGTGATAATTATGCAAAAAATCTAGTTCATACAGTTTTAAGGCTTCCCACCTTACTACTGTATATTTAATCCCATTGAACATGTTTGGCACCAACTGAAATCGTAACAATGTTTTTCCCCGTGTTAACTCCAATGTCCTCAAACTTATAGAAACCGAAGTTTTTAACATCCCTCCACAGGGTTGGGCAAATTCTGTTAAACATATAGAAAAAGCAGAACAATCGTATATCCATATTGCAAATAAGATAGAACAAATAATAATTAGAACAAACAATGATAGCGATAGTGATACTGATATATTATGTGAATAATTTTAAGTAATTTAAGTAAGAAATAAAAATAATTGGTAATTTATTTTTGATCTAAACATAAATACATACATAAATAGATAAATATTGTTTAGAATCTTTCCTAACAAAACCCCAAATTCTAAGCAAAATACGCACCTGTCCGGCCATATTTCATTCTTAAAGCTTTCTTATATCTATGAACAGACTTTACACGTTTTAGTGTAGTGTATTGTAGCACAAACCTACCTGATATTTTGGTGGAGTCACCAGTTTTATATAACTTTTGGGGAATAGATTATATTGCTGTAGCCTTGTTCAAAATAGATTTTTTTCGAACACTACTTGAAGTCACACACTGATTTGAAATACATACAAGGTGTTTCCTAATATTTTTGATAAAAGAAAGCAGGAGCTAATTTTAAGAGGAAATGTGTTACAAAAAATACAGGTTAGAAAATAACGTCTGATGCGTATTCTTTTTATTATTAATTAGTGGCAAAGGATATTCCACGCATAATAACGAGTTCTAGTAATCTACTTTGAATTGAGTCGATTTTAAACTTTTCAGGAGGAGATTTGGCCTTTACAGTAAAATGTAATTTTGTTGCTAATGTTACACAAATTGACTAATAGTTGATACAGCAATAACAATCATTTAAGTAAACAAAAGTCAAATTAACTGCTGAAAATATAGACTAAACTATGCATACCAAATATCAAGTTTTTTCTTCTATTCACGCCGTCTCTTCAAGAAGGTAGCGATAGAAATCGTAATTATAGCTTTGGAAACTGCAGCACGAAAGATTTGTTCAGACGAGCAGTCAAAAGCACCTTCTTAAGTCTTTTAGCCATGAATTTTGGGGTCCTCCTACTGATCCTTGTACTTTTCCTTCTATTATGAGTCGAAGTAAATGATATCTCTCACTTCTTACCACATGACCTAAATATTGAAATTTTCTTTCGACGATGGTATTGAATAACTCTCATGAAAAATTTTCTTGGTTATTCAATTTCTGAGAGAAAATCTTTTTTGTGTGAACTATATTCAATATATTTCATTTGTTCGCTTGTTTGCCAATCGTTACTAACAAAAAGTGTTTAAATATAAAATAAAATACGCAATCTCTTTTATTGCACTTATTATTTAATAGGCCAATTTTTATTAAAATATAATAATATATTATGCAACAAGTATGATAAAAACGTAAAAAACGAATGACTGAAAAAAGTTACATTTACTACTGTATTGTCATTTAATACATATTGTCACTTTTTTTTTTCATTGTCTTTTCTTTCTTCGAACCACTTTATAATAATTATTATTATTATTGTTATCAGACTGTGAAAGTTGTAGCATATGCATATATACCTCTAAAATACTTTTAAAAACTATAAACATCTTAATTTTATATAATTTTATAAACTTATATACCATTTTAAATATTTATATTTTAATTTTGTATCTATTTGTATAAAAGTGATACCATATAATCAAGTATGAAAACAACGTTTTCTTTTCGAATTTGTTGCTTTAAAAATATATATATTTTTTTTATTGTTTATTATTTGTTATTTAAAAATAATTTTCACAATTAATTACGGTAAAAGTGCATTTCGAACAAATCTAAGTTGATTAAAAAATAGAATTAAATAAAATTCTGTAATTTCTTCTACTGCTCTGGATTTTTTTATATTGTATTTAAAATTTTGCACATGATGTAATATACCCTAATAATAAATATCGAGACGAAGCGGCCCTTGACACCTATAAATAAAAACGGCAGTAACTAATGATTGTATTAATTAATTTAATTATAAACCACCTAATTTTTCTGAAAAAAAATATTTTAATGCATTTTTTATGTAACATTTTTTAGCAAAATTTTCATTATTGCAACAATACAAGCGCCCCACAAACTTGTTCGTTCTTAGGCATGTTTTTCACATTTTTAACGTGTTTATTAAGTCAGAAACTGTTTGTATAGGAACACACTTATCGGAAATACAAATCTGAAATTGTGTGGTTTTTGATGGATGAGGTTTCCACTCTGTCAGCGTATATACTTTTACTTTGCTTGGCGAATGCCTGGCAGGTTACATATAGACGCCCGTTTCAGAAATTTTTAACACAAAAAGGCTAATAAATACGGAGATCGATGGGCTATCAAATCCCTGAGCGATTCGTACAGGGTGGACGTCGGGTGCAGTCGTAACGCTTTTGTTCGTGATTCGAAAAATTAATATTTAATTTTAATTTTAAAACGAAATTGTTATACGTGTGGCTTGTATTCGACCGGTCAAACGTACAACAGCTTATCGTACTTTATTACAAGAAAGTTAAGGTCTGTAATGATCTGATATCGTTTCCTCGGCTATAATTAATCACGACTTAATCGGATTTTCGTGTACACCGCCGATGTTTTAACGTGACAGCTTCAGATGAAAAGAAGATATACGCACTAATATTGTTCTTAGTTAATCGGGTTGATTAGGAATGTTATATCTCCCTAGAGTGTATATGGGTAATTATTTTATATTAATTGTTGAGGTTAGTGCTTCTATGTCCAATCCAAGGAACAAAGGAAAGCGAAAACTATTATCACGAACCGAAACATTTCCATAACAAAATATGCAAACATTGGACTAGTAAACTTTTCAGATGTTTAGTTTGTTGGTGTTTTGTTTAATTACATATATACAGTGGTAGAAAGAAGTATGAAAACTTAGTGACGATATCTGTATCTGAATTATTAGCCTATTTGGGCATTTTACAAATAATTGTTTCGTCCAGATTTATATTTTTTAATTTTAATAATATTTAAAATAAAAGCTAGAAATAAGTACGGAAATTTTATTTATTCTACGGAAAACTTATATACAAAAAATATTATTTTTCTTATATTAGCATAGCCTTGAGCTTCTAAGGCGGTGTGGCATCTTGTAGGCATAGAATCAACCGATTTGTGTAGAATTTCTGCAAGCATTTGTGACCTCTCTGGTTGAATGATACTTAAAAGTTCCTGTTGATTTTTAACATTGGTATTAATTTGAATACTCCTATGTAGGACACTCCAGCAGTTCCGATCTGGCAATTCGGATGGCGATTCAAGTACAATTATGGTTTTCTCTCTAAAGCATTATTCCACTAACTTTTGCGTGTTTCGGATCATTTTCGCGTTGTAATCGCCAGTGCAATGGCATATCTTCTTCTGCCAACGGCAGCATTATATTTTCTAATCTCTCTTTGTATTGAAATCGTTTCATTTTAGCCTGTACTTCAATGATTGTCATTATCCCAGATCGAAAAAAACATCCCCAGGCCATTATGTTCCATCCTCCGTGTTTCCCGGTAGGAATTCGGTACTTGAATCTTGCGCCAACTGATGTTCTTACAAATGTTCATCGCTCCAAAGAACAGTATTTCATTTTTCTCTTGACCAAGATCTATGCCGAACTGTCCCGATACTTCGTTTTTAATTTGCCTGCATGATTCTCGGGGGTTAAGTTTCGACATTCTTAAAATGGTTTTATCAATGCTGCAAGTAGTTTTACCGACCTTTTTCCCCATTTTAAAAAAAGTTTACAATTTTTTGTCTGAACTCATCTAAAAAGTAACGGCGACTGTGCATACTAAATAACTATTTTTACACTATATCTATACTGTAGAATAGACACTGAATAATTTTGAACACTATAAACTTTCCATATACACAAATTCCCTTATGACAAAAATGCATGACAAACATTCCTATTTGTTAAATGTGGTCAAAAGATATATTAGTGCCGTCTCCTAATGTATGTAAATTAATAAATAATAATAATACTAATAATAATAATAAAATAATAATAATAAAATAATAATACAAAAATAATAATAATAATAATAAACAATAATTGATAAATAAAATTCATATAATCATTCATTCATTTTATAGCAATACGTAAAAATAGAATGTTCTTAGTTGCAGGCGACATCTAACATCGTTGCTCCTATGCAAATCCCTAAAGCACACAACACTTCATAAGTTTACAAACAACATACAATGTATGTAATATTTAATTAATTTTTAATTTTTATTAATTATTTCAATTAATTTATTTAATATTTGATGAGATATATGTATAACAAAATTGCAAAGATAGATAGATTCATTCATTCATACAAATGCAAATTATAAATTAAAATCGATAATTATTAGAACAATTTAGCATCTTCCTTTTAGCATCTATCTTGGAAACAAAGCATTTAGTAAATAATTGTATATGAACTTTCTTTCTTTTCTATTTTGACATTACTCTACAAATTGAAAAATATGAACAAGTCAGGAAATTTTGGACCAAATTAAATACACAGAACAAGAATAAGAATAAGATGAAGAAAAATCTTCAAAAGTAGGGTACACTAGGTATATGGCTATAACAAACTTGATTTTACTAATAGTTCAATTATTAATAATTATCTAAAACAGGCATTCTTATCGAAGTATTATAATCACATGGAGATAAAGTTAGTTGTAGGAATTAAGACTAAAGACCTGTCCGGTAGCCTATATTGCTAGCATTTTTAGATGCGTTCCGATTGTAATTAAATCGTTAGTTTAAAGTAGGTACGTTCGGATATGCAATCCTATAAGACTGCCATACTTCACAAAGCCGTTTTTAAAGCTAGGATGTAGAATTATATAGCGAACTCGTTCACTATATGTTTTCCCAGCTGTTTGTAGATATTCATCTTACCAGCATTTTCTGGACGCTCTTTTACTAAAAAAAATGTTTTTCATGTATTTTACCAATCACTTCTAAACTAAAGTAGCTGTATATATATGTCAATGTTCAAGTCGGGTATATCCCACCTGTTGCAAAATTGTACCGCTGCAATATTTATGAAGCTTTAACGCCATCTATCATAAATAATAAATAATAATAGAAAAATAATAATATATAAAGCAAAATCTGCTGTGAAGGGGACAATATTCTCAGAAATCTGAAGTCGCTGAAGTGACTGCCGCTGTCATCCAACAATTGCTAGTGCCGGATATGCAACTAATGTATTATGGAAGATATGATTCATTGCACAAAATGCATTCATTGGATGCATTACCTCCACATCGATAATAGTACATTTGTGATTTTTGTTTTTGATTTTAATTATTTTTTGTGCTTAACTGTGGAAATGTTACCAATAATTATATTTTGTGGCAATTTTGTTTCAACCATCCACTGGCACCAAAAATGTAGTGCATTTTATATGGCAGGTACAATATATCAACCCACGTGGTACAGTTTATCGAACCAGGTAGGTAAATTGTAGCGTTTGCAAGGTTTTATACAAACTGAACCCCTAGCATTTGTTACATTAATAATTTGAACAAATAATTAGCGACTTATTAAACAAAATACGTTAAGTGGTACAATATATTCGACTTCTATTGTCAAAGAAATTTACGCCACTGACATTTTTACCATTTTTGTTATTTACTTTGAATAATATACTTGATTCTTGAGTTGTTTTTCTTGTCTTGCCTCGGTTTTGAGTAAAAAAATAAAAATCATGAATATTGACAATTTTTTGGAGGCATAATGGTAATCGAAATGTTAAGCATGACCTCCATCAGCTTCATTGCAGGCATCAGTCTACGATATAACATTTCCCAAATTTTTCTTTTTTAATCTTCGAATCTCTAGCCGTATATTGGCCCCTATCAACTGAAAAACTCATCCATTCTCTCAAGTACTGAGGTTCAATACGGTAATATAACAAACACACGAACTCTATAGTATAATTTGCCAAAAAATTTAATTTAAAAGATGTTTCAACCATCTAAAAACACACCGCACAGATTTACACCAAATATACAAGAATCGTATATCCTGTGCGGTTTGTTTTTAATTTGTATTGGAATGGCGATGCAATTTTAAGCGAAATATGTCACCCGTTTTTTTTTTAAAATATGTTTTAATAAATGATACCGTAGATTTCATGTGTTTCTTGTATTACCTATATGCTTTACGCTATTACTTTATGAAGTCACCGGCTATACCGGGTCAATTAATATATACTTTGAACTTAAATCTCGGACATAACGAAGACATCTAGATAAATGCCGGTAAAAAAAATCTAAAAGACGAGGGTGTTTAAACGGAGAAAAGGAAAGAACCGACTCGCACCACAAAGCAAACTTCCTTCGGTCCCCTGTGAATGGACGTGTAATTAGAGATCCAAATAATTATGTAACTCTATATTCTGTCAGGCAATAATATAGAGACGTAACACGCCGTATATGCCTAAATATTTTATTTGGCGGCATTCGAGAACCGCACGAAAAAAAATGGACACAAAAGCCCGATGTAAAGTATATCCACCCCCCTTTCCTTATTGAATTAGTTTTTTAAAGATGCCGCGAAACCGGCTGACAGGGCTTCTTTCACACCCTCTTCTTTCGGGTGATACCGAAATCAGTCGATAAAAGAAGGGTATTTAACGACACCAGTTGGTTTGATGTCTCCAACTGTTGTATGTTAACATGCGACAAAGACTTTGGAAGAATATTATAAAGCACTAAAAAATAGAAGAAAAGAAAACCACAAGGAACGTTTTTGATGCATCTAAATGCACCGAATTTTATAAAAAAAAAATTAAAGGTACTTGAACATTTTTTTTTCTTTTTCTTAAGCTATTAATTCGCACACCACTTTACCGAAACTGTTCTTTATCATACAGGGCGTCCTGCAAATTAAAATGTTTAATAAATAATAATTTGAACGTTCTAATAGAAATTTTGTATCAACTTCAGGCTGAATGCCACTTTAGTAATGAAAATAATATTAATTTCCTATTTAAGGTGTCGGGAAAAGTCTTCAGTGTGTGATCTTGCTGACAATTATTAGTTGACCTGTTTTTAACAATTACTTTTGTTAGTGAGTCGATAATAATTTACTGGGTTGTTAATTTTTTATGAAATATGAACAGTGTTATTAAGGTATAAGCAACTGTACAAAATCGCAAAACTAAAGTAACGTTTATTAGAAATAGGCATGCCAGGATACATATGAATTCAAATTTGCACTGGCAAATAAATAATGATGGTTTAGTAGATGTGAATTAATTGATGAAAATTTGACGTTTTCTAAACATCATAAATATTTTACAAAAATTTAACTGAGGTAGTTTTTACTTGATGAAAATCCATTTAAAAAGTTAAATTAGAGTTGCACATTTTATTTACTGGTGTATTAAAAAGTTGTTTTGGGCGATACCGTGGCTTTATCAAATACACATCTAAATTTGATCTATTCCATCTAGACAAACAATTTATTTTAGGAAGTCAGGTTGGTCCTATCTTGCTGTAAAGTCTGTTTATTGCACCAGCTTCTTTTAATTGGATTTCTTATAACTATCATTTCCAGTTTCCTTAAACTGGGTTAATATTTTTTAAGAAACGTCCGCATAGGTCGGATTTTTTTCAGGATATCTTAGAGCAAAACCTTGAGACGCCAATAAAGAATTTGATTTATTTATCGAATCTTAAGGTAATGGTAATTTTTTAAATATTTAAGCGATCCGCTACTTTTTACTAACCCGGTATATATAAATTACAAAAAAAAAAACGAGAATTTTAACAACCAGCGAGATTAACGATGTAAACATTAGCGTTAGGATGTTATTAATTATTAATTAAAAAGAGAAACCTATTAGCGAACTAGGGATAACTGAGCCGCGAGCAAAGAGCGTTAGAGCTTTCTACAAAAGCTGTTAAACTATTAACACCACCAGATAATACTGATAAATGGAGTTTATTTCGTGGGACTGAAAAGCCTGAAAATAAACCTACAACAAGCATTCTGAAGCTTTTGTAACCGATTCAGCGACAACAACGCAAGGGTAAAACTATATCGCCATAATTTAATAAGGGCAGGACAAATGGTTCACATAATTTTTTCCAAAATTTGAAGTTAAACATGCTCATATGGGTGATTTCGTTCTAACTTTTACTTTATTACCTAAAATTTCTAAGAATTAAAAACTGCACCTTTCAATTTTTTTGTTTGCATATTATTCATCTATTTTACTGCAAAAATAAAAGCCTGAGAAACAAATTTCAAATTTTCCGTTTTACAGTACTCATTTATCCACGAACTGACATCAAATAAATTTGAGTTCTAAAACTATATAAACTCTTTGAACTACAACTCAAGGTAGATGGCGCTCGAATCATATAAAATCAAATTTAAAAATATGTTAAATTTTAAAGACAAAAGTTATTGCACCGGAATTAAGTGTTAAAAAAAAGAGGTAATTAGTTTAAATCATATATTGCAACAACCAAAATTAAGAATTAATAGATAAATTTTAGAAATGGACATGACGCAGTACTGACATTTAGCTGATATATTGTAGGTTCTCTCTGAATTAATTATTACTAACCAATTATATAAAAATTTCATTATCAGATTATTAATTAATCACCTATATATGGAGATCGTAGAGCAAAATATGCCTTTTTCAATAGTGATTAAACTTTGGCTTTGAAGCGTGACTCATTCTCAAGTATTAAGCCGAGATTTTTTACTTTTCTTACCATCTATAAATAGGGCATTACTACACACTTATTTGAATTTAATTTTATTTATTTTTTAAAACAAGCCTGTTCAATGTCCAATATTTAAAACAAGTGCAGTAATTGAGTGTCGCCTGCAAACGCTTTAGTCAAACTGGTCACACCCGCACTAAAGAGATCTGCCATGGAATACAGAAAGAAAATCGGCCTCAAGACCAATCCCTGAAACAATCCTAAAATTAGAAAAATGGCACTGCGTGACGGTGGAACCCATAGTAACCTAGCTTGGCACATAGTCGTTCGTAGTCTAGGGTGTGAAACTTGTAGAAATTCAAGTAAACGATACTAAAACCACTGACAGTTGTTAGAATCAGGAATCAGGAGTCAGAATGATTACTAAATTTGGAACTACAGAATTTATTAATAGTGTTGGAACAATTGTAAGAGAGGCTGAAAACAGAGTAATATAAGTTGTTAATTATGTTATGTTATCATTAGGAATGTTAGAACGTTGACGAAATTTCACGTTAAAAGTACGTAGGGCTCTCCTTGGAACTAAGGCTATCTCGATCTTAAAGGTAAAAACCGCTTGTCAGGTTTAATTGCAGCTCCAACAGAATTTCTAGAGTTCTGTAGTAGGGCGAATCCGCTACTAAGCGAGTACGTTTATATCAATATCAATACGCCACAATGGATACAACGCATAATACAACAATTACGGAAAATAATAATACATACTGACAGTCCAAGTTAATTATGAGAGATTTCCCAATTCCATAGGTAACGAGATGCAAAAAAACTTTTACTCAAAAAACATCAAATCTCGCCAAAAACCATAATCTCCCGTTTTCTGAGAAAACGCGAATAGTAAACTATAGGACAGCATTCAGTAGGTAATTGAAAAGTACGTACCCTGAGAAGTTACAAAATAAGATGTTTCCTTTAAATTAATCAAGTTATAGCCACTTGAATTTGGTAAAATTTTTGGCCTCTCTTTATAAGATGGGAAGTTTTTTATAATTGGGATATAAAGTGAATACGATGTACTGTAAGTTCGACTGACATAATTAAACACTTATTGTTATAAAATCGAGAAATTAAAATTATATTAAATTGGATTTTAATAAAAACCATTAAGATTTAATTATCAGATATCTTTTGGAAACGCACACTAATTTTGGTAGTAAAATCCAAAAAAGGGGTTCGATTTTAAAGAGTACAACTTTTAACAATATTTTTAACACATTTGGGGCAAAATCTATAGTTTGAAAGTAATTTTAAGTAACTATAATAAGATTTCATGTATTTCTGAAAACCTTGGATTTTGTGTCATTTAAATTGAACACACGTTCCAAAAATAACTTTTATTTAGATAAAGAAAGTGCTAGAACTGATGAAAATAAACTTTTATAAATGCATATATATCTGTAATGTTTCGTTACTCTCTGTCATTGTTGCCTTTAGTGTGTTGCATTGCAGCCTGTTGGGGAAAAAGTAAAAAAAATGTATGTCTGGCTAGTCAAGCAAAGTGTTTTTTTTCACACTTCTTAGGTGGCTGTTTCAGTTTGTTGTCGGATGTTGTGACATCAAGGTAAGAACCCATCGGATTTTGGGGGAAAGTGTTCTCCGGACGATGACGGTGGTTCTTAAAATACCTGCTGTCTGGATCTGACTACAGATATGTATCTGTAAGTATAGCCCTTCAAGATGGTTTGCAGAAATTATGAAAGGTTTAATCTGTACATTTATTAAATGCCACAGGTTTCTGTTCTGATTTGATATTTGTTTCCACTACAATTATATCTGGCTTGTTGTGTTGCACTTCTCGATCGGTTATTATTAAGATATTCTAGTAGAAAATTGAGCCTAATGCAACCAGTGTAACTGATCCGTCTTCCAAATTTCCAACCCCCTTCTCCCACCCACCACCTGGCATTACGCTTCGGATGCGGGTCATGGTGTTTAACAAGATTACATCGGTCCGTTTTTTTAATAATAAGGCAGCTACGAAAACCGCGCCGTTTAATTTTAGGGACACGCGCATTGTGTCCAAAGCTACAATGCAACGTCATGAGGTACAATGAAACCGCATTACCGTTATTGAAGACGCGCCGCCATCATAAGGGCCACAATATTGTTGACTCTAATTATATCGTTCGCACCCTTAGACGCGTTGCCGAATTTGTTTTAAATAACTCATTTTAAGAATTCTGTGTGGATATTATCAACAGTCAGAAGTAGGACCACGTGTCACATATATTAATTGTAACTTACTGGTTCCACGAAACGTCTGAAAAGAAATTGTGGACTTTTTTCACGCAAATTGCAAAAAAAAGAAGGCTTTTGCACAGGTACTTATTTAAAAAGGCTGCATCCTCGGGTCGACAGAATCAAGCTAATACTCGCAGAGACAAAATGCTATATAACACTCGGAGCCAGCATAAACTGAGAATTTTGAGGTAAAACAAGGTGTGAAACAAGGAGACCCAGTGTCTTCAACATTTTTTAATTACGTGCTGGAATATGTCGTATGAAAAGCCTATATAAACAGAACAGGGCTAATATAAGCAAATAAAAACTAAGAGTACTGGGAGAATTGAGATTAAAACAAGAAATTGAAAGCAGGTTATTAAAAGGAACAAATTTACTGAATAGCAAAATTAAGAATTTGCTAATCAGTCCTGAAACAAAAGCGAGGACAAAATTCTAGCAGTTTGTCAAAGAATGTGAGAAATGGAGACGACATATGGAGCAAATGAAAAAGATAGATTTCCCAAAAAATATTAGAGAGTGGAATTGGAGGAAGGAGTAGCAGAGACAGACCTAAGGTGAGATGAATGTAGGAGGTGCTGAAAGACATAAATGAACTAAGCGTTAACAACTGGAGAAAAAAAGAAGAAACAAAATCAACCAGGCCATGGATGATCCTTCCAGGCCTGCATTATTGTATTTTCGCGGCTGCAACTTTAGGTTTCTATTTCATATATTTTTAGCATCGGGTATTCTATATCATATAGGTGAGTTGTTTGCTATTAAGCGTAAACCGATTCAGAAATCTTCCATTTAGAAGCAGCCCAATATGCGTACATTTCTTCTACGTCTCTTGCTATATTTCACTGATTTCATTGAGATAAGCAAAAGACTTTCGAAAGATCCTTTAGTGGAAAATGGTCCAAATTGCTCCTTTTTGAAAAACTAACCAAAACTACCGGTCCTAGGGTTTCAGCAGATTTATTTTGAGGTTCGCATTTCACGACTTTTCGATTTTGTCATTAGGCCTATAGGATATGTGCTACCAATCGCAACGTTTATTCCCAAAATTATCGGATACTTTCGCATGTTAAAAGAGCAGAAAGAGAAACGGAAAAATATTTAATCTTGGAAACAAGGTTGCACAGGAGTCACTACAGAGAGGAAAAGAATTTGTTCCTGAAAATAGAGCACATTTGTTCCAATTAAATAATTTTATTCGTATGGAGCAATTAAATATCGAATTCGGGGAAATATTTTTTTTTAATCGTATCTCAACTAAAATATATTTGTTGCAAGAAAATTCTATTTTCCAGGATAAATCTTACGCTATTACAAGAAATATGTTTGTATGGTTACAATTCTAGTTTATTTATGGCAGGAAAAGGGTACAATTATGATTTATTTGCGAGAACTTTTCGTTGAAGTAACAAGTGAAATATTTATTCCAAGCAACGTAAAATTCATTTAAATTCTAAGGAACGAGCAACTTGCAAACAATTATATTTAATTGAACTAAATGTTGCGAAATTTTTCGCAAAATCAAATTTGCCATCTTCAGGTCGATTTCTTGTCTGTACTTGTCGACTCATTTGGATCGGTCACCAGTGAATTCCTAGGCAGTAATTAAAAATATTCTTTATAAAAAGTTGTGGGGCATGATGGTCTAAAACCTACAATATCCAGAGATATTAGTTTACAAGAGCAAGTAGTCTTAGTGAGTATGATAGCTTCTACAATGGTAAAGGGTTTGTAATGTTAGGCCATATTTTCGTCTTCTTCTTCTTTAAGTGCCGTCTTCGTTGCGAAGGTTGGCAATCATCAGTGCTATTCGTATTCGTGACACAGTCGACCGAAATAGTTGGTTTGTGGTGCACCCGAACCAGTCACGTAAGTTTCTCATCCATGAGTGACGCCTTCTTCCTACACTTCTCTTTTCTTGAATTTTTCCTTGTAATATCAGTTGGATTAGTTGGTACTTTTCTCCTCTCATGACGTGTCCAAGGTACTGAAGTTTACGCTTTTTTACCGTAATGATAATTTCTTTTTCCTTTTTTATTCTTTTCAGGATTTCCATGTTGGTCACTTTATCGGTCCATTTTACCTTAAGTATTCTACGGTACAACCACATTTCGAAAGCCTCCAGTTTCCTTATGTCCAGTTTCTTCAGAGTCCAAGCCTCTACACCATAGTACAGTACCGACAAAACATAGCATCGCACCAAGCTGAGATCGCTGCCACAGAGCACTCTTTTCATTTTCACAAATGTTGTTCTCGCCTGTCCTATTCTAGTTTTGATTTCTTCAGAGCAGTCGTTATTTTTATTTACAATTGTACCTAAGTATTTATAACTGTCAACTTTTGCTATGGAGTGGTTATTTATATGAATTTGTGAATTGTTTTGTGCTGTTTTTGATATTTTCGTACTTTCTCTCTTTTTGCACTTACAGCTTCTTCTATCTGAGCAGATATCTAAAATTACCCACACTTTAAATTTATTTTCTTCAATAGAAACAATGTACCTACTTTTACTTGAAGAACAATAGGTTCCCTAGACTCAGCAATATTACTTTCCATTTTTTAAGTTTGAGGGATTTAATCTCTACATATCTAGAAACATTCACAATCAGCCTATAACATGGCGGCAATACAAATGGCGATGGGCGGCAGCGTGTCAGCTCCCATCAGAATGTCAAATAAAAACCGGTTATTGGCGTCAAAAAGGTTATGCTTCTAGGAATTAGAGATTTACTTGCAGCAAATAAATTTTAATTTTATTAAATATGGTAACATATTAATTTAACTTTCGCTTCTGTATATTCACTTGTATTCCAGTTAATACTAAACGAACCCATGTGATTTTAATAATTGTTTAATTCAGGGAACAAATTGTGTAATATATATTTTGTTAATGTCGGTTTGCAGAAAAATCAGCAATTGGTGCAATAAGAATATGATTTAGAAAATTGTGGATTATTGAATTAAATATTTTAGTTAAGACAATTTTGTGTCAACAAAAGCTTATTTATTGTGAACGTATTTTATTCTTGTAATTAATTTTTTCGTAACGTTTCTTTTAAAAATTTTTAATTCAACTCAGAGACAAATTTCTGTCAGCGTATACTTCCCCAATATTGTTCGAATATGTTTCAGCTCAGTAAAAACTTCAATAGTTCCTCAAGCATATTCTGGCATGACAAGCATGATTGAACAACCCCGAACTAATGTAGCCGACCGTAGTTGCCAGATAAAAAAAATATTTCGCGACCTCACAAAAATGTTTGATACCATTTTACAATCTTCGAAACCAGTTCAGACCGGCGCGAGTCGAAGTCGGTATTCCTTTGTGGCCGTCTTGTTGTAGGATCCCGTCTTGTATTCCGGTTGACATTATAGGCTGATAATTGTAATTTATCGGAAAAAAGCCGGCTTTATGTTTATAACACTTGACCAGTAACACCGCTCTTCGCGTGTCACTTTTAAATATGGCTTCATTTTCTGCACGATGATTTACTCGTTCGTTGTTTTCGACTATTAAGTTGAATGAAAAAATCATTTTTAGTGCATTAATATAATGGGTGTCTCAGTAGTGGTACCGATACTGGAGAAACTGACAGTACTAGAAATTTTAAAAATAATTATTAATGTTGGAAATTATTTTTAACTTTCTAAATGGCCGCCAAGGGGCGTAAAACAGGGCTTTTGCAAAATTTTTGGCATATTAACAGCAATCAGAAAAAAAAAGAAAGAAACGAGAAAGGCAACGAAAGTAGTAGATAGGTAATAAGTCTGCACATCTCACTATAACGTAAATATACTGAGAATATTGGAATTTGTTAAAGATTTTAGCAAAATTAAGGATTCAAACACACCCACAACTCAAGGTCGCAGAAGTTATTATTAAAACCTTATTTGCTTTCGCCTACACAAGCATCATCAGACCTATCGAAGAATAAAATAATGTACATAAATTTAGCATACAATACACACGTAGAAAATCGCCATGTCAAACGCAAATATAATATAAAAAACATAAATGTTTATAAGGATTACGTTACTAAAAATCAATGTTCAAAATTGGAAACGTCATTAACGTAATCAAGGATAGGATTCCATTATAGTTTTAGTGATTTTTAGTTTCTGCAAAAGATCAAATTTTTTACTCATGTGGAATATTGTCGACAAAAAATGAGTAGCAAAAGCCGATTTGACCTCTGTTACCTCAGTATCCTTGTACTTTTTCACCAAATTTAGATGTTCGTGAATCCTTATGAAAATCTTCTTTATCACATCCATCAATTGGCTATGCTTTCCCTTTTTTTTACTCTTTAAATTTTAGGCATATAGACACTGATGTTGTATAAAACGGACCAATTTCATTTACAAGCATTTCTGTAGATTTATAAAACGTTTATATGCATTTTGTTTCTATTATTGAATTGCATTTAAGCTATAAATAAGCATTATTATTATTGTTATTACTATTATTATTATTATTATTATTATTATTATTATTATTATTATTACTTTTCTTACTTATTACTATTCTTAGCCTTAATATTCATGGCCTTTCTAGCAAGATTGACTTACTTAATTGTTATTTGTTCGATAAAAATATTGATATTTTATGTCTTTCTGAACACTTTGTCTGTGATGCAGAGGTTTTGAGATCATTGAGCGTGAATAATTTTTTATTTACAAGTTTTCGATGCCGTCAGACTGCGGTCAGAGTATCAATTTATAGTACAAAAAAATTTACTGCAAATCTCTAGACTTAGACAAATACTCGTTAGATGTTCACGCAGAATTTTGCGGAATAGTGTTAATCCACAAAAACACCATAATCATAAACGTATACAGATCGGGGAGCCACGGCGACCCTTACTTGTTTATGTCTAGACTGGAGCTTCTCCTAAGGGATTTCTACTCTCTAAAAAGAAAACTCATCATCACAGGTGATTTTAATAACAAATTCAACTTGACTACTGACGTTTTAACGGTGGATTTTGTCAACCTACTAGCTACCTTTGGTATCTCTCCTACAATCAGTGACCACACCCGAGTAATTGAAACCACGTCAAGCTGCATTGACAATTTTCTTGTCAATATATCTCCAACTTTATTTACTGCTGGCAGTGTGGATCCAGCAATCTCTGACCATTCAGCAGTGTTTTTTAAACTACATTCAGACTCTTGTCCCGCGGTTGAAAATCCCACTCGATTTAGACCAATTACACGGACCGGTTTAAATGATCTATCCGCGAGCTTTGAAGCTACCAATTGGGAACCTTTGTTGGACATGAACGAAGACCCATCAATCTTAACAAACAATCTGCTCCTCGTCTACACCGCGAACATTGAACAGCATTTTAAAGTTGTCGAGCGAAACAATTCCTTTCGGCCCCCGGTATCCTGGTTCGACCGTAACCTCAGAAATAAGAGGGATCATGTGCTGTTCCTAAAAACTAAATGTCGAATATACTCCACACCCGACACATGGTACAAAGTACAGACAGGCGAATGCTAACTATAAAAAACTAATTAAAGAAACTAAATCAAAGGCCTATTCCAGCTTTATATCCAAATCTACCAACATGAGCAAAAGCTGTTGGGCCTTAATCAATCATGAAACCAATCGATCATCCAGAGTCACGCCCAACTCGATCACGCCCAATGAGTTCAACCTCTTTTTCTCCAAGGTGGTCGAGGATCTAATCTCAACTATTAGAAAATCCAATGATCCCTATGGGTATTTAAAGAAATTCTCTACCAGTAAATCCTTCTTTTTGAGTCCGGTTTCAGAAAGCGAAATACATGAAACTGTCATAAGTCTGAGCAATTCAAATTCCACTGACTGCTTCGGCATAAATTCAAAAATACTGAAACACACCATAGAACACATTGTGGGCCCTCTGACGGCTTTAATTAATGCAGTGTTCTCAAGTGGCGAATTTCCATCGCAGCTGAAACTATCTAAAATAATTCCTGTTTATAAAAAAGGAGACAATCACATTCCGAATAACTTTAGGCCCATTGCAATCATCCCTATCTTTGGCAAAGTGATCGAAAAAGCCTTAAAAACCCGCCTTTCACGATTTTTTGATAACGACAAACTTCTGAGCGATTCTCAGTTCGGCTTTCGTGAAAAGAAATCCACAACCCATGCGCTCATAGCATTTGTGAGCAGGGTGGTCCAGGGGTATGATGATGGTGAGATTTCGAAGGCCTTGTATGATCTTACAAAGGCTTTTGACTGTGTTGACCACGTCGTACTATTGAATAAATTAAGAGTTTTACGGCGTCAGGGGTATCCCTCTACAATTAATAGAGTCATATCTACACAGCAGGTTTCAGTACGTTGAGAGTAGCGGCGTGGCAAGCGATAGCGTTCTCCCAGTAGTCTCCGGCGTGCCTCAGGGGTCGGTACTGGGGCCAATGCTCTTCATTATTTACATAAATGATCTGACGCTGGTCCGCGTGAACACTGCAGACCCATCTTCGCGGATATGAAGATTATGACGCTACCCTCTACCTACATCTACAGATCTCTTTTATACATTCATGATAATGCTGATTCTTATCGCACACTAACTAGCAGACATGAGTATAACACCAGGCAAGGTGATTCGATCGCCCTACCGTACTCCAGACTGACGTCCTCGCAAACTAATAAAATCAATGTTAAATTATACAATGTTCTGCCGAGCAGCCTTAAAAATCTACCAACCAGATAATTTAAGCAGAAAATGAAAATTTTCTTTATAGAGAATCCCTTTTATGACACCGATGAATATTTGTGACTTTGTTATCTATATGTTTACTTTTCACTTTATGTATTATTTACATCTTATCTATTATCTTGAAGTATTTTGTATAATTTAGTGCAATTTTTATATAAATATATAATAAAGGTATAATTTAAAATAGAATGTTAAAAAGCCTAGAGACCAAAAATCTTGGAGGAAAATTTTAGTAGATTTCTATAAACCTACAACTCAATTCTTTTGCCTTTTCTTTTGTTTTCTTCAAGATGAAGTAAATTTTCCCAAGTAAGGAACTAAACACGTGTAACATTTTAATGATGATAATTTTTGAGATATTTATCTGTATCTCTTATCAACGCATGTATCAATGTTGTTCATCTGATCTTCCAGTAAATATTTTATCCGTTCTCTTATCTGCTCTATTAAAATTTGGTATTTATTAAAATTTAAAAAAAAAACGGATTTTCGAATTTGGTAAGAAATTCTATGCCGAAATCATGTCGGTGTTAGAAAGAGCCAATAAATAGGTAAGGCATATTATCCAAATGCTTTCTCGAAATCACAAAAGCGGTTTAAGGTGATATTGCAGCGTGTAGTAAAAAAGATCTCAAAAAGGCCGCCCGGGTAATATCAGATAACCCGCTTCGCATTGAGAAATTAATAGAATCCGATATATATTTCGATAAAGAGTTTTATTTGATACTGCTGGTGGCCCAATCTAGAATAATACGATTTTTTTTCCACCGACTAGTAAGGCTTTTACGGCCTTTAGAAAGCGGCTCGTATCGGTGTGTTTGGTTTCAATGGTGATTGATTGTTATTATCTTGCGCTTAACCTTTTTTTTGGTGAGAGTCGGCAAGTGAGCACAGTGATTTCGCAAAAAAGATACATTACGTTACGTCACATAGAGTTCGTTTTTTGAGCCTCTCTGGGGTCGTATGACTCGCGTTTTTAATTTCGTCCAAAAGATATAATTTTTTTGAACTATACCATTGTGACATCAACGTCATTATAACATTTACCGACTTCCTAGACAAGATATGAGGAATCAAGAATATTTAATGGCAAAAATTTACTTACCAAAACCTATTATTATTTTTCTTTTCCTTATCTAATACTATCGTTTATGGACAATTCATAATAATTAAATTCTGATAGGACCAAAGGAATTCATGACCTTAACCAATGTATTTTGATGGAAACCTCTTTGAATATTGGGATTAAAACCAATAATATTTATTATGAAATTCATAACAAAATTGTAAGTAAATACTAATTAATTAATAAATAAATTGTAGTAAATATTATTGGAAAATATATTACGTGCTTATTTTATTCACAATAATGAAACATATAACTTTTCTCAAAAATCAGTTTCCTATTTCCTTAATAGATACTTAATTGTTTTACTTTGCACACCAATATTTTCCTTACTTTTTGGTTATTTTAAATTGATTAATCAACTAAGTAATCAATTTTGCTATTAATTGTGGCACGTTGCCTAGGATTGAAAAATGTACATTGAATACATAATATTAAATAATAATAATAATAATAATAATAATAATAATAATTCCCTTATCCACCAACTTAACTGACCAACTGACATTACGAAACTTGGAAAATACAAAATATAAACACTGCAGCAAAACTAACGTGTTTTAAGCTGAAAAGCAATTAGATTAAACTCATGAGGTTGTGAAAAACCGCCACTGGCAATACTTGTGCATAAAATTGGGAGAAAAAAGCAATTCATGCTGTTCATTTTTTAAAAAAATCGCTCAGTCTTGAAGAAGATAAATTAAAAAACTTTAAAACTAGGAGGATTCTCAAACATTTAACAAAGAGGACGCGAAGATACTTACAGAATTGAATGCAGAGAATTGAAGAGATATTAAGAATTCCCTTACATATAACTGGAAGGAAAATAACTCTTTTAGGAATAAGTTGACCAAAAATGCACAAATCGCTTTCTCTTACTCAAGCTGTATTTTTTATGATAAAAATAATTTAAAGAATCAAAACACCCGTATAACTTTGTTTAATTTGCGGAAAGCCGTTAAAGTGAAGTCTAGGTTAAAGTTAAATTGTAAAATATTTTAGCAGGAAGAATAAGCTAAAATATGTCTACAAGATATATATTTTTTTTTAATAACTAACCTAAAACAGAAGTGAATTGGAAAAGTTGAGACAGTCGAAGTTAATCTGATCGTTCACATAGGGAATTTATTTAATATAATTCTGCCCTATTCAGCAAAATCCCTTTATCGCAAAAAAGGTTTCCTGATAATAATGCTATGTTCCAAAAAATACGTATCCATGAGGAAAACATTATACATAATAATAATAACATTATATATAAACATTATTAAAGTAATATATAATATATAATTATATAATATAATTATGTAATATATGATAAATAATTATATAATATATAAAAACGCACACAAACAAAACACTGACGATACAATTTCTGTATTATACACGAATGTATTAATAGATAAATGTGCTGGTTCTAAGGCATTTTTCTCTTTCCTAGAAATTATGTCAAAAGCTGATGATAATTTTTGCCTTGTTAACAAATCTCTTCTCATCGTGCCATAACTTGTTTTAGGTTAATCCAAAATGCCTGAGTTCCATCCTTAAAGTTACTATTTTTCTGTACTTATTTTATAAGCCACAATAAAATAGCGTTTTTAAAAATCGACAGTCTTATGCTAGAAGCTGATTATGATATTTATTTTATTTTTTTAAAGCTCTCCAATGACGTTTGTTGGCACTGAAATGAAAATAGCATTTTCATGCTTTTAAAATAAACTCTGAAGATTTTTTCAAGCACAAAAGAGTACTTCCACTTGGCTCCATGACAGATCGACAAATCCCAACGCAAGCGCTCCAAACATTCAATTAATTCGTGTTCGACGAACTTAAATGTTACTAATAAAACATAATTGTCTACTGTGAACTCGGGTGGGTGTTTACGTACATATGACCCCCGATCGTGAGATTCGGACAGATGTCTATCGGAATAAATACTCCAACCGTAAACGTATGAAAGTAAATTATAGTTTAGATATTTAGTCTCTGACCGCAACTAACAGCACGGGTAACAGGATCGATCGGTGGCTTACGGTATACATTTTTCATTCCTTTTATTATTATTTAAGTGATTTTTGATGTTTGCCGTAACAGGGTGTCCCACACAGACTATTTTAGAACTTCCGTTAAGTAATTTTCTTTGCAGAAGTTTGATTAGTTTTCCATTAAAAGAATAAGATTTTCTATAGTTTTTCATCGCCGTTTATTAGTAGTTATTAAAATTAGTCGTCAACGAAAACTTTTTCTACATAATTGAAATTACAAAGGATTCCCAATCGAAAAATTTTGTTGATATTCTTTTCTGCAATCGTCAAAAGATATAAAATATCTCAAGAATGGTGGAACTTGCTATAGGACATTATACGATGAATTTGCTGGAGAATTTAAAGATGCCATAATATACAGGTTGGTGTTTTTAGCAAGCAACAGTTGGAAATGAACAGCACACGGGAAAAATTTATGAAAATCACTTTGTTCAAGGTTTTCAGTTTTGAAATTTGACAGTGTCTGGTTATTACGCACTAAAAGAAACACAGTCTAGATTCAACAAAAAATCTATCAACTATTATTAAAAACATTAAAACACTAAAAATATAACTAACTAAATAAATAAATATGAAAATACGAAACGAGTCCAATACATTTTTTTCTAAACTTCTTTTTAGGTAACAAAATTAACCACTGAGTTTGTTGTTTATCACTCCTTTTGTTATGTTTTGTTATGTTTGGCAACTCCAAGTAGAAATTTTGATGTTTATCAGAAACGCTCTAGGATTGGCTATCAGATTTAGATCCGTTATTCGTAAATAGGAAGACTTTGATCGCTCTTACATTGTACACTTGTTTTTAGATGCGAATCCGAGGTGTGTTCAAAAAGTGACTTTTGTACATCAGATGTTCACAGTTTCAGCCAGTTTGAATGTTTACTTTTTTTATAACAGCGTTAGACGTGTTTTGTGTGCCCTGCCGATTTTCTGCTGTAAAAAAAAATGGGACAAAGAATTTGCATAATATTTTGTGGAAAAAATGGAATAAAGTGCTGCAAAACCGAAAGAAGCAGGTCAAGTTCGATCAAATGTCAAGGTTTTTGCTTACTGTTTTCTCTGTTTATCGTGGCGTAGTACATCCATAAAGGTCGTACGGTTAATAATACCTTGAAGTTATGCGCCGTTTGCGAGAAGCAATACAAAAAAACGTCCGGAATTATGGGAAAACAATTCGGAGATTTTGCATCACTCATCGTTGCTAATGTCTAAATTTTTGGCCAAAAACAAAACCACAATCATTCCTTAGCCACCATATTCACCGCATATGACCCCCTGCCACTTTTCCTGTTCCCAAAACTCACAAAAACCCATGAAAGGAGGAAGATTTGAAATGATTGAAGATATAAAGAAAAAATCGCTAGAAGAACTCAAGGCTGTACCAGAAGTGCATCGAGGATTGAAAAAAACGTCGACACAAGTGTATTATATCTGGAGGGATTACTTTAAAGGGGACAACATTAATTTTGATAAATAAATAAATGCTTTTTGATAACACTTAAAAGTCACTTTACTTTTTGACAAACCTCTTAGACTGGTCATGCAACGATTTACTATGGACGAGGTAAAATTCGCATGATCAACTACCTTTTGGGGTAATTTTACATATCTTGTACTTGAAACGTTTTTCTCGTGTTCTCTTCAAATAAATATTGATGATTTATTGAAGAGAAAATGAAAAAAATTTATTTTTAATCTTTGTAACTTTAATTGCAAGATATGATATGATTAATGAAATCAAGAAAAGAAAATCGAATTCTCAATTTTTATTTTTTTTTTAAATGTCTCGGGGACTACTTTGAAAAGTTTCTAAATGGGTATTGTTTAGTACTGAAATTTGTAACTTTGCCCCAATATAACGATCTTGTAAAAAATGCACAATTAAAATTATTTGCAACTATTTAATCATTGATTTAGCTACGTCAGCTTAGAAACCGACTTGAGTGCCAAACTAGCAACCCCTACATAACAAACAGAGACGCAGTTAAATGAGTATCTTAAACGACGAAAAGAAAAACGCACTTCTCTATGAACACCACTTTCAAATTCTCATTCACCTGAAGGAAGGTGTGGCCTGACAGTCATCTTGGCATTAAATGCATTTATTAACAAAAAAGGAGCGAACTAACATAACATGGAAGCCTTTCCGGTGTGTTTTAATTCGAAGCTTTGTTCAGCTGTCACCGGTTTACATGGCGTGTTGATTACATTCAAGTGCATACAGAGTGTCGCGGTTTCAGATCTCACATAGTAACAGTTAGGTTTGATATTTTCAGAAAAAGGTGTATTACAAATCATCACTTTAGGAGGCCAAAGTTCGTTAGTTGGCCGTTTTCATAAAAAATTCGGTTATTTCTTAAGTAGAGTACATAGCGTACCAATAAAAGGTCAAGGAAAAGATTGAAATAGTCCGCTAAAGTATTCACTTGTGCCGAGGGTTTTATTCCTATACCACACATTACTTCAGTTATGCTCTGTTTCTTATTGCGAGAGAGTTATAATAAACTGTGGTGTTGGCCGGATTCCATAGGCGTACTCATAATAATTAAAATCAGAATTGTATTTATTTACTAGCCGGCGGCTGTTCGCTAGTGTTTCAGAATTTTTTGCTGAGAAACGGATTAGTAAAACTCTGTCTTCGTTAGTGGGCATTCTGCTGCAATAAGAAAGGGTGTATGTACCTATTTATGGATCCAGTAGCTCGTTCTGTCAGGACTGGTACTGAAACGGTTAAAGGTTGCCCACGGCATAGTGAAGCCAGGAGGCCAAAGTACTAGACTCAGCTAATGTGGTTCTGGATTATTTTGTGCCCATTTCTCTGACCAGCAACCCGCGGCGTTTGAATTATCAGCAATTAGACGTTGACCCACCCATTGCTAATGGGTGCACTTTTTGTACTATCTGATCTTCTCAAGTGAGGGGGAGTGATATTTAAAAAAATTCATATTGGCTTCTGACAGGGCCCGTTATAGTTCTTATCGCACTATTAAGGCGAGTGAGAAGAAGGCAAGTGTAGATGGTGTTTATCCAGGCAGGACAGCAGTGCTCTACAACAGGATATGTGAGAATATTGAGCACTATCCACCACTATCGGTAACAAAAATTGATTTGTCGATAATGGCTTACGAGTATTTTAATTAAAACGGACTGGATTCTGTCATCGAGACATAACGAAAAATACCCACGTCTTCTTGAAAAAATGGTATAATTCATTGACTTTAAAAATTGAACTGAGGTGGCTTTTACTTGATGAAAATCCATTTAACAAAATAAATAAGAACTAAAACTTCAGATTTTCACGAAAGTATATATTTTGACATGACAATTGTTTCGACAACACATTTGATAAAGACACGGTGTTGTCGAAACAATTGTAATGTCAAAATATATAATTTCGTGATAATCTGAACTTTCAGTTCTTATTTATTTTGGCTTACTTTAAATAAGAAGCAATTTTAGAATGATATGCTGAAAAAACGAGGTAATGGAAATTGTAAATTTGAATACGAAATTTGTGGGCTACAAAATCGGTTCAAAACTTCGCCTTCTACCCCACATGATATTGATATGGGCACAAGTAGGTTTGTAGACGGTGAAATAGTCTTGCGATTGCAAATAACAACAGTAGATTGTGAAAACACGTAATCGAAATAGAATGGAGAGTGTGGGAAATTGATAAAACACTGACCCTTATTATGACGACTAACATTTACAAATGAAGTTGTATTGTAAATAGTAGATGTTTTTAAAATAATAATATTTATTAAAAATTATCATTAAATATTGCAATTTATCTGAACTTTACGATATAACCTTTAAGTTGTTCACTCTGTGTCATAATCGTGTCATTGAAAATTTACATTTTATTACTTCCTCCCATGAGAAAATAATAAATAATTTAAACGTTTACCAATTTTAGTACTTAATAAGCCTAAAGCTGCACAAAATTGAACAAAATTTAATGATTAATTTATAAAAAAAGTTATTAAAGATTAAAAGCCAAGGTAATGTTATGCAACACGTTTAATAAATAATACTTTCCTTGTAATAATATGAACAATCATTGGATGGATCCATTTTATATTAATATAATCATCCTAAGGTGGGAGCAAAGCGTAGTTTGAACAAATTGATAAGTTCCTAGTTTTTGGACTTCCACGGTAGGTGTATTATCATATTTATCGAACGTTTTTTTTTTTACTTCCCGATGTCATTAATTTGTTTCATTCCTGATGCGATCTATATCTGTTTCAATTAGCTTCTACACACCTCAGCGGTCATACGACGGACATTAAAACTTGGCACGAAAAAAAAAACGCGTACAATAAAACACAAAATAAACGCGTTTGATCTCGAACGTGGTATATAACGAACCGTGGTAAAATTTATATAAAATACGTATTCCGACTGCCATAATGAAATAGATGGAATAACGCGAACGCGACTTATAACTCAGTCATGTTAACAAGTTCTCGATAGCTTCCAATTACATTTTCATTCGATTTATTAAGCAAAATATCGATATCATTAATGGGATATCCATAAATATCTTCACAAAGCGAATGTCTTGCATTCTGCTTGATAAAATCCCGTACCACCTTTATCGGAAACGTTCTTCGTGGTCGCGCGTCAACTCAACACCAGGACACCACAACCTAGACCCAAGTAGGATCTCGATACGCGATTTTTAAAATTTGCAAACTGAAAGTATTTCATCTTGATTTAGTCCCCACATTTTTACCAAAGACGGTTGTCTAGGAACTCACCGAGAAAAATATATGAAAAAGAATCTGCGCTAAAATTTCTGTTGGCAAATTTTCTGCAGTAGATAAGAGCTTTGTTCCTGAACAACCAAGATTTCGATTAAAGCACGCCATTTTCGTTACAAATTGTATTTCGGCAGACGCCATCGAAAGAAAATGCAGTTTCCTATTATCTCTCTCGGGGTCAGTACGTGTGGCGATTTGTTGTGTGTTGTGCAGTGACAGTTAAAATATACCAAAACCCACATTTGTAATTTTAGACGACGTCATTTGACACTATCAAATATAACCAATTATTAAATTTTCTGGCACCCAAAAACTAATGAATCGGACTACATATGCGGACCGTGTAAAGCCGGTCGGCTTAACAGCATAGAATGTTAGAGGCAGACATCAGGTGTTCCGCTTCTTCTTTACCAATGTTGGATTGGTAGCGGCCATAATACTAATATTAGCATTATTACTCCTAATTTGAATATTTAATACTTGTTTCTTTGATTATATCATAGCATTTATTGTTGGCATTAATCAAGACTACCTTAAAAGTCAAAATTAAGTAGGCAGTGAATTGATAAGAAAAATTTAAAACAATATGAACAAACGAAAAATTTATGTGAATTTCTTGATTTCTTAGAGAGAATGTTAAAATCAAGATCAAGTGCATCAAAGCGACGGGAGCTCATACAAAACATTTAATAAAAGCCATATTTATTAATTTTTGTGTGGTTCAAATTTGTCGTAGTGCTATTTCATAATTTTTTTAAATTTAAATTAACACTCATTTCCCTCTTCGAATTTATTTCTGTCATTTTAAGTTGGTTGGTTGTTTCGTTGTGATTTGGAGTGGTGGAGTCAAGAAAGAAATGAAACCAACCTCACTGGATCTACGGGCTATTAATAATAGTGTCCTTAAGAAAGATATATAGCCGATGCGATTTGCGATCGCATAGTCGGTCATAAAACCAGGAGAGGTGCTTTTACCTGTTTCCACTTGTATACTAAAAATGGTAAAATCCACACACTTACCCGACAGTGTTCTACCTTTGTCTATTACGCCCCAGTGTCGTACACTCGACAGAGACAGCCGGATAATTATGGTGATTTCCTCTACAAAACATGATCGCATTTTTGAAAAAGTGCTGACAAAACCCGAGAGGTTGTCATTAATTATTATGGATAATGCACGATATCGTTCTAGACTTACAGAAAGTGTATAGCGGATTAATTACCCAGAAAATGGTCTAACATGTAATTACATACAGAAAATATAATAAAAGAATACTAGGAAAAATAGAATACGCTTGATATAACGATACCGCCACCTGCCATTAACATAGACGAAGGATCATTGTCTGGTAGTAGCAGTTCCAATTTTGGCTCTGATGAGGAAGATCTTTCAGTCATAGTAAATACTAACTAAATATGGTTTACGTGTTCATATTTACTCTTGGCAAATTATGTTTTATACGGTACGAAATTTTGTTTTAATTTTTCGATTTTTTTTATTGATTTAATTTTTATTGAATGGAGTTTTAGGACAATAGTTTTAGTTAGTATTTAATAAATTATCATAATTCTTTCATGTAGATTCAATTACTTAAATATTCACCTATCATTACGAAACACCCTAATCAATTATTACATAGAAAATACATCAATCCATATCTAAGTATGGGCGTACTATATAAACTAATAAATTCTGAATACACCTGATTCTGTCTCTCTTACTCCCGAGTAATATAATCACGATCGTTAGTGACGGCTGTCTTACATTGATCACTGTTGAAGTATAAGTCGAAGCAAGATGAACAATCTATTTTATTCTGTCTGGTATTTTATTGCCGACTATGCCATTACAAATTGTACCGCCTTATGATTAAAGGACCGAAAACGTAATGAATCTTTGTAATTTGTTCTCGCCAAAGCATTCCCTTGCGCAGGAAGTCATCATGCGACCCTTAGTACCAACTTTTCTTTGAAAAAAAGTAAAGAATATAACTTTTCAGTGAACTTAACACAATCTCATCAACATCGGTTGGTCGCCATTGTACTTTATTAGCAACGTTAATCTCGTTTGCAATATATCATCCACCCGAGGAATTTTCCAGTCTGATTCGCTTCAGATATTATAAAAAATATCAAGCGTAAACATAGAATTTTCAAAAACATAAAAAAGCATGATTCATCAACAAAGAAATTTGCAATGTCGATACTTGAAGTTATGTCCGATGAAGTGGCGAAGCATTTTAATCACCAGGATATATTTTTTGGAGGTGTTTACATCTCCCATATATTTTTAATCTCTCCCTCAAGACTAGCAGCATCCCTAGAGTATCGAGAGATGCAAGATAACACCTATATTTAAAGATATCAAAATTAACGATATCTTTGAGACGTCTGTTTATGAGTGCACCTATGCACTACAGACTTTAGATAATCGAGCCTAAGTCGAACCATACCGACTTCTCAAAGGCATTTGATAGACTGGACCGTGGTATCTTGCTTAGGAAAATTGATTCTTTGGGATTTAGCGACACACGACAGCGAAATTTTTTCAGATCGTATTTGCTCGATAGTATCAACATGTTGAAATTCGTGGGCATCGTTCGTCAAATTTTTGGCTACGAGTAGAGCACCTCAGGATAGTAGCTTTGCACCCTTTTTCTGCTTATTGTTTGTGAACGACATAGTTGAAAACAATTCAAGCTCTTCTCTGTTGTTTGCTGACAATCTAAAGCTGTTTAGGCTTGTAGCGACTGTATTGAACTCCAAAAAGACCTAAGATCAGTTTGTGACTGGTGTGTGGTTACAAACTTCCTTTCAATCGAGATAAATGCTTTGTCACGAGCTACTCGAACAAAGCACATTCCACACTTTTCAATTATGATTTAGAGCGGATCCCATTACCCGATGGATATCTTTCAAGGATCCTGTATGGCTCTAAACTTTCTTTGCGGCCCACATTGAAAATGTACGTTAGGAGGCTACCAAAACGATGGGATTTATTTTTCGCAAAACCAAGGAGTTTACTAATATTGATGATTTAACACCATTTAATAGCTACATCAGATCCAAGCTCGAGTACTGTGCTATAATTTGGTCCCCGATTTACGTTAAACATATAGAGCAAGTGGATGGGTATACAGAGAAAATTTGTTCAGTTTATTAGTTTTAAGATCGATGGTGTGTTTCCGGTGAGAGGTACAAAGCATCTTTTGGAAGGATTTAATCATTCGTTCTTAAAATGTCCTAAAAATATTGCTTATGAAAAATTATAATATCCAAAATTGACTGTGGATGTTTGTGTTAATAAAATTAAATTGACATAGTCCTCAAAGAACTTCACGCAACTCGCCGGTGTTCCATCTGCCTAAGCCGTTTAGCAATTTCTTTAAAAAACTTCTATTTTATTATTATTATTATTCATTTAAACTCGTTAAATTTCATTGGCTTAGTTGAGTTGTAATTCGCTTGACATTTGTCAAATTGTCTTATAAATGGATGTTTGTATCTTTTAGGCAATAAATGATTATTATTATTATTATTATTATTATGTATGTATTCGTGGTAGTTTCATCGCTTACGACCATTTTAATTTGAAATTTGATTCTCAACATCCTGGGAAGTGAGTTTGACTTATTATTCAGTTCAAAAACCATCAATTTTATTACAATAAAATAAGGCCGTAAACAATTTGCTTTAGGGAAATAACTTGTATTTTAATTTAACTTAAATGGCTGATAAACAGGTACCCACCCACTTTTATGAGCAAAAATTGTTAAACAAAAATACCAAAACAAAAGCAAAAGTCAAATTGAAGATATTATTCTACTGGAAAATATTATTCACTATTTGTGAAACCACCTTGTAATTTAATAATAAAGTTCCTGTCGATTTGCTCAGAAAAACTGAATTCTCTGGTTTAGATATTCGATATATCCATAAAACGTTAGTAACTTGACATTGAATAATATGAAAGTTAAGTTGGAAAGATAGTCTGCGACTTTTCCGTACTAACATCGCATACAAAATGAAAAACGACAACTTCAACGTGGAAAGATGTTCGAGATGGCAATGTTTGCTTTTATTGGTATTTGCTGCATTTGTATATAACGCCGCACGAAGTTGACACTTCAATTTCGAATATATCTGCAGTTTCAAAACGGTCGGGCAATTTCTTGCACGCATAGAAATCAGAAAAGCAACAAAAAATAATGAATATAACTAATACATAAAACTAATTTCTGGGGGAAACTTAAAAGTATAGATAAAGCATTTGTTTTTCTATTTGTCATATCCATTACGAACTACATTTACGCGAGTTATAGATGAATATTTTGTAAATGGAAAAGTTTCATTTCAATTTGGTTATATGTGAAAAAATTTACAAACACAGGCTCATTGACTTTTTTTAAACTACATCTCTCGGTGAAGCTTAAAATTGGTTAGAGCTCGACGTTTAATTTTTCTTATCAGACTTTTATTACCTTTTTAACATATAAAAAATAAAACTGGACATTTATAACTTCAAAATACAATTTGCAACGTCGAGAAAAATTAAAGTGTTTGCAGATTTTGCAATTTTTTTAAATACACTCTTAGAAAACAATATCGAAAACCAGAAACTTGTGCAAAGCTATTCTTCTCACATCTCACACGCAACTGTTCGATGTTACTGTATTTGCTCTGATAAAGAGATAGTAAAGATAAGGGGAGCATTATCAGTACAAATGTAGCATTAAGCTTCAGGTAACCTGGTCTGCTTCCTCTCAATCCTAATAAGCTAAAAGAAGCACTTTGGAAGAACTATCACTGCTGCTTTGAGAGAGTTTCTGCAGGAACACAGAGGAAATGGTGATAAGGAGAAACTGAAACTAAACAGAGTTCAATTTCAAAGAGGTAAGGCAAAGAGTCGGCGAATCCTTTTTATTCTGTGGCTCAAACATCTGCACCTACGAATCAAAACGAGCCATCTGCATCTGATGTAGAGTGAAATTTACCAGTTCCACGAGCTGTACTGGATTAACTGTATAAAGTGCAGATGTTGAATTTATGGTTCATATAAAGCCTGAAACAAAGATTCTTACTATAATCTCCCTCGTTGACAGAATTCCAGCAACGAAGCGATTGTCGATGACAGGGAGGACTAAATTTGTCAACCTAGACAGATTATTAATTTAATTTAAGGTTACAAATTGTTGTATGTAAAGTTCATTATACTTTAAAAGTTTAGTCTAATTTCAACTATAATTTGTTTGCTTTATTTTTTTAATTTGTTAGAACTTCGAATATGAGTGAGTTATTAAATGATTAATTAATTGAATCTAGCTCAGTCTCACCCGATGCCACGACTCTACACGCATATCAGGTTTCGGAACAACGTGCAACTACGCGCCGCTCTACGCCACCCCAAAAAAATTTTTTTGGCTTAATGTCTGATTTTTTATAGATTATCAAAAAGACACATCGCAGATAGAAAGACATGTTCATATGTAGCCTAAGTTTAACTCGTATCTTAGGAATTATTTAAGATACACTTTTCTAACTTAGGTTTTATTGATTTAGTTTTTATGAAATAGTTGTATTATCTACATTTAACGAAACAAAATTTGAAATATCATTGAAAAGCAAAAATAATCCCCGAGTGGAGCTCTTTTTAATCTACGACTGTTGGTATTTGTCATGAAAAATGGCGAAGAATCCGCGCCGAAGATATAAAGCATTTTTTGTTGTAGTATAAGTGGGCTATGAATATAGCTGTTATTTTAAATTGTTGATAAAGTGTAAATATTGTCAAACGAAAACGCAAAAAAAAAATTACTTAAGACAGTGTAATCTAAATTACGAAATTAATCTTAACAGCTTCTTTTACTAGAAGGTCCAATTTAATGTTTAAGTTCTGTTATATTGTATTCCCATAATTATTGTTTCAATTATTAAATTAATTATTAATATTATTAAATTATTACTAATACAATATAAATATTAAACAGCTCTTGACTTTCATTATTCATTCATTTTATATTTTTTAAATAATTCTTCAAGGCTCTCCGTGGTGTCGTCAATTGACATTGACGGTTACACGCACGGACTTATATACGTAAACAAAAATACCTTATATCTCCGTCATTTTATAAATCACACACCAACATTTCTTAAGACCCTAAAGTGACTATGATTTCTATATAATATAAGAAAGTTGCATTCATTTGTGGAACCGTGGATAATTATAAAAAAAATCTCAGCGCATTTGTCTCAGAAAAGTGTGAAAAAATTTACAAAAGATTTCAAAATGCGGTTTTTGCCTTGACACGTGTAGGTCGATTTTCCCCTATCGAGTTTAGACTAAGGTTTTCTCCCTCCAGATGCAACATGAGTTTGATAGTGTAAACAATAGGTACTTTCCGTATATTGCAGTTAGTTAGCTCGAAAGCAACCGCTAAATTTAAAACAGTTTGACGGTCAAGTAGTGAGTCCGCGGGGGACCAGAGTGGAACCTTGGGGGGCACCATCTATAGACACGTTAACATCGTATTAATATGGACTAAACACGATACTCGACATTCTTCGTTTAATTTGCTTGCGATCGTATACAACTGTAAATAATAAAAACACCGACAGCGAGAAAAATAAAACTAACGCGCATAATTAACAGCACGGGGAATGACACCCGGCCATAATTTAATAACAATAATAAATCGCCTTACTTACGCGCAATAATTAGGAGCTTTCAACGTCATTATACTTGCGAAGTTCAAAAGGCATCTTGCAAAAATGAGGAAAATACTTTCACCCGAATGTAGCCACTTATAGTTTCCACCATTCCCAAAACCGACAATACTCCCAAGAATAACCTCAATGCTGCATAAAATAAATCTAACCACTTGAGCGTCGCTTATTTGAAAAGATTTACCTACAGAAACGATTCTGCTCGAACAAATTTTCAAATAATCCCGGGATTTTCCATCTGACTTGCCGAGGATAAAGGGGGGCATGCAAAACCACAAGATGTAACGTGCTCGCACTCATGTGACATTACGGAAATACTTAACGACTCAACCGTTTGGAATAAACGGTCCAATTAAAAAATCCGCCGCGCAGATGCGTAGCGCCTGGGTAGGAGTTTTACCGGTCCAGTTTACCATGATCGCGCTGCTATAGTATATTATGCAACAAGGGCAGTAAGCGGCATTTAACTCACGAGTTTATTTTTTATTTTTCAATAAACGAGTGAGTTAAAAAGTTTACAGAACGTGCTGCATACTATACTTTTTCTACGACCGTTAGTTTTTGGGTACATCTTCGTAAAACAACACGAATACATTCACTGACATGACCGTCAGAATTGACAAACGTCAAAATTGAAAGCGTGGGAAATATCTCCGAAAACATCCGATTGCTCCCAAATCCGTGCGGTAAAATCCCGGAAATGTCCGAAGTGGCTCGGATTCCTGGGAAAGGAAACTGACGTGGTAAAGTGACGCTTCCCGCTCGCTAGATCGGTGGGTAATTAGGTATTTTACAGACGGGAGTAGAAAAAATAATTTATCTAATATGTTTTAAATCAAGAAATGGGGTTTTGATTTTCAGAATTGTCCTTGAAATGTTCAAGTTTAAACGCATAATATTATTTGTGAGTTTTTCTTAGCTGACCTTCGCCAAACTTAAAATAGAGACGATTTTGCTTATCATTAATTTATTTATATTCAAACTTAAACTAATTGATAAAAAAAACAAAAATTACGACTATACCTGCGTGCCTCTGGGGTCTAATTTTAAAATCATTTTCCTACCTTATCACCTCTCACTAGAAGTGTTTTACACCAATATAATAAAAATACAAGCAGCAAAACCTGGAATTTTCCACTCAGTGAAATTAAGACAGCGCGGTTACATTTAAAAAACTTAAAAGGTTATAGTTAAGTTACGAAAAAACTGTTGTCGATAAATAACGAGAGAAGAAAAATGATTTTTATTAATTAAACAACAATATTAATGGAAAAGAGTAAAAAAAGTTAAATCAAGATTGTTCATTTCTATCCAGTGTGAGACCTTTTCGCCTCGGACAGGCTCAAGGCATAATTTACCTCTTCCGGAAATATTAAGACTGAAATTACTTTTTACAAACATTTATTTTTCCATTTCATAACCTGGACAACATTATACATATTTTTTGCTATAATTTCTTCTCCGCGATCATACCACACCATCTTATACGAGGGGGTACCCAAAAATAACCAAAGTCATTTTTTATAAACTACATATTGTTTTGAAAATTACAGAACGCCTTATCCACTGCAAAATACTCTCCATTACAACTAATACATTTGTCCCAGCGGTGCTTCCACTGTTCGAAACATTTTTTATATTCATCTTTGGTTATAGCCGACAACTCATCCCTCGTTTTTTTCTTGACCTCTTTAATGTTGTCAAATCGCTGTCCTTTCATGTCCCTTTTCATACGTGGAAATAATAAGTCACACGGAGCGAGATCAGGCGAGTAAGGTGCATAGGGCAGAGGAACCATACCATTTTTAGCCAAAAACTGCTTAACAGAAATGGCTGTGTGTGCAGGTGCATTATCGTGGTGAAAGAACCAGTCCCCTGTCCGCCACAAATCGGGTCTTTTTTGTCAAATACTGTTGCGCAATCTTCTTAAAACTTCCAGATAAAAAGCTTGATTAACGGTTTCACCACAACCTAGGGGCAGAAAGGTGTACTATACAAGCTCTGCGCGTTTTTTTATGGATACCCCCTCGTAGATTAGATTAACTACAGATCGGCAGATAGCTTAGTAAATTTTCTTTAAGTTTGTCACATTTAAAGAAAATAAAGGGAAACAAGGTATGTTAAGACTTTAGCACAAATTTGGGAGGAACCACCCAAAAACCGCCCAAATGTATTTTTAAACATGACCTCAGAAACTTCACCCAAATAGAACATTATTTAAGATGTTAGATGAACATGATGAATTCTGTTTTGGTGTTTTTCAAAAAAGATAAATGAACTGACCTAGGAAAACATAAATTTCTGAATGTCAATTTTATTTACATCAATCCGAACCTTTCAGTCTTCTCAGATACTAAAGCCTGTTTAAACATAAATTTTGGCCTTGTGCTGGCCCTATATCAAGGCATTTTCTTTAAGGCTCTGTTCTGATAATTTCGTTTGACAATAACTGTCCAAAATTAAGCAAAACTCACCAAGCTGATGTTATTCTTTAATATTTGCAGTGTGCAGAACACGATAAAATAAGTAATTATTTAAAACTTAAATTTCGTGGGCGTAAGCGTAAGATGATAGTGTTCAAAAAACGAAACGAGTTTCCCAAAATCTTTTCGTTGCCCTTCTTCTCTAAAATCGGTTCATAGAAGTGACTTAACTTTTCATGTTTAGTTAATCAACATATTATAAAAGAATGAAACGTTTCCGTTACAGAAATAGATGTAGGTACGCATATACATTTACATCTAAAATGGGACGAGCATGTAAATATGTTTGGTCAAGAAGTTAATAAATAAATTCTTCTCCTCGCCAAGTACTCGAGCAAGAAACGGTAACATCAGTGGCTAAGCTTTCATGGTGTAATTGATTAATTACGCAGTGTTTTTCTGGGGAGGTACATACTTGTGAAACGCAAATAAACGTTAAAATGATAGAAAAATGCATTAATAAAATTATACTTAACAAACCACTGGGTGACCTATTTTATAAGAATAATAATTTACAAAATATATCATTATGGAGAACTTGGAATATCTTACAACAAAACCTAGTAAACCATGCGTTATATGTAGTTACTAGGATACTCACAGTACTTAGGCAAAACATGTCATTTAAGAAGAAGCGTAATGAAGGCACTATATTACACATCTGCACTGGAATAGTACCGGCGTAACAGAAAATTTTGCTGGTAATGGCAATCTTGTCTTTGTTTTGCTCATTCATGTAAAGGGGAAAATTTGTCGTTCTCGCGTAATTACTTTACGGTTTATTAAAAGAAACAATTTTTACTGAATTCATTTATTATTTATTTTCTATACATATTTGTTAATAAATATTACAGAATACAATCTAACTTTCGAACTATTTTTAGAAATTCAGTCTTTTTTAATATTTTGAGAAATGGTCTGTCAAAATGGTTTCATATTGAAATTATTAAACAGAATAAATTTGGAGGAAAGCGTACGACCCAAGAAGAAACAATTCCTTACTTCTACACTAATTCACTTTCTTGACGTCCTGTGCTATTATACCCATCATAGTCAGATTTTTCTTGACAAATCGTTAAAATCAGAGCGACATTGTATCTTCCTTGAAAAACTTGCATAAATGACTTCATTACGAAAATCAAAAGTCCGTCGGCTTCTTTATTAAGTCAAACAAACTTTTCATTCGGTGTATCTTTTCTCTAGAGATTGCTTATGTTTATTTTCTACATCATGTAATGCAACGAAAAAGTTTACGGACAATAAGAAGGAACTAATAATATCCCTACCCTATCCAAACCCTAGTCATTCCAATCATACCATTCTCTCAGGATCTTGAGCGAAGAAGATCTTCTAGTCTGGCCGCGTTTGTTCGTGATCTTTCTGGGTGACTCATTAACTATTTCCAATTCCTTATTCATTCGAACACTGTTCTTAACTTCTTCGCTTAGCTGATCTTGAGCAGCCGTTGAGACACCCACAATTCAAGCCTCCATATCATCGAGAAAAACAGGGTAGACATGACATAAAGAAAATGCCTTCATATAGGGCCAGCACAAGACCAAAATTTATGTTTAAACAGGCTTTATTATCTGAGAAGACTGAAAGGTTCGGATTGATGTGAATAAAATTTACATTCAGAAATTTATGTTTTCCTAAGTCAGTTCATTTATCTTTTTTGAAAAACACCAAAACAGAGTTCATCATGTTCATCTAACATCTTAAATAATGTTCTATTCGGGTGAAGTTTCTGAGGTCATGTTTAAAAATACGTTTGGGCTGTTTTTGGGTTGTTCCTCCCAAATTTGTGCTAAAGTCTTAACATATCTTGTTTCCCTTTATTTTCTTTAAATGTACTTCAACTTCAATATAGGTTGAATACCCTTTATTAAGTGTCATTTTTAATTAGTAAAACCCATTCCAGTTTAAATGGAGTTCGTTGTTCCGAATACTCGATCAAATGATTTAAAATTTGCACCTAGAAAGATTTCTACCAAGCTCGACCCGCATTTAGTTTCCTCGAGGGACGCCAATGCGCTGCACAACCGTTTACGTTTCTAATCCGATTATAAGCCACAAAGTCTCAAACGAGGAAGAAGAAAAAAACAGGACGAAAAAAGCATTTAACACTTCCACGACTAAAGCGAAAGGTGGCAAATACGTACACGGGGGTTAAAAATAACCACGGTTGAACAACAACAAAAGAAATTTAAGTTCAACTCCGATATAATGACGCGATGGCATGTCACAAGAGCTGACGTGCCCACGACGTGTAAATGAAGAGGGATTTTTAGTGCGGTTGACGTTACAAAAACCGATTGCTTTGCGAGACGCGATTTCAAATATTTGCCCGATTAGAGTAATGGAATAGTTGTCCGATGCTGACGTGTACGAATAAATTAAGTTCCGGTGGAGCCGTTTTCGGTTTCATTTCGTATTCAGAAATGTAGATCGAACCCCGACGATACGAGACGAATTAATATGGTAATATGCAGTTGCTCGCGTTCGCTTCGCATGTACCACGTTGTCGCGTCTAAGTTGGTACGGGTGGTCACTTTTTACAATGCTCGACGTTCGGATGTCCCTAGGGGTAAACCGCTGCCAGAATCGTGGACACCAAATGGAAATATTTAAATTTCCATGTCGTTTAATTCCATTTAATGTATTTGGGAAACAAACATTTACAAAAAAAAAGTAGTACAGTATGCGGAACTAGAGTGTATTTATACAAAAGCATAAATTGTACAAAATTTTGATACTAATAATAATAACCTCTATTCCGTGTGGGCGAGAAAAGGAAAATAGAAAAATGTTGCTTATATAACTTTTTGAAAGGTCACAAACTTATGGGATACAACTTTTTTCTAATGCAACAACTGATTTATTTTTACTCAATTCTATTACATAGTGTCAATAAAATTACCAGCCAAGCGACTGTACCTGTGTCCACATTTTAACATATAAAACAATTGAATAGCAATATCGACCTTCTTATTTTAAATTACACACCCTGCAATTTTTTCTGTCTCTAATTGTTTTAGAGATACTATTGTAAAAGAATTTCATTGACATTTTTAATAAGTCAATTAAATAAGAAAAAACATTTTAACCGACAGATAGAGTATTATTTTTAGAAAACCATTTGATAAATGTGAAAAAAAACATGCGGAAGTACATTAATAAAATTGACTTTGAAGTAGTTTTCCTCTAAAACTTTAAATGGAAACCCTTCTAAAAGTTTCATTTTTATTATTCTGTCTTCAATTTAGAATATTTTTTATAATAAAACGTTTTCATATATCTTCAGTTCTTTTTGTTATATTTGCGATATTAAAGTCAAACTAAATTCAAAAATACGTGTTTAAAATATGCACGTGATAATGACAGTATATGTTGTTTCCGAACAACAAAACAAATAGTGACAGGGACAAATAATAAAATAGAAACAATTTCCGGTTATATCTATTTAACAATTTCAGCAAAAAAAACACATCCGACTGACATATAGGCACTAGGGAACAATAAATAATACAATAAATTCAAATAAAGTAAAACAAATAAATTATGCGCCCTCCGAATTCCTGCACATAATTTTTCATTCTTATTGGAGTGATCGGTCTTATGGCCTTAAAGATCGGCCTCAATTTCAGGTGGCGTTTTATACACATTTTCTGTAATGTGGCCTCAGTAAAAAGACCACCTTATTAATGCCTATCCAGTTTTCGCCTAAATCTTTATCTAGATAAGAAATTACAAATTTCCTTGAATTAATTCCAGAAACCTTTGCGAGTTTAATGGCTCTCTAGAAAACGTTGGGCCAATGAAACGATCGCCTGAAACCGCAAGCCAAACATTTACTCCATACCTGTCTTGGAAGCCCCCTGCTCCTATTAAATGTAAATTGTTCCTGCACCAATAGAATTATTTTTATTAAACATACCAAGATTCATAAAGAAAGAAGAATTGAAGTTTTGAAATTAGAAATGATGGCGTGTTTTTTAATGTACCGGTTGTAATAATCCATTCTCCTACAAAAGTCACGCCTCATATAGATATTAGTGTATTTGATATTTGAATGAATATGTTTCAAAACCATATATTTCAAAATTTTTCTTACACTTTCGTGAATTATTTCAATAGTTTGACTGATTTCGCGTAGAGACATTGTTTGGTCCACTGCTACACCAGTCAATATTGTCAGGTTCTTAATGATTTTTATTTTTCAAATGACGGTTGACGATCTAGGAACGACTAAATAAGCAACGTCTCAATTTGATGTTCTCTTGTGAAATAAGGCATAATGTTTTTACAATACTGCAAATACTCTAAATATTAGATACAAACCAATTGCAATACAAATTCAATCAATATTTTCCAATTATTGTTTCAGTAGCCATTCTGCCATTGTCACGGTTTGGATCTGGTTTGAGTACTAAATTTAAATCCCAAATATCTCAAAAAGTATATGAAATACCCAATAACGGTTTATTATAAAAATTATTCTAAAATGAACACAGAATAATAAACATTCGGTTTCCAGTGGAATTTTTTTCACTGTACTTCCGCTAAAAGCGAAAGTATGTTTTTTTTCGCTTTTATTAAAAGGTTTTCTATACCAAGTCTATCTGTCAATCTTTTGGTTAAAAGTATATTATGCAACAAGTTTGGTAATTTTTGTGTCACGAATTTAGTTGACACGAGCGGAACGTGAGTTTAATAAACGAGTGACTTAAAAAGTTTAAAAAACGTTTTGCATATTATAATTTTTCTAAGACCGTTAGTTTTTCAATACATATTTGCAAAACAGAATTGTCAAATGTCAAAATTCAAGCCGTGCAGTAATATCTCCGAAAACATCCGACTGCCCCCGACCCGTGCGGTTATATCCGAGAAATATCCGAAGTGGCTCGAATTCGTAGAAAACGAAACTGACATGATAAAATGATACTTTTACCGAATGGAATAGAAAAAATGTTTTTTCTACTCCCGTCTGTAAAATGCCCAATTACACACCGATCTAGCGTGCGGGAAGCGTCACTTCACCAAGTCAGTTACGTTTCCCACGGATCCGAGTCACTTCAGATATTTCCGGGATTTTGCCGTACGAGTTTGGGAGATATTTCTCACGCCTTGAATTGTGGCGTTTGTCAATTCTGACGGCCATGTCCGTGAAGGTATTTGTGTTGTTTTGTGAAAATGTACCCATAAACTAACGGTCGTAGAAAAAGTATAGTATGCACCACGTCCGGTAAACTTTTTAAGTCACTCGTTTATTTGACACGAGCGAAGCGCAGCGGAGTCAAATGCCGTTTACCGCACTTGTTACATATTATACTATTTCCCAGTTTCTGCTCTAATTATTATGCACTCCTCACTTCTAAACGTGTTGCATATTATACAACCGTTATTTTTTGAGTACATTTTTACAAAACAATTGACGTGTGACTTGATCGTTGGTTTAAATCAGTGTTTTAAGTAAAACCCCTAGAATTGGCTAGCGAGCAGTAAGCAAGCCTGATTAACGCATAATTTTATATTTTTGAGCAAGGAATAAAAAAAATAAGTTAAAAGGAAGATATGCTAATACTAGAGTCCTAGTCTTAACAGATCGTTTTTGTGCCATAGAATCAAAACCATTAGAGCTATCGAAAAAATGTATCCTACTTAGATTTACCCGTAGAATAGTTTTGGAGTAAAAGTTGTTCCTCTGGCACTTTGAAATGCAATGGCCAACAAGACGGCACATAATTCGTATGTTGTAAGGCGTTTTTTAGAAGAAAGCTTCCCACAACGTTAATTTTTAACGCACGAACGTGTTCAATGGCCTTGTCAATCCTCTGATCTCTCTATATTTTCATATTACTGTATAACTCACTCACTCATCAAGCAGGGAATATAATTTCAAATATAGGGGGAAGTGGAAATCAATCGAACAGTTTTTTTAATTTTTCTTTTATTGTTAAAAAAATATATAATATTCCCAAAGATATAAATTGAAGTTAACTGATTTTTCGAAATATTCATACAAAAATATATATTTTCAAGGAGAGGCATAAGTAAGATAATATAAAGGGTGTCCCATTAAAAGAATTAGCTCCTGGGCTTACTCCGAAAACGGTATTGAAAAAGTTATATAAAGTTTAAAGACAACTAAGAAACTAACCCTAATAACAATAATGATTTTCGACAATTTTGTATTTTGGCCCAACTCTTGGCATTTTATGGATATTAAGCTATTAGTAAGCTTAAAGGTAATATCGACTTTTTTGTTGAACCATTAAACATAATATTCAATATAATTTTAAGAACATGATCACGAGAAATTAAGAACTGCTAAAATTATTCCTATATTTATCAGCCAAGTTAAAAATAATAGTCGAGAAAATAGATATCTTCTGCATCCTCCGACCCAGGGGCAGATCTTGAGACAACGAACTTACAGTTTCTTCACTAACGAAAGCGTCACTTTTGCCGCCCACCTACAGATGGCAACACAAACCAAATGACAAATCCCTAACTAACCAATCTAAAAGAGATCAATTGTTGCCAACCCAATGCACAAGTTGAAAATGTTCAATAGAACCATCAAACACTACATTGTGCTTAGGAAACTGGATAGGCTCCCTGCATATCTGTTATCAGTATAAGGATGATGCAAACAATTTAAATGTGGATTTAAATGCGAAAAACCCGGCAGCGCAGCTCTTGCGCAATGGTACCCAAAATAACTAACATATTAGCCTGTCATTATTCGGGATGTCGGTCGAGAAGGGGTTACGTGTAAATCCAGTTTCAATTCAACAACCATCGCCGATTCAATGTACTTTCTGCGTCCTCCGCTGCAGCTAGTTTGTCTCCGCCACTTATTAGGCAGCTATTGTGCGTTCGTATAGCCTTCGGAATATGCACAAAGCAAGTGATAATTGGGGCGGCGTCTGCGGGAATTAAAGGGTGTCGGGCCCGCTATTGTGGGCGAACATTTGTTTAAAAATAAATGTTTCTCGGGTTACGTATAAACGCACTGAACCGGACGCCGAAATTTGAATACCCACGTCTGGATATGGGTGTGCGAAACGTTGTACCGGGTGTTTGCGCATTTAGCGATCGTGATAGGCAATGAAATAAAATTAACCAACGTTACGATGACTCAAAGAGTTGTTAATGGTGCTTGATGGTGCATATACGAGGTGTGTTCAAAAAGTAAGGTGACTGTTGTAATCGGGCGGGCTTCGTACATTCGATCTTCGATATTTCTTTTGTTATGTTGCCACACATATCACACACCTAGTTTGCACGTTTACTTTTTTTGTGAGACAGAAGCGTTAGACGTGTTTTGTGTGCTCGGCGATTTTCTGATGTCAAAAAAAAAATGGACAAAATAATTTGCGTAAAATTTTGTGTCAAAAATGAAATACAGTGCTGCAAAACGTGAAATGTTGACAACGGCATATGTTGAATCTACTTTGATGTTTATAAGTGGTACAAGCTGTTCCAAGATGGCCGAGAAGACGCCGATTACTAACCTCACTCTGGACGCACAGCAAGTCAATAAGTGATGAAAGCGTTGAAGAAGTTAAACAAGTGGTGTTGGAAAATCGTCGAATCACTATTAGAGAAGTGGCTGAAGACGTCGGCATCACTATTGACTCGTGACATGCATTTTTTTCCGAAGTTTTGGACATGAAACGTGTAGCAGCAAAATTTGTTCCGAAACTGCTTAATAACCCAAAATCACCAAGATCGACAAAAGCACGTCAACTGCAATCAAATGTCAATTTTTTGCTTACTGTTTTCTTTGATTATCGTGGCGTAGTAATATAATAAATTACCTTAAACTTATGCGCTCTTTGCGAGAAGCAACACGAAGAAAACGTCCAGAATTGAGGGAAAACAATTCATGGTTTTTGCATCACGATAATGCACCTGGTCACTCATCATTGCTTGTGTCTAAGTTTTTGGCTAATAATAAAACCACAATCATGCCTCAGTCACCATATTCGCCGCATATGGTCCCCTGCGACTTTTACTTGTTCCCAAAACTCAAGAAACCCATGAAAGGAAGGAGGTTTGAAACGATTGAGAAGATAAACAAAAAATCTCTGGAAGAACTCAAGGTTATACCAGAAAGTGCTTACCAGAAGTGCTTCGAGAATTGGAAAAAGCGTTGGTACAAGTGTGTTATATTTGAAGGGAATTACTTTGAATGACACAACATTAATTTTGATGAATAAATAAATATTTTTTGATAAAAAAATGTTTTATTGACTATCAAATAGCATTTAGTTGAAGAACAAGAACTACGTACTATATCAGAACCTTATTGGAATCAAACTACAACGGTTAATATAGAGCAAAAAACATCAGAAAAGAAAAAGTCAAAGGGCGGTCAGTCAGAATTCAGAATGGAGTCAAAATTAGTGGAATGCCAATAAATAATATACATGGAAAAATAAAAAGCTATTGAGCACAGTAAAGAAAGAAAAATGCATGGACCATACAATGAAAGGTCACAAATACAACTTTTAATGCAAGGCAAAGTACAAGAAAATAGATCGATGGGAAGACGCCAAAACTCAAAAGGTTTGTTCGACCGCTCGTCCACAGAAAGCTTTCGAGCGGCAGTTTCAAAAGCCATTTGTATCGTCAACCTTCGACAGGAGGAGGCGTAATAAGAAGGAGGTTGTATTTCAAGTTTTCAATCAGATTTTATTTTTAAAAAGGCTTTTTATAAAACAGCATAAAAAAAAAAAATAAGAGAGTAAAATTAGACAAACGTATGGAGCCCGTACGCCAAATGAAGCGAAATGGAGAAAATCAAAACTAACAAATTGCAATAAATAAATGAGATGTACTATTGAAAGATAAGATTTTTACACAGACAGTATAATGTCTTCAGTTTCTTTAAATACGGGCTGGTCCTTTAATACAAAATGTGAAGAAAATTTAAGAACAGACTAATTCGAAAAATATTCCTATATTTTATACCAACATTATTTTAAAGACTCAGATGGATTTTGGTTGGTTTTTTGTTGGTTGTGCCGATGATGCGAAGATTTTGAAATATGGTGTGATGCTTATTTTCCATTTAGAGATTAGTTAACTCAATACTCATGTAATTCTGATACCCATAAAAAATATTCTTTATTTTCAAAGCTCCCTTATTCCTGGAAAAATTCTTTGTTCTGTCAGAGTGTCCAAAATAAAAGTCTCCTTAAATGTTAAGGACTGTGAAAAAAACAAGTTTCTGTAAAAAATGGATTATTTGACACCATTTTTAAAATTTGTTGTAAATATTTTATTATTTATTATGTGCACATTTTTTACTATCTCTTACTATAATTATTACATTTCCAAGTTTCTGCATGTTTTTGCTATTAAATAAACAAAGTTATCAGAACTCTATTTGAGCAGTTAGCCCATTATTACCTTTTCGGAGACTTTTGAGACTTTGACAATATAGCTATTAATATTAATCCAGTAACTAGCAAATTCTCCAAATTGCAAATAAAATTTAAGCATAGTTTCAAATAGCAATTACATTAAAAGGTTTAGTAGTGTAATTATTTAATCAAATTTATTGACAATTTTATGGCTACTATCTTAAATATTTAGATATTTGTGTTATAACATTTAAATTGGTTTTCAAGTGTCTTCCAGAATATTAGTTCTATTTCATTTTGAACCCTCTTATGTATTACATGGTGAACTTGTCTGCAAAACACTCTTGTCCGATATCTGCACCGTGAATCACCCTATACAATCCCTTCATGCCAAACTTCTGTTAAACCAGTTTATAACTTAGATATGCTATGCTATCTATTCTAAAAATTATTGTTTTTTTTTACCCCTAACTACTCCCAAGCATCAAGGAAAGAATAACAGAGTGGGAAAGAAGATTTCGTGGAAGAAAGAGTATCTGCCGAGTCAAGAATAGCCCTGAGAAAACAAACGTCTAATAAACTTAAATTGCGGTTCCCGCTCCGTTTGAAGACATAAATAACACATCTTTTTCTGGAACACCGCAACATGAATAACTAATACCGTTTGTAAATTCGTCGAAAAATTCAACTGATCGCATTTGTCATTTTCCTTTCGTCCGGTGGTCTAACATTATTATTTTTGGGCTTCTATTTTGTGGCACGGTATGTCATTACCGCGACATAACATGCAAACAGTTTACCGAAGATCGTGGGATCAAGTCACCTGGACGTCCCGATGCGCATTTATTATTTACCGACCGATTGATCGGAACGATGCATCCTTGTTGACCAAAGCACGGCAATTGCCCTAGAATAAAGCGCAATGGAAAACAATTCTTGAAAGAAATCTCCATTTACCTATTACACAGGGCGATTGAAAACTCCCCACCGACCTACCAATGTTAGAAGACATTTTTCCTCTTTTTTTAAATTTTTCTATATAGTCTCCTTGTATCTCTATAGACTTCTCCAAGCGATGCTCTCATCCCTCTAGCCCGTCCAAATAGTACCCAGCGTTTTTCACCGTAAAATAATTGTTCGAGGAGGCCTCCGCATTTGACGAAAGTCTTTGTCCTCAGCGCGCAGTTTTCAGATGAGGGCACAAAAAGGATTCGCTTGGGGCTAGATCTGGTGAATAAGGTGAATGATCAAGCAATTCAAACTGTAATTCGTGGATTTCCGTCATGGCAATCGCTAAGGTATCGGACGACATTGGCTTGGAGAAACAGGATTTTTTTTGCAATTTCTGCCCTCAACTTGTGAAGTAGTGATGCCATAGTATGCTCCTGTTTTTCCTTTTTAAAAGGTAATCTATTAAGATGACTATAACTACCCCAAAAAATATTCGCCATCACTTTCCCAGCCGAAAAAACAGTTCCCCCTTCGCAGTCCACTGCTTTGACTGTATTTTTGTTTCGAGCGTGTAATGGTGCATTCAAGTTTCATCTACAGTAACTAATTGCGCCTAAACTGCACAAACTGAACGTTGGAAACGTTCGTTCGAATACGTTTTTGGTCTAACGTGATTTCAAATGTAACATGTTCTTCGAACATTTTCATAACCTCTGCTATCTCTCTCACCTTAATTCGGCAGTCGTTTATCATGGGTAATTACAGTTTTTGGACGTCCTGAACGTCCATCTCATAAGCTTTTACGGCCACTTTTAAATTCAGCTGCCCTATACACAAAGTCCGACTCAACTTTAATTTGCGTAGGCGTATTGTCTTTAAAAAACAAATATTTTTTAACAGTTCTATGCCCATTTTTTTCGATTTTCACGAAAACAATCACATCAACTCACTCAAACGACTCTCAACTAATAACCATGCGTCCAATATGGTAGAAACTTTGGTAACTATCAAGAGGTGCACAACTACAGTCACTAGCTTTCAGTAACTGGTACCGTCGCCATCTTCAGGGTGATGCCGGAAACTTTTCAAGTGACCCTCGTATAGAACGAAAATATTGTCAACGATGCGACGTTGCCGCTGCTTTCAAAAAATAAAGGTTTTTTTTAGATTTTATGGAATGTCCTGGGTATGATTGCATTTTGTGCGGATTCTGACAATATTATATGTCAACGTCGTTCTGTTTAAATATTTTATATCATTTTTGGTTAGTTCATTGTTTCCTCGAATATGATTTTTTGCACTAAAATATTCGAAATATTTCTGAATATCTCGTTACATTGACATATTAACAATAATCAGCCATGGAACGCCATGTTGTTTATTTTGATGGATCGATTATTGTTTCAAGTATTTAAAAGTTGTAATGGACACACGGAATTGATCAAACTATTTTATATTTACACAAACTTTCTTTATTTGTGGAAAATGGGTATACATTTCCTTGAATTTCCTGCATACTTATCCGTTGATAACAAAGAAAATCATCGGAATTGCATTTGAGTAATTAAATTGCACAATTTTAATTTATTTTTAAATCAATATTAATTGAGCGTCAACAATGCAACTTTCAAAACATTGGCATCTGTCTTGAACATGGCGTTCCATGGGTAACTAAATAATTTTATTTAAAAAATATTCCTTTTCATTTAAAAAATAATCATTTTTTTGTTACCTAACCCCAAATTAAAAATACTTGTTACTTATTTTAAATACAAAATTACGAAACCATGAAAACACTTACTTTTATATTAAAATGTGATTTAAATTTTGGTCGCAGAATAAAAAGAAAACTGTTGCTACTACAAATAGTGCCATCTAGAGGTTTATTTGAACCGATCAAGTAGGAGCACTATCAGTGCTCTTTCACACAAACTTATGTTTAGTAAAATCGGATAAGCCGTTATAGTCATTTAAATAATTATACGTACATTTGCCAGGAGCTCCCCCCAGCCCCCTTTTACTAAGCTTAGTATGCCAATGAGCTTCAAAAAATTATTTCTAATGTATTCTAAGTTATAGCTCAATAACAACTTGTAGAGTAATTAAACAACACATAAAGATATCTCAATAAATAGCAATATTTATGCTTTTAATTTTAAGGCTGTCTATGATGGACGTCGTCATATTTCTAATAAATATTCAAACGGGATATACCCATTAATATCGCCACACTTAAAAATTGGTTATTAATAACACTTGATGAGTCGTCTATTCAATAAAACGTTAGAATTATTTATAAATTCGTTGGACAAGCTTTCCGGTAAGAAGTTTACATATAAAATCTATTACCGAAACGTAGGTATACCTGTCGAAAGCATCATTCGTCAACATTTTGTCGCCTATAGAATATCGGTGCTGCATATCTACTCAATTTTCGAATTCGGTCACGAGTGGTTGATTTCGTTAATTTTTCACTTCGCCGACACCTTCTAATCTATTTCAGGTATACGCATTCAATGTTTATGAAATAATCATGCACGCATGGAATCTTTTATGGAACAATAAATAGTGCCAAAAGTAATGTTTATAACTACGATTTTTATTTTTATTTAATAATCAGATATCCCGTAAGCCGGTCTTCCACCAAGGCAACAAATGGCAACGTGTTTTGGATATTCTTCAGTCGCACAAATCAGTTTAGTGCGATTTTACAGCATGCGACAATGCATGTATATCAAGGCAACTAGATTGACTTCAGTAGTCGAAACTTTTTTACCATAGCGGATACTTTTAATTGCAGCTGCTGCATATCTCGTTTTGGTTCAACAGATGAGAGCCCTTTTTAATATTTTTAAAAGAATGAGTTTAACTGATGTTCACTATTTATTAACTAAATTAACTACTCACATATCAAGTCTAGCATATCCCGGCGGAGGTGAGATTACTGACAACTTTAAAGTTTTCGGCGATTCGCAGTTTGGGAAGCTATAGTGTGGGTTATCAATATTCAAAAATCTACAAACGAAATGATTGAGGCCGCACGAAGTTGCCTATATTTATCCATTCGTTGTGGATCGGCAGGTCACAATAGGCAATATTTTGTAGCAAGGGGGCATGCGTCATTGGCAATACTTGGCAACACCTTGTATGCGGCTGTATGTTCTTATATTATTATATTCTTATATTATTAATTGTCTTAATTATGGAGCTCTTGGAACACAGTTTATAAATAACACGATTGCGAGATTTTAAGATTTTCACAGTTACTATAGTGTGTTTATGAATACGGTTAAAGAGCAAGTGAAGAGGTATGGGATTCATTTTCGTTTAATTAAGACTTGTTGCGCCATCTACACTCTGAAAATTAAATCATCATTAAAACAGAAAGAAACCCCAACCAATTGCAAGCAGAAAGCATGGTTGTGGAACCTCGATGATTAAAGGGCGGGTCCGCACCACAGAATTACTAGAGATATAGAGGCCCTGCCTAATCCTGATAAAACAGTAACGTATGAAGCAACTATGAAAAACTTTTAATCAATTAACCAGATATTAGACCAACATGGCCGCTGACAGATCGTAAATAAATTTTGATGGGGCATTTTTACGGTTATACTTTCCCAAAATATGTCCAGATTAAGTGTGTGGAACCGCTGACATCTGAGACGCAACAATGTTTACCGTAATAAGTATATACTATCTAACAACTATATGGTCTGGACACTAGGAGGTCCGTGAATTTGAATGCCACCAATAGTTATGGACATTGGTATGAATATGTTTGTCGAACATTTTTTCAAAGGAATAGGTACGTTTATACTCACAACTTTGTAGAATACTTATCAAATGTTCTTGAATCTTCCTTTGTTTTTTGACACTCGCCTGCCAATCGTACATGGCCATTTTAAAGCTATCACTTTATGCGCAGCTATGTAATCTTGCTTTGATGATTGCACAAAAAGAGATGAGCAGGATCTTTCTTTAATCCTTTAGCGACGGCCAGATTAGGAATGCTTAGGATTTTTGCAGGGGTGTACCCAGAAACTCCATATCGTTCAATAACGTTTCCCCACAAATTTCTTTTTTCGTTTATTATCACTAGAGATATAGAGGCCGTGACTAAAGTTATGATACAGGAACTTACGAACCAACTATATCAATTTTTTTTGAAAATATCTATTCAACTTGCGCATGCGCAAGGTTTAAATTGTCGTTTTTTACCAATGATCTTGAGGCATTCAACAACTAACATGGCCGCTGACAAATCGTCAATAACTGTGGATGCAGTATCTTTACAGCATTATTTTCTCATGTATGTCTAGTTCTCCTGATATGTTCTAGGAAAACGAGTTAAGTGTGTGGATATCACTGTTTAGAAAGAAAATTCCCCTGCGGTGCATCAATGTTTACCGTACTAGGGCTACTAATAGCCATATGGATATCACTGACTAAGTATATATAGATAGTCATCAGACACAATAAACTACTAAACGGGGAGTCGAAGAGATTCAATCATCGTGTGCTAGATATAGTTTTTGTATCTGGAAAAAAGATTACTCCTCCAAGCTGTAAAATGATTGCTTTATTAAAAAATCTTTGACTAAGGTTTCGAACCTGTTTATTGGGAGGTGTTTTGTCTCGGGCTTGAGTTTATTAAAAAAATAGATGCAGTAGTAATTATGTTAATATATCCCATTAATCCAATTTCATATACGACTGGGCGTACCTATAATACGGATAAAAGCCCACAAAAGGTTAGCCCAATTGAAATCTAACAAAAAAGTTATTGAAGCCGACTTGGTTCTGGGCTTGTTTGAATTTAGCACCCTCAACTCGATATAACAGTTCACCATTCCAATTTCAAACAAACAGCCTCACCAAGACCATATCAGGTTTTCCGGGACTGAGAAGTTGCAATAACTTACACCCCCAGCGCACAAATGAAAATACCTTAATTGACAATTTTTACCTTTGATCAAATAACCCCGGTTGCGCTTAAAATCAGCAAATGCAAGCTGCGCCTAATTCGTCTTAACAGTAACGATTTGATGACAGACCCCACGTGAATAGATTCTAAAAATTTTAAATCTTCTTAAAGTGGATAGTGGATATACAAACAAGCTATAGGACCGGTAATCTGCTTATGGTCATCCAATTTAAGCCCTTAATACTCCTTAGAAAAATATATCTGCATAGATTACCCAAACGCAAATATCCATATATATATAACAAATTATATTGAACAGCTGAAAACACGAGCATTGAAATTATAAATTGATGCAATTATAAGCGTATTGGCGATAATAATATTATTATTTACTCCAAAAAACTTAATGTGGTTACACATTTATACGAACTTTGAAGTTTCGATACAACAAGCTGATACACCTTGTATATGCGTTATTGCAGAGTTTGTAATGATTTTTGACTTTAGCAATTATTAAATAGACCATTGTTTAAAATGCTACATTGGTATTCATAAAAAGGATGAACGATAAATAAAGAAGAACATCCATCTTGCCAAATTTAAATGAAGTGCCTGGCATGTATTCTAAACTATTTAAAGCAAAAAAAATTCAAGTCGGCACTATTGCTAATTTCTTTATTATTCTAGCTACGCATACGGTTAAATTCGTGAAGAAAAAAATAAATATCGTTCCTCCTATTTATTTAAAAAAATATTCTTTTTTTTCCACCAATCGTTTTTTATTCAATATGAAAGAGTGGATAAAGTTTCAAATTATTAAGAATGGAATGGAATATTTACTTCCCATAAGCGTTCAGTTTTAAAGATACAAAACAAATTATTACTTAGTCACATTATTTGCTATAAATATTGTATTCACGAGAAGGATGTGTGACGTCTCTGCTGGCACTTACCTGGAGATAATAAATCGTCCATGTAACTGTCCACTTTGACGTACTGTTCTTGGCCCTACGTTACCACACATTAGGGCATTGAATGTTAGTTAGTGCTCTGTGCCAATTTTGAACTCTGGATCTTTCACAACTAAATTTTGTTTCTTTTGCTCTGATAACAGCGGCGTTTACTGTGGTCTGTACCACTTACGCGTCGTGAAAATGGCGGAAAACGACATTGATTTATATGCGGACGATATAGATCAAGATTTTGCGCAAGTAGGTAGAAAATTTTATAAAATTTTTGGTACCAAAATTATATTGGATGTAGCAGTATACCCGTTGGTCTTTACATTGTGTAACTTCCTCATGAAAATAAGACCCGGTATTTGAAAGCAACAAAACATGGCTGCTTTTGGTGTACCCGCATTTTCAGATTTTATGATTTGCAGGACGAATTTGCCGGGGAAAATGTGGATTTATACGACGACGTTATCGCCACTGGTTCGGGACCTAGCGCCGACAATGTTGATACCAACCATGCAGGAGGTATTGGAGATAAAGCTAACGGCAATGCTGGTCAAGGGGCTGGGGGTGTTGTAGTGGTCCATAACACATCAGGTAGAAGGCATCAGCTTTACGTTGGAAATTTAACTTGGGTAAGTTTTTTTTTCAAAATTAGCATTCTAGCTCTGGAATTTGGTGTAAATTAGCAGTGATACAGTTATTATTAAAAGTACTTTAATAAGGGCCTATTTCATTTTTAACATTTTTCCAAAAAAATGTTATAATTTGATTTTGAAAATAGTAGAACAATTGATGTTAGTGTGAGAAATTTGTTGTGAATGAATGGATAAAAATCTATAAAATCGAAACGCAAATGAAATATAAGGTTAAAACAACTATGACAAAACTGTGTAATAACAAAATTTCAGAAATTTCTGAAATTCTTTGATTGTTGTGCATATCTGTTGACTTCAATAATATGTATTTTGGTGAAATTAATGCCACTTCGTTTTCCACCTTATAAAAAATATGAAAATTTTGTTTGTAAGGCAATTAGTGTAATGCTAATAAAAATGTTACCTAATTATTATAACATTTATATTATAGTTCTTTTTTTGCAGTTTTGGTTTTTAGTTACTGTATTTAATCTGGTTTGGATGTTAAGGGGACACAGTATTAATTTGAATTCATTTTAATAACTGTATAAGTAGACTTACAAGATTTATTTGTTAATTGCTGTTCTTATTTAATTGTATAATTGTTTTCCGAATGGTCTACTTATACTGCTTTTCCTGTGTATTAGCAAATTCTAAGAAAAACTTTTCCAGTGTATTACAAACCGTACTTGATACTGAGAGTATTCTATGGGAAAATAATATTATACTATTGCATGGAACTGTACTGTCAGTGTTAGTGTTGCTATAAGTGAACATCTGTAACACCTCACATACAAACAATTTCAGTGGACTACCGATCAAGATGTAGCAAATGCATGTAAGAGCATTGGAATAAAAGATTTCCATGAGGTGAAATTTTTTGAACATCGTGCAAATGGCCAATCAAAAGGCTTCTGCGTAATATCGCTTGGATCTGAGGGTAGTATGAGGCGTTGCCTTGAACATTTACCGAAGAAAGAGATAAATGGTCAAAATCCAGTTGTGACGCCAACCACTAAGCAAGCATTGAGTAATTTTGAAAGTCAATCCAAAACACGCCCTTCACCCAGTAATAACACTAACTCCAGACCACCTCATCCAAGCCATCCAGGCAATAATCCTGGAGGAATGCAAAGTTATGGGGGTAGAATGCCCATGAATAATGCTGGTATGAGGGGACCAATGCCTCCGGGCATGCAAGGTGGTCCTAGAATGCAAGGACCTCCAGGTTTCAATGGGCCACCTAGTATGCAACAGCAACCACCCAGATTCCAAGGTCAGCCCCAATGGAATGGCCCCAGACCCAATGGACCTGGTCCAAATATGGGACCCATGCGCCCTGGTGTGCCCCCGCCAGGACCACAAGGCCCGCCAAGGCCACCTATGGTGAGTTTTTGGTAAGTGCCAGAAATTTCTACTACTTATAACTGAATATAGTTCCAGGGACCTCCACAAGGACAACCCCCAAGAATGCAAACTCAAGGACCACCCCCAATGAGACCTGAATGGAGTAGGCCACCCATGCAGCAAGGGTTTCCCCAAGGACCACCGCCAATGCAAGGTCAGATGGGGGGACCCAGAGGGCCTCCCCCTCCAATGGGTGGTCCTCCTGGTATTCCACCGCAAGGACCACCTCAGGGTCCAGCGCCTCATGTTAATCCTGCCTTCTTTCCACAAGCAGGAGGCCCGCCGCCTATGCAGCATATGCAAGGACCACCTGGACAGGGTAAAATTACTTAGAAATCGACACTGCCAATTAAGCAATCGCTGATATTTGTAGTTATGCCACAAGGACCGCCTCATGGACCCCCTCACGGTCCACCAATGGGTGCTCCGAATGCTCCTCCACATGGTCCTCCTCATGCCTATGGCCCTCCGACAAGTATGACTCAGCCTCCATACGGGGGACCGCCTCCAGATCATCGACCAGACATTCCCCCAATTAGCGAACAAGAATTTGAAGACATAATGTCCAGGAATAGGACAGTTTCATCATCAGCTATAGCCAGAGCCGTTTCAGATGCGGCTGCTGGCGAATACGCTAGCGCTATCGAGACGTTAGTTACCGCTATATCTCTGATCAAGCAGAGCAAAGTGGCAAACGACGACCGGTGCAAGATATTGATCAGTTCTTTGCAAGATACTTTAAGAGGGGTTGAAGACAAAAGCTACAGTTCTTCAAGAAGGGAGAGATCTAGATCCAGAGACAGAACTCACCGAAGAAGCCGAAGGGAAAGGTCAACTTCGAGGTACAGGGACAGGAGCCGGGATAGGGAACGCGAGAGGGACAGAGATAGGGAGCGCGATCGCGACAGGTATTACAGTGATAGCTACAGGGATCGGGACAGAGAAAGGGACAGATCGAGGAGTAGGGATAGGGTAGAACGGGACCGCGAACGGGATTACAGAGATAGGGACGCGGAGGAGTAAGTTTCACACCTAAAATTTATTATATATTTATGTGCTGAACAGTCCTTGTATACTTCTACAGACTTCTGTAATGCTATGTACAAACCTGGGTTCCTCAGGTCATCAATATATACCCCTCCTTTAGCTCCACCCCCTCAAACAATATATAAACAGGTACAGAGTTCAATGAGACCCAGTTTATCCAACAGGACGATTGGCCAAACGTCAGCAAGTTTGATTCATCAACAACTATTTTCGACATTCTTTCCTTCTTCAAATGTGCCACATGTCCCAACTATCTTTGCGCTCTCACTGTTTCTCCATTTGATTGGGTATCCAATAAATTTAGATCACTCAATAAATTTCAAATTTTGTCACGAACCAGTAGGTAGTAAATTATCTATCCTACTCTATTTGGTTATCTCAATTTAACATTTAATCGGAAACTCTGATGTTGGTATTCGTGAATTTGTCGGAAAACAGAAAATGTCTATGATAAACAAAGCCTAGTTAATTTTTATTTGTAACTAAAGAAACGTGTATTCCCTCCTCTTGCGTTTATGACTGCTTGTAATCTAGCAACTCTCTTGGCTTTTGAATACTTCTTGGAGCTGGTGTATTTCTTCGAATACGTCGTCCCATCTCATCACACATGTTTAATGAGATTCATGTCTGGACTAAGTGCTGGCCAAGCAAACTGATTCTCACCCGATTCAGATATTGACTGACAATTCTGGCGGTGTGAGATCTAACATTATCCATAAAAATGTCATCTTCGCCCATAGTGATCATTAAAGGCATAGCATAATCATCCAAGATTTTCGTAATGTACCTGGAAGCTGCCAGCGAGCCATATGTAAAGACCAACTCTGTTAGTTCTTCCGAACTGATTTTCGTCCAAACCATAACCGAACCACCACCATGTCGAAGTCTTTCATTAATACAACTTGAGACATATCTTTCTGCGGGTCTCCTTCTTACTTTCCAACGTCCACTTGACCCAGTGAGGCAAAAACGAGATTCATTCGAAAACAGTACAATGCTCCATTCGTAAACATTCCACTCTAATTGATTTCAGGCAAAAGTTAATCTTGCTATTCGATACCGGCGGTCCAATGGCGGCCTTAACGTCAACAAGAGAATCCATTAGCAGGAAGTCTTCTTCTAACCGTCCATTCGCTAACATTAATATGTCTAACTTCTTAAAGTTGATTTCGAAGCCCAACAGCAGAAGTTGTGTGTCCTGTTTCGCGAACTTGCTGAAACCAAAAATCGATCATCCCTTTGGTTGGTGATAGTTCTTCGACCAATTCCTGGTCTTCTAGTGATTAAGCCTGTGTCCGCGTGGCGTTGGTATACATTTTGGACGGCACATAGACTCCTAACAATAATTCTTGCAGAAACTACGCTGCATTTGTCCGAAAGCAAATAGTTCACTACCTACTAGAGTAGACCATCGGTGATAAACTTTTTTTAGATTATTTGAAATTTCTTGAGTGACCTAAATTTTTTGCTCCCAATGAAATTTAGTATTTCTTAAGACATTATTTGATCTTATTAACCCTTTAATATTCTAGCTTGGATTTTGTGCGTTTTGGAGATTTTTCGATCTATCGTTAGTCCTTAATAGATAAATCCTTTTACCCTGTCAAAAGCGTATTGTTCGCCCCTACTGGTTAAGTTTTCTGTTTCCTCCTGTGTTTGTCTCATTGCCATCAACTTTTACTTGCTTTAATTTTTAATCCAAACTTATCAGCTTCCGTGTACTTGTTTGTTGTTTCTTATCCTTGTCATAAGAGTTAAGTTATCTACAAACGCATTGGTGATTGTTATTAAGTATTGTTCCTGTTAGTATATTCAACTGCTTATTATTTATTTCAACAATAAATTAAAAAGTACTGTTGTACTTGATGATTTCGACCATTCCTTTGGCATTTGCTCCTTTTCCCATATATTTCTTGTCATAAATGTTGTGGTTTTTATTTTTTTCTTTATGGGACTTTCTATTCCTTTTCATCCTGCATATTTTGTTTTGCTCTATTTTTTCTTTTTTTGCTTTCATTAGTAAGTGAGGGTTGTTATAATCATTTCGTTTGAAATTTTTATTATTTCTTGTTTTTTTAGGGCGCACGTATCGTCGAGACCTCGAAATAAATCGCCCGTGGAACCGGCCGATGGTGGCGGCGATCCACCTTCGAAATCGTCACGTTATTACGAAGAAAGGTACCGCGAAAGGGAGCGGGATTCTGGACGACGAGAGAGCGACAGAGATAGGGAGAGAGACAGGAGGGACGATTCCCATCGTTCCCGCCACTAAGAATATCGAAAAAAAAAATATATATATATACATGTAATGATTTGCTGTAGCATTTAGGAGTTTCCTCGTAATTAGGTTTATAACAGTGTAAGCTTCTCTGTACTTGTAGCTTGTACCGATTTATTTTATGCATTAATTTTTCCATTGTAATTTCGAAGAAGGAAACTATGCTTATTGACGGGACGGAAACGATGGGATAGGACAGTATGAAAGGAAGAAAAGGAAGAAAGAAGAATGTTTTCCTATAGATTAAAAAAGAAAAACTTTCCATTGGGTGCTTTTTTTTATTGTGGTCCTTTTTGTTTACTCATTTTTTATACCCCTTTTCTAAACTTATTTTTAAGGCTTAATGGTCTGTGGTTTAGTGGTGAAAGTAAACTGGTCTTGCAAAGTTGACTGGTGACCGACGCGTCAAAAAATCCAATTTTTGTTTGAAAAATGAGATACAAGTTCTAAGTTTTTAAAATAAAATGAGATATTGAGGTTTTTTAAAATTTTGTTTTGATGGGACACATACTATTGCATATGGATGACTCATGACTCCCACGTTTGGTGTGGGCTCCGCCCCTTATGTTGTTAAAAGGACATTTAATTTAGAATTTTCCATTAACACTTAACAGGGTTTGTTGAGTTTCAACTAAACGTTTAGTTACGGATAACAGACCGTAAACGCCACAGTTATTTTTAAAATATTTCAAAAATCGGTGATATAATAATCCATTGTGTAGAATCAAATATGCAAAAGTATATCAGCGGTCCCCATTTGTGTTTGATAGCGGAAAAACTGAAAAAAAGCATTTTATGTAATTATGATTATTAATTGACAATTTAATTCATCAAACAAAACTCGCATTAAAAAATGTTTTTGGTTGTGTTATTTAAAAACGCAGTTAATGAAATAGCATTTTATCCCGTCATAGTTATTCAAAAATTTGGGGTTAATGTCTGGATTTATTTTAAGGGCTGTTTTTTGAACGGAAATTTTCTAGGAAAGCTGGTCCTTAAAAAAATATTGCGTTTTAAAGGCTGTTAATTGTAGGCAGATTGTATGTTTAATATTTTGGGATAATTATGTACTACTACATGTATTTTATATCTAAGCCCCGAGTTTTGATAAAATTTATGATATACCGGATCTCTGTTATGTATGGAAACAGGTCTATTTTAATCACTTAAGAGTATTTAAAAAAAAGTAATGGTAATTTTATTTAATTTATTTTTAAGTATATTTTAACTTGTTTAAAAAATATGGAAATAATTTGTACAAACCACCATATACATATAAATTTAATCTAGGATTTTGTAATTCACTACCTTTCTCAGAAGGCCCAATAGATTTTAAAAAAATTCTAAAACGTTTTTAAAATTTTCGACTGTTATAGTGAGTTGCCATACATTTCACTGACCCAGTATATCTCACTATATGAAAGGCCAATTGGTTACAAATATTTAAATTTCGACGGTATCAGATTTTATCAATTGCTGGGTAATTATTGTGTTACACTGCATAAGATGGTTGGTATGAACAACGCGCAGCTTCCAAGAAAATTTTTTCAACATTTTTTTGCCGCTAGACATGTTTTTAGTCCCACTTACATCAATTATTTATTTATATTCAGGGCAAATGTTTTTTTTTTTTGGTCTTGTTTTTCTTAAAATCAAATTACATTTACGAGAAATTTGAAGAATTGAAAAATAGCTGTGTATGAAACTTTGAACCCGGAAAATATTTTTAATCAAGAAGGTCACATTTTCTGTGATTACATGTTTAAAATATTTTCGAGTAATTTAGAAACATGTACCTGTTAAATCTGAGACTCTAGTCAACATTTTACAAATTATGTCTGTGATAATTTTTTGTATTCAACTTTTAAATAAATATATGTTTATTATTTTGGTTAAGATACTTTAAGTCATTAATATTTTAAGAGTATGTATCATCATGAAAAATATTATTCATCCACAGGAATATCTCGAGAGAATAAAAAAAAAAGTAAAGATATTGAAAATTAAATTCAAATCAAGGTTCAAGCTGCAATAACAAATTCCTGCTGCTAGCATTTTTGTCACAATGTTAACATTTCTCTTTTTTTTGTCCATGTTTCCGAGCATATCTGTAAACACAAGTGCACTGATAGGATGATTCAATTCAAATAATTATAAAATATCTCGAAAACTGATTTTATTATGATAAGAGGCGTAGAAAACAAAATTAAGTTATAAAAAAGTTACATATCTTCTGTATCTGATTCAGAATCAGCCTCCATTGCTTGCTTAGCGGCTTTCTCAGCCTCGAAAAAGACATGACCAGGCACTCTTTCATGGTACCCATTGCTATCCTTGCATACCCACGATAACTCCAGCTCAAAATTTTTATCTTTCAACTCATCATGTACCAAATAAATTCTGAAAAGAGAGTATTTATTAAACAGCTTGAAAATTATAAAACAAAATGTAACTTACATTTTGGCAGCTTCTTTTACTATTTCTTTGCAAGTCATTGTACCCAACTTCAATTTTTCAATTTCGGTTTTTGCTGATTGCTTTGCCTTTCCGGTGGCACATCCATGATAACCCTAAGATAAATCTGTGTAGGAACCTGGCAGATTAAAACAAAAGTAATTAAACATACATAGCTCACTCCAGATGGATCAATGGTGTACATGCTTGGTTCTCCATTTTCATAGCTAGCTAAAATTACACTACATCCATATGGACGAATTGCACTATACAAAGTGTATGCGTGCATATACATGCTGACTCTCTCATTCAAGTATTTTAAGGGAATACTGACATTGTACTGCTGTCTGTATTCAGCTGCTTCCCTCCGAGCTATCTGCACAATCTGGCGAGCATCTGCAATTAAACCTGAAAATGCCTATAAAATAAATTAATAAATCCAGTCATTTTGATGAGTGTGTAGGCTCACCATTCCAATGTGACGATCAATATTAAAAATTCTTTGGTTAGTGCTGGGTTCATGTAATTTTGACAGGATTAACTTTTCAGCAGCTAACACAACCCCATCACTACCTTTCAGTCCAATCACTGTACCACTATTTTCTACTGCTTTCATAGCGTACTCAACTTGAAAAACTCGTCCATCGGGAGAAAATTGGGAAGCAGATAAATCATACTAAAAAGAGTGATTAAATACAAACAATAGAAAACGGATATTCATATATGTACTAACACCAGTGCCAATGGAACTCATGTTACTTGTTGAAAGTAAGCCAACGGCACAAAAATATAACTATAATTATTATATTATTTGAAATTTTAATGACGGTGCTTTTTGTAGGCTAATGTTACGCGTGACAAGCCAAAACACTTTTCTTCTTTTAGCTGAATACCCCAAGGTACGGTGAGGTAGACAGCCCAAGACTCTGCCAAAAAAGACAATTTTGTAGTGATGTTTATGGATTTGTATGGTTTATTGCTAGGTTTCCGGATTTCTTGTATTCACGGTGGTACCCGGGCCAGATACGGATTTCCCGTATGAGATAATATTTATGAAGGTATGTTTTAGGAATACTGTACTATAGTTACCTATTGTGCTAAATTGGCCGAATGACCTTATGTAGAATTGGCTTATAGAAGTAATTAACACAAAGAAACAGTTTAGTTATATTCAAAGTACATCACAATCCGAGGATTCTGTGGTGGAGCATTGCACGCGGCGGTTTAACCTCCGTTCGCTCCCGACAGAATCCCTTGTATTCGTCCTCAAAACTTTGATATCGGTTTCCACTGTGTGGACTTAGTGTTTTTAGTGTTCAGTGCATGTTTTAAAGTGATAATCGTCGTCGGCCCCGTCGTTTTTCCCTGTTCACGCCGGTATGGAGGCCGGATGGGCCCGGATGGGAAGCCGATTTTTTTGGTATCGGTCAGAATCGTTTTTTGCTAGCTGAGCAAATTATTGGTTATTTTTCTTCTTTGTACGTGGTGGTCATTTACCAGAAGCGAAAATCCTCGACGGAAGTCGGCAATGGGCGAATGATCCTAGCAGTCGAGCCCAACATTTTTTTGTGAAACGCATACTTGAACTTGAACTTGAACATCACAATCCTGGTAGTCGTGCCCAACAGTTTTCTGTCAAACGCATCATTGAATTGAATTGAATTGAAGTACATCATAAATAAAACAAATAAAATTTGTATCACGCTTTAAGCAAAATGGAGACGACTATTCAAATAAAAAAACATTCAAAGTTTGCTGGAGATAAAGATTTGGAAAAGCTCTCTAGAGAAGTATGTTGTGAACATGACTCTTCCATTTAAAGTTTTATGGATATTTTAGGAACTAATTCAGAAAATTCAGGTTCTACAAGCACATAATCTACAATTGCAAAATATATTGGCAAAAGGTAAACCTACAGTCAAATTGGAGGAAAGGAAATTTCATAAACCTTTTGATTTCTCAAAGTAAAAAAATATAACAATTAAATCAGCTGACTATATCCTGTCTTTTAGGTGTAATTTTAGGCATATTTTATTGAGAATATTGTACCTTGGTTGGGATTATCAAGGTTTCACGGTACAGGAAGATACAACAAATACTATAGAATATCACCTGTTTGAAGCCCTTATTAAAACATGTCTGATTCAAAATAGAGAGTCATCCAATTATCACAGAAGCGGCAGAACTGATAAAGGGGTCAGTTCATTTGGGCAGGTGCGGCGGCTTGGATATTTGGGAAATAAAATAATGAAAATATTTTCCAGGTTGTATCAATCAAAGTGAGAAGCAGATTGTCCAAAGGGGATGAAAATAACCTGGATAATGAAATTGATTATTGCAAAATTTTGAACAGAGTTTTGCCTGTAAATATACAGTGCATAGCATGGTCTGCGACAGATCAATCTTTCAGTTCTCGATTTGACTGCAAAAGCAGAACTTACAAATATTATTTTCCAAAGGGCAACTTAGATATTGAGGTAGTTGTTGCTTTTTAATGCATTACAAGGGTCAGGTTGGAATTTTATTTTAGAAAATGAGAATAGCCTGTAAAGATTTCGTTGGTACCCATGATTTTAGAAATTTTTGTAAAATGGATGTTGGCAATGGCGTTATAAAATTTGTAAGAAATGTTTTGGATTTTAGGATAGAACCCTTTATTAATACTGATAGTGAAGATGGTAAGATTGAGATCAAGGAAAGCTAGTATTACATATATTAATCATTTTTAGAATATTCACTTTATGTTGCAATTATAAGCGGCAATGCTTTTTTGTGGCACCAAATTAGATACATGATGGGCATATTATTTTTAATTGGTGGTGATAAAGAGTCATTTTCTCTTGTGAAGGAATTATTGGATGTTGAACAAAATCCAAGGTAGATTCCTGTCTTTTTTTTTTTTGGTACTTTTATTATTATTGTAGTAAGCCCGAGTACACCATGGCTAATGAAGTTCCTTTAAATTTATTCTTATGTGAATATGACAGCATTCACTGGATTTATAAAGAAAACAATTTGAAATGTATAATAGAAAAACTAAACAGGACTTGGTTATTTCATACCATAAAGTAAGGTAGTATTGACATTAGTGAAATTATTTTAAACTTTAATGTCCAGAGGGAACATGGTGAAAGACATGATAAGTAATCTAAATGACTATTTTCCCAAGGAATCCCCTCAGAATTTAAGTCAGCACTTGTTGAGTGGAGTAAAGGTTAAAAAATACATTCCAGTACTAAAAAGGCAACGATGTGGTAAATAAAATACAATATATTCAGAAAGAAATATATACAATTCTATTTCACTTTCAGACAGCCTAGAAACTAAAATAAAACACTATTCGAAAAGGAATCGGATTGAGATCATACAAAATTGATTTTATTTTTTGTAAGTTATATGCTATTTAAATAAATGGTTTTTATATTGCTTGCGTTTTTGCTGTAAAAAACTAAAAATATATATAATTAAAACCGCCATAAATGCAACATAAAAGTTAACACCTACTTTTCCAATGTTTGCAAATGCCTCTTGAAAATTGCAAACTTTTAAAGACCTTTTAATCCAATCAGGCAGTGCGTTTTTCTTGGTCGGTTTATTATATCGGTGATCTAAAAGTAAAACAGTGGCGTAGTCATTTATATGTCTTACAGATCGACCTATACACTGGTTAACTGATTTCATACAGAGATTTTCATAAAAATCCTGTCCAGCACCTTGCCCCTAGAATAAAATAGATGGAACCCTCAGCCACTAATAACCTACTTAATTAAACCTGTTGTTTATCAAGATATAACATTTTTTCCTTTAAATCTGCAGCCATGATGTTAGCGTATGGCAAACCAACCACTATAATGCACCGTCCTAGATCGTCACTAAAGTTTAATCCTTCACTTAGTTTACCTCCTAAAAACAATTTAAACTTAATAATTGATAATTTCCTGCCACCCTGACGATTCACCTACCTACAACACTAAACATTATGGCGCCACTTGTGGATTTTTTAATTGTTCTGGCATATTTATCCAAAACCGATTCTACTTGTTCCGCGTTCTGGGGTTCCCTAAACAATGGCCTTCTAAAATTTAGATTCTTCATTTGCTCCCAAACCCAATTTTCGTACATATACGAAGGAAAAAATACTACTATCCCACCTTTGACGAATTTGCATGCTTGTAATAAAATGTCTTGCAGTGCTGGACCCTAACAAAATATGATCATAATTTTTCAAAGAAACTTCCACAGGCTACTGTAATGCTTTTTACAAAACTTCTGGATTCCTCCTGCGTCGGTTTTTGCTTAGTCGAAATTGGTGACGTTTCGCCAATCATCCTGTTGGCTTCTTCAGAGCTTGACTGAAACTAGAGTGACAGCAATTTCGACTAAGCAAAAACCGACGCAGGAGGAATCCAGAAGTTTTGTAAAAAGCAAAATATGATCATTAAGGCAGTTTCTGGCGGGGATTTGCGAATCTCTATTGTTTGGTTTAAAGTTTTGAACTATTAGCTGTTAGTAAAAAAAACGAATACCTGTTTGATAAATTTATATACAGTGTGTCCCACTTAAGAACCGTTTTTTTGTTTTTTTTTTTGTTGGAAAATGCACTAAAACCTTGTTCGAAAAATCGATGTTTGGTTTAAAGTTTTGAACTATTAGCTGTTAGTAAAAAAAACGAAAACCTGTTTGATAAATTTATATACAGTGTGTCCCACTTAAGAACCGTTTTTTTGTTTTTTTTTTGTTGGAAAATGCACTAAAACCTTGTTTCTTTCGAAAAATCGATGAAATCTATCCTTTTCAAAAGTATATAGGCTCCTCACTAAACTCGAGATCTCGGTAACGATATGTCCTACCGCACCGCTATTGGTGCAGAACGAATCAACGTCGAAAAAAAAAGTGTTTTTGTCTATTGTCCGTTCTCGGTTCTCATCTTTTGGTTTTTCTGGAATAATTTTGGAACCGTTTAAGCTGCAAAATTGAGATCTATGTCCTTTTTAATCCTCCGCGAGCCACAAGTCTATAAAAAATGGCCACGATCTGACTCCGGCATTCATCTTTTTTTCGCGATTTTCGACTGTCTTTTGCACATATTCTATGCACGATAATTGTCTGAAATTTGAAGCTATCAACTTCAAGTTTGGTAAGCTTTTGGTCCTCTGATGGAACCTACTGAAAATGAGGGGATTGAGGGGTCGGAAAGTATTTTTCACGTTTGAAAGGGTCCAGGAAAAAAATCATTTCTCAAAACCACTTAAGTGATCGACGAAATTTTTGAACCAGAAGATCCGGGAGATCTAATTCTATAAACTTTTATTGTTCGTAATTTTCAAAAATGTACAGAGTGTACCCGCCATAACTAGAAGACTGTCATTCAGACATCTAAAACTTTTGTATTTAAGGCTTTTAGCTATTCTACACGGCGTTCGCGACATTCTGCACAATATTCAAAAACGTAATAGGTGCTCGAAATTTGCAGCTACCAACTTCAGATTTGGCAGAGAGGTAGAAGTCCCAACTCACACTTAAACACTTGTTGGGCGCAATCAAATGCCAAAAAGTATTTTTTTTTTAATTTTTGATTTTTTTTTTGTTATTTTGTTTTCCAACAGAAAATATTTTCTCCAAAACTATTAGCGTGATCGGCAAAATTATTTAACCAGCAGACGCGGAAGATCTAATGCTATAACATTTCAGGTATTTTTTCAATTATATACAGGGTTTTTCGATTGTGGGCATCTAAAAGTCTCTGAAAATTGTTCTTTCAAACAGTAAATTATTATTAGTAAATCAAAATTCGTAAAAAATATGGCTAATTGGTTCAGATGGTATTATAGACCGCATCAAGAGGTACAATTTCTGTATTTACGGTTTTCGTCTATCACGTACGCTGCTCGAGATATTTAAAGAAATGCATATGAAAACAGGATAATTTGGTTTAAACAGTATAGTAAATTATGTCGACAGAGAGTTTCAGGTTTCGTCTATCATACAGGGTGCTCGAGATATTTGAAGAAATATCATTGGAAATCGCTATTACTTGTACAAATTTTCATATTTATCAAAGTATGCCATGACTTTGAAGTTGGGTGAGACGTGAAAGCCACTTTATACAGCGTGCATGCAAAACAAAAGTACATAGATGTTGCGAAAGTTCCATAGTGGTCCACAGTAGCACGATAGAAAAATAATGCCTAACTCTAGGACAAGAAAACGCGAAGGAGATTCTTTTTGAAATAGAAAGCTACTTGGCTTGACGCGTTACGAACTCGCCCCGCCCAGCGACGATTTCGCGAAAGCAATCTTGTTTTGCTTATTTCTTCAACTTAATGTTATGTAACAAAAGAGAGGGTCGAAAGAAGTACTAATAGGAATTTTAACAAAAATAAATTGGCAATGAATTCTTATTGAGGAGTACTTAGAACCCAACTATCCCAATTTCTATCATGTTTCAATACAGGGTGTTTGAAATATCGTTGTAAAATCTGTGATTATGGTTGATTTTTATAACTTTTTTTTTGTTGGATTGATCTTTCAAAAAAGGCACCAAGACATTATGTTTCACTGTCCTGAATAAGAATTCGTTCTTAAATAAATCCCTAATAGCCATAACAAATATCAGGTTTTAGTGGTTTTTGAAGGACCTATAAAAAAAGAAATCAAACTAGAAGAATAAACAGAGATTTTACAAGGGTGAACGGTTCTTAAGTGAAGTAAATATTCCAATCTAATATCTCATCTCATCTATATCTCTATTACAATCTAATATCTCAAGCATTTTCTAAACTCAAACAAAAGAGACCACTAAACAAAGGAAGTAATTTGGTCAAACCATCCAATATCTTGAAAACCGAATAAAAAGTCATAAATATGATAAATCAACTGCCCTATCAATAGACAAAGACAAGCAAAACCATAAATTCCGTTTTGACGGTGTCGAACTACTAAAAGCCGAACATAATGTAAAAAAAGGAGAAATATTAGAATCTACCTATATTTATCGAAACCAAAACTACAAAAAGGAGATCAACAATAAAGCAATTGTTGTGATTACTTTGAGGAGATAGAAAACAGAAAACCAAAAACAATCGATTTTTAAAATGTGATTGTTTATACTATGTCATTTATGTGTGTCACGTCCAACTTTTTTTTTATTTTGTTTGCAGTATGTTACGTATAAAATTTTTTTTGAGAAAAGCTATTGACATGGCCGAAATATCAAAAGTAAAAAACATCATGTGCTTTCAGTAATGCAACACTAATTTTGTTGTTGTTTGTTTTAAATTTTAAATTTAAATTGTTATTAAGTCTGACCCAAAAGTCTAAATGAGAATGAGAATGGTAGAGAATTATTAAATCAATCCCTGTCTTTAATTACATTGTTCTCGGTATGTCTTTGTTACTTTGGCTTTTTTTGTTCACCTTAAGATGATATTTTTGTATATATATATATATATATATATATATATATATATATATATATATATATATATATATATATATATATATATATATATATATATATATATATATATATATATATATATTCTCACGTATTGATTCACGGATGGAAAAATGTGATGACACTATATTCCGGGATATCATCCGTTCGCTCGTTGAACTCCGACTGGAATCCTGCATCCGACTGGAATCCTGCAAATCTTGCATCCGACTGGAATCCTGCAGACGTTTCGCCAAAATCTCACTTGGCATCTTCAATGCTCGCGCTCCGAAAACACTTCGAGTGTTCGAAGTGTTTTCGGAGCGCGAGCATTGAAGATGCCAAGTGAGATTTTGGCGAAACGTCTGCAGGATTCCAGTCGGATGCAAGATTTGCAGGATTCCAGTCGGATGCAGGATTCCAGTCGGAGTTCAACGAGCGAACGGATGATATCCCGGAATATAGTGTCATCATATATATATATATATATATATATATATATATATATATATATATATATATATATATATATATATATATATATATATATATATATATATATATATATATATATATATATATATATATATATATATATATATATATATATATATATATATATATATATACGATGACACTATATTCCGGGATATCATCCGTTCGCTTGTTGAACTCCGACTGGAATCCTGCAGACGTTTCGCCAAGTAGTAAAGATGCCAAGTGAGATTTTGGCGAAACGTCTGCAGGATTCCAGTCGGAGTTCAACAAGCAAACGGATGATATCCCGGAATATAGTGGCATCACATTTTTCCATCAATCAATCAATCAATCAATGAATCAATAAGTGAATATATATATATATATATATATATATATATATATATATATATATATATATATATATATATATATATATATATATATATATATATATATATATATATATATATATATATATATATATATATATATATATATATATATATATATATATATATATATATATATATATATATATGCTGGGTTCATGTAATTTTGACAGGATTAACTTTTCAGCAGCTAACACAACCCCATCACTACCTTTCAGTCCAATCACTGTACCACTATTTTCTACTGCTTTCATAGCGTACTCAACTTGAAAAACTCGTCCATCGGGAGAAAATTGGGAAGCAGATAAATCATACTAAAAAGAGTGATTAAATACAAACAATAGAAAACGGATATTCATATATGTACTTACACCAGTGCCAATGGAACTCATGTTGCTTGTTGAAAGTAAGCGAACGGCACAAAAATATAACTATAATTATTATATTATTTGAAATTTTAATGACGGTGCTTTTTGTAGGCTAATGTTACGCGTGACAAGCCAATCAATCCCTGTCTTTAATTACATTGTTCTCGGTATGTCTTTGTTACTTTATATTATATATTATATATATTTTTATATTTTTGTATATATATATATATATATATATATATATATATATATATATATATATATATATATATATATATATCCCACTATCTTTCAAGCGTCCGTACATTAACAATTTGCTATTTTCCGAGCGTCCGTCTACAACCGGGCGTCCATATATGGACGCCCGGATGCAGCGCTATAGAAACGGTATAAACAAGATCTAAGTAGTCTAAATTAAAATTTTCACAAAGACGCTACGATCTTAGTAAACTGATTTTTTTTGTATATTGTTAGTTCAGCTGTATACCCGGTAGAGGCGCGAGACCCAGTCTCTGTATATTTTACAAGATATATTCTACTTTCAGCTCGTCGATTTCCAGGCGTCCTCTGCGTCTTTGTTACGTGGCAACACTGTCACTATTAACTTTTGCAGACTGGCGCGAAATTTTGGGGTAACGGCTCTGCTTCGCCTAGTTGTTTTGTTTTTCATATTGAATGAACTCGATTGGCGCTCCGTAGTTCGAGCATGTAGAGACGGTGGAAATAAAGAATTTTATTTTTTTACCACGAATTCGGAAGTAGGCTAAGTTGGAATTAACGTAAACGTAACACCAATGCACAAGACTTTTTTTTTTATTAAAAAATTAAATAATTAATAAAAGTTTATTTTCGAAATGTGTGGTAAAGAATTCAAAATTTACAAAAATCATATTTGTATCCTGTTGCCAATGCCGTACGCTTTATATGATATTAGAATTTAAAACAACATTCTGTGACACGTCGCCAAACTCTTTTGTTTCGCTTGCTCTCTTCGTGAGAAAATCCGCTCATTGCATAAAGTTATTCTTTTTTCAACTATTTGTCCGCCGATTGCATTTTTTTTTACCTTAATTCAATGAACTCGCGTCTGTCTTTACTTAGAAGCCTGACTAGATTGAAGTCAGTCGTTAAAGTCGGACAACAAACGCAATAACAACACCCAAGACTCCAGGTGGGAATCGAACCAACAACTTCTACTGCAAGTCGAGTTGGCAGGTCTAACGACTTACCAACCGAGCCATCCTCGATCACTTAAAAAAAAATTTATTTTTTATTTAGTTGCACAAATTGCTATTTTTCGATTATTTTATTATTATTGCATTATATAATCTTCAGATCCATGAAGCAACATTATTAAAATGTTTTAATTAAACAAAATGGCACCAACAAGTTTTGGTTTTTTATATGCGAATACTATGCAATAACTTCTGAATCTTTTTTAATTTTTGGGCACATTTTTAGATTTATTACTTTCTTCCGATAATTTCTGCTAAATGCTATTTAGAACGGTGTTCGAAATATTAAAAATATCGAATATAAATATTTATATTATAGAAATATTGAACATAAATGGTTGTTTAATGCAATAGGAAAAGAAGTTGTTGGAATTTGCAAATTAAAATATCATTTGCTAAATACTTATCTAAATAATTAGGTAATAAAATATTTTGATTTTATCGTCTAATAATATTTCATTAATATTAATAGGTCGCCTATTAAAGTGCGCAACATATAAGAACTATTTTATTGAACGATTTAAATTGTTGACTTTTGCTTTTAATCAAACCAAAATAAATGTGAAAAGTAACATTTTTTAGTAAGAATTATTATTTTGAAATGAACTTTGATAAAAGTTATTCGATAAAAGTGTTCTTTTTAATAGTTATTTTTCTTCATTGTGCCTAAGATATAAATAAAAATGAAGTTAAACAAGGAATGTGAGGGATGAAAAGTAAAGTACAATAATGTATCACCACTGCCACTGAACAATATTTTCATATATTACTTTTTTTAATGTACCTAAACTTAAATCCTAACAATGAACCTCTGAAATAAAGTATCTTTTTAGGTGATTTTCGACATATTCTCTATAAAGTTTTGCCTCGGGATAAAAAGTGTCTCTTTAGTTCCTTGGATATCATCTAAATTTTTTCCCAAATTGATTTAAAAAAATCCCCCTTTTACATTCCTGCTCTAAAATACGCATTATACAGTGTGGCTTAAAGACGTTACGTAGGGCTGCGAGCCACTGCGGATATTTCCGGTGATATATTAGCCAGTGCTTTGGTTTGTCGATTCTGATGGTCAAGGTACACGCATATAGTAAACTTCTTCTTTCACTCATTTATTAAGCACTCGCTCCATTCGTGCCAAATAAACTAATATGGCGTTTATCAAACTTGTTTAGCAAAGATTTCTGAAGATTTTTTTTTAAAGGAAACTTTCACAGAATAATGTAAGACTATTTACAAATATTCTGCATTCTACCTGCGTCGGTAGTTGATAAATCGAACTTTCTGACGTTTCGCCAACCATTCTGGAGATCTCACAGCTGGTCCTGTTCATAAATTTGACCGTTACAAGAAAAATATGTTCCAGACAAGCATTTTTCAATTTGGTTGAATATGTTTGATTCCAGATTCCCGAATTGCAATATATCTGAAAGAGCTATGTCAAAACTAACCAGAGAAACAGAACAAAAAATATACGACTATGACAAATAAGCAGTTGCCGAAAACAATAATGACACCAAAATCTCATTCGATCAAATTAAAAATTAATCAATGTAATCGATTCTTCTACCAGGGAAATATCCGAAAATTAATAGAAATCTCTAAACAACCAAACAATCTTAACCGCGACTCTGATTTTCAACAATATGGAAATCCGAGACAATGTTCATGTCACTCTTGTAGCTCCGCCTCTCTCAAACAGTATATCAGTGAGTTCAGAATAGAATGTGAGCAAGCTTCACTTAAGCTCTGAGGAAGCCATCAGGATGATTGGTGAAACGTCAGCTAACTTTATTTATAAACAAAAGATGCAGAAGGGATCTAGAAGATTTGTAAATAGCCTTCTGAAGAAAATGTTAATTTTAACGAGTAACGAATGCCGTTTTCATCGCAGTTGTCTGTGTTCTTTATAATTTTTTTTAATTAAACTAAAATAGTAACTTCTAATTACTCCAAATAACTAACATCGGCCCATTTTAGACCAACATTAAGCACAAACAACACAGTAATATTGCCTCAGTTGGCCAGTTGAAATTATATTACATAATTTCTAAATTAACAGTTTTTCTTAGTTTGGTACCATAATTTATTGATCTGCAAATAAGTCAACTGTCAAGAACTTAGTAAACAATTTAAAAAAATAATATTTAAATATTAGTATTTACTTTTTACAAAACTTCTGGGTTACATATGCGGCAAAGAATACATTGGAGAAACCGGACGAAAAATATCAACTAGGCTCAAAGAACACGAAAGAGCCTTACGACTAAGACAAATAAATTCATCAGCTGTTGGCGAATTCTTGTATGTAATCAAACAAATCTCTAAACAACCAAAGAATCTTAACCGCGACTCTGGTCTTTACCGGTCACCAACATGGGAATCAGTGATCCGAGACGGTGTTCATGCCCCTCATTTAGCTCCGCCCCCCTCAAACAATATATATACAGGTACAGAGTAAAATGCGAGCCAGTTTCACTCAATCCCTGAAGAAGCCAACAGGAAGATTGGCGAAACGTCAGCAAGTTCGACTCAGCAAAAACCGGCGCAGGAGGAAACCAGAAGTTTTGTAGAAAGTATTACAGTAGCCTGTGGAAGTTTCTTTGAAAAATTAATAATAGTATTTGCTTTCAATTATTATTATTATTGGTTAGGTTTATGTCCAAGCAGCGCCTGGCTAACGTAAATACATGTGCAATATTTCTGGCAAACATATTCAAGAATCAAAAAATTCAAGAATTACTTTCCAAAATCGGGCGACGTGTTAAAGAAAACATCTACACAAAGAAATTAAGTTTAGCAAAGAGCTTTAAAAACTACCAAATCTACAAAAAAAAATAATACAATAAAAAATAAAACAGTTAGCAACAAAACATTTTTCAAAATATAGCGAAAACATGAATCGCCTTATACCCGCTCGACTGTGCACCGTCATGTTAAAAAGGAGAAGCGTGTTCTAAAGACCATATCTATTTATATGTACTTTAATACACAATCAATCGGGCAACGTTGCTCGGACGCTCAGAAATCTGCCCAATAAATGAAAAATATACATACGGACGCTAGGATGCTGAAATGTAAAAGTTTTCCCGTGTATATTGGACGCTAGCAAGGTACCTCTATAAAAGGACGCCGACATATAAGTATCATAAAACTTCACAAAAATTATCTTCGTAAAATCTGTCCTAAGGAAACTCAACGCCATCTCGTTTATAAAACTTCAAAATATTCACTTGTTAAAGTAGGGATCTTGAAGAAAATGATACTGGACGCTCAGAGACGGATCCATGAAAGGACGCTCGGAAAATAGCGGGATGTATATATAAATATATATATATATATATATATATATATATATATATATATATATATATATATATATATATATATATATATATATATATATATATATATATATATATATATATATATATATATATATATATATATATATATATATATATATATATATATATATATATATACGATGACACTATATTCCGGGATATCATCCGTTCGCTTGTTGAACTCCGACTGGAATCCTGCAGACGTTTCGCCAAAATCTCACTTGGCATCTTCACTGCTTGGCGAAACGTCTGCAGGATTCCAGTCGGAGTTCAACAAGCGAACGGATGATATCCCGGAATATAGTGTCATCGTATATATATATATATATATATATATATATATATATATATATATATATATATATATATATATATATATATATATATATATATATATATATATATATATATATATATATATACACACAAATATCATCTTAAGGTGAACAAAAAAAGCCAAAGTAACAAAGACATACCGAGAACAATGTAATTAAAGACAGGGATTGATTTAATAATTCTCTACCATTCTCATTCTTCTCTACCAAAGTAAAATGTGAGTAAAAAGATTGATTTTTTTTCACATCCCGAATTGCTGACGAAATTTTTTCCTGACCACCTAAGAAATTTAATACAAAGAACATAATTTAAGTTAATAAATTTGTTTATAAAAAAAATGTCATTTCCAGATTAAAAATACTATAAAAACGTATGATAACAGAAATGTTCAGATGAAAGAAACAATAAAGAATAAACTTTTTCGAAAATTAGACTGCTTACCATAGACATTCTGTTGGTGTAATTAAACAGTAAATCTTCTTGATTTGCTCCATTTGTTAAAATTATAGGCAGGATATTATTAGCCGGAATTATATGGTCACATGAAAACTCCACAATTCTATTGGATTGGGCCCCTGCATTGATAAATAATTGATCCCTAAACTCAGAATTTGGTTTCATTGTCCCTCCGGCTACAATGACCTGCAGATTTTGACCCTCACATTAACTTACGAAATTCCCGAACAAAGTCACATACCGATCTGGCATCTCTAATAAAATCGCTGATAAGAGAAGCAGGATTCAGCAGCAAAAATTGCATTCTATTCTCCTGCTTGTTGCGTCTTATTGAAAGTAGAATTCGACCATCATGACATGAGTATGTCAATGATTCCAAGAAAGATATTACATGTATCAATGGGGTTCCTACCAAATTTGGAACAGGATCAACCAGTTTTTTTTGCTGATTTATAGAACATTTTTTATTTTCTATACTCTGCAAAAAGTTTGTGATACCTTTTTTTGATTTGTTTTTTGCAATTTCTTCATTTATCGGGTATTTAATAATATAAGATCTTATCTAAAAATGAAAACTTTAAACTTTTAAAGATATCCAGCGAATCTAATACTAACCTTTTGAGATAGTCTACTTTCCTTACAAAATTTTATTAGATCAAATATGTTATAATTCCCAACTCCAGCTGTGAAAACAAAGTTTTCCAGGGTACTGATTTCGGTGACATCTTCTTTGACCTCTTTTTCTGCAAAAAAACTTAAGGGATGTTTGGTCCATTTTCATCTGTAGGAACTTACCTAACATCTGATAAAGTTTATTGACCACAAATATTAATTGGTTAATTTTTAACAAACTGGCAGCAGAAAATAATGTGCAATATTTTTGTTTATAGTTCTTTAACTGATTTAATGAGTGATAAAGTTGTAGGTAAGTCAAATCTGAACTATGCATTTGAGTTAATGCTTCCAGCAGATTATGAGCTTCATCTATAATGACCACATTGTTTTTTAAATCAATTCCGCTTGCTTCTCGAGTGGGCTTATGTAGTAATGTATTGTAGGGCATCAAAACTATTTCAGAATCTTCGGCAGCTTTTCGACTGGCATAGTATGGACAAGCCTTTAACTCCTTGCCTGCCTGAACCAAGTCTTCAATATCATGTACTCCAGTCAGGCTCCAATCACGCAATTCTTCAATGGCCGCGCATTTAAAATATGGACACTGGCAATTTGATAGCTTTTGTTTTTTCAATGTTTTACGTTCAGAATCATCAATTTTAGACATTTTTGATGTTTTCTTCTGTAAGTCTAAACACCTAACATCAAAATAAGAAATCCTAATATCTTTAATAAAATATTACTTACTTCTCATTAATCAACGACATATTTTTTAGTTGTCTGACACAGGGATTGATACAATAGTTTTGCCTTGATGCCAGAGATGTGATGCGGACCCGTTGAGCAAATGGAGACTTTTTTATTTCTCCAATAAACTGAGATAATTGTGAATGTGTTCTGCTTGCTATAAGAATCTTTAAAAAACAAACAGTTTGAACATGATATTTTGATCATAAACACCTTACTTTGGTAGGTTTATATGTAAATTTCTCCTCTTCATTGTGAGATTCATCATCACTTATATTATCATTTTGACTTGTTAATTCGTCCAGTAATAAAATGTCATTGTCTTCCAATTCTGTAATGTGTCCTGAGTCTTCTGTATCCTTTCCTATATTTGCCTTTCGAGCTTTAAATATTTTGACTTTGTTTTTTTCACCACATTTTCTTATATCTTCAATTTTTTTATTGTATTCGAGTCTCTTGTTTGCCTCACACTTCAATAAATCCAATTTTTGAGAAATTTCCATTGCTCTAGTTTGCGATGTAAACCAGTCTTTCGAGTCCTCAGCGAGTTTTGCTTTCTCTAATTCTAGAGATTCAATGTTGTTTGACAATGTCTCCATCTGTGAATGGTTGTGGTCTTCTAACCATTTTAATACTCCACAAATAATACTTAAAGATTTTCCCTTAAAATAGTCAGGAAAACGATTATAACCAATTTTTCCAACATTTTTTCAAACTTACGGTTCCGGTGGGGCTCTCGAAAATTCCCAAATTACCCCGTTCCACAGTATCGTAAATGTTTTGCATAAATTTTAATTGAATATCGTATGGCTGAAACGGAAAAGGGAATTCAGACGGGCTCGACAATTTTTCACAATTTGTATTATTCATTTTCCTTTAAATTCTATATTTTCTAACCATACACATCCTAAATCAAAATCCCGCCACAATCAGCAGCAAAGGATAGAGAGAAAATATCCTTGGCACTGCGATCATGGGCCCACAGTATAGGATAGAAAACGTTCTTTATGGATAGTTTTTTCTGTTTTTAATGCTATAAATTTCATAAAAGTTAAATTTCTAGTACAAAACAATCTAAGGCATTTTGGTTTTTATATGCTAATAATCTTTTTGTTCGCGTGTGGCCAAAAACCTAAGAACGCTGCACCAGGGCACTCCTTTTTGTTTGCAGTCTGGTTGGCAACAGGAAAAGACATCCCGTGTTTAGCAGAGCGCGTACGGTATATGACGTACTACGACCATCTCAATCCAAAGAATTGGTATTAGTTACATTGTTCTGTAATAGAAACTTACATTCCTGGGAAACTTATTGCCTTGGAATGAATTCCCAATATTCAGAGTATATACATATATGATATATTGGCAAAAACTCGTTGCGCCAGGGTGCAACTGTAAGAAAAATGTTGCAAACGCGCCGTGAAACTTTGCGAAACAAATATCTCTTTATGAAACCACTATACTACAAAGGGGACGTTTTTCATATATGATCGCAAACAAAAAAAGAACACAAGCTTTTCGAATTTTTGATTAAAAAATTACACTGATTTAATTAAAATTACCTCAACAAAACTGCGTTGATAAAAGACATACAATTTTAGTCCAATATTTGCAATGCATGAAACAATGAAATGTGTATGAAAATTTTGTATGGCACTTAAACATGAGCAAACCTGCCACAATATTTAATATGGAATCACCCAAAGCGTTCACGCTCAGCTTTGGCTTTGTTAGGATACAATAACAGATCAAATTTAATGTTAACTCAATACTAATACATAAGTATATTTATACTAATTTGTTCGTGTAACGAGTATTGCAACAAATATTAAAGCGCAAAAAAATTACACTTGACAATTGCGAAAGTAAAAAATAAACCTCTGCATTTATAACTTGTAAATATTAAACTATGTCTATCTAATGCAATTTACACTAACAACGTAAAATATAAAAACGTCAACACGACTAAATGATTTAACAATACAGTTTATATAAAAATATGTAAAATAAATTTTATCACAGATATAGAAAGATGCACTCGTCAACAAAACCTTGGCACATTACACAAATAAAAAATAATCGAACTCCTTCAGGTATGAATAGTCTGAGATTCAAACTTATTTTTGATATAATCCCAAGTCCCAAAATTAAGTATATTGATACAAATGTTTCACATCCAACATAAGCGCAGCTTTTGCCGAACGAATTAAAAAAATAATGGACTAGTCGATTTTAATCATGTGCACTTCAATAGTTCAGTGGTTTTTAGAAAGATTACAGGAAATTTGATACATTCCTTTGAAGATGTAATGAGCAGACTCAGCCTTACAATACATACTTAATTAACAGCCTGTAATGAAGTATGTAGCTTAACTTTTTTTCGAAATAATTGGGTATTTTAGGGGTTTTGACTTGCGATATTAGAATTTTATTTTATTACGGTTCTAAGTTATAGATGGCCGCCATGTACACGAATGTAATTTTTACGTAAAACAGGTGTATTTTGTAGAAGTCGCTAGGAGCAGAATATTTGGACTTTAAATAAACGATGTTTGAGATTTTAAATTGCAAAATTAAAAAATTATTTAAACTTTCTTTTTTTTCTACTATAGCTATTTATTTTAATCATTTTTTAAATTAGTAACTTGATTAGAAATGGCCATTTTAGGTAGCTTTTGTTAGGTTTCATCCCAAACTAATACAAAAATCGGGCTTACAAAATATCTTTTACAAAAACTTATTTTTATATAAAATATGACAACCTCAAACAACAATTTTCATATATTTCGTTTGACAGTTACAGTTTAGGTACCTGTATATAGCAAAAGCAAAGTTATATCGGATATAAAACAAGAAAATTAAACCACCAAAGTTAATTTTTGGAAAATATTTTTTAAAAAGCAATTTACCAATGACGGCCGGTAGTGGTGTTTTCGTCACTTCTATCGGTGTGAAAAATAACAGTCGCTATACTAATCGAGCACAAACATATTGTAACTATACCCAACAAAATGTAGACGGATGTGATAAGCCAAAAAGCAAAAAGGTACAAGTTTTTGTTACAATATTGTCCGAAGGAGGGGTCATAATTAGGCTGGTATTCCTTATAAACCCATACGGACCCGATTATAAACCAACCAAGCATAAAGCAATTTAGTAAAGTCTGAGTCGGAGATTGCCTAAGATTTTCTTCTTGTCGTTCCTCCTCTGTCTGTCGTACTCTTGCTGAGAGATGAAGTAGCTGCTTTAATATACCAAATATACCTAAAAAATGTTTAGCACTGTCTATCTACTCTACAAATTTTCTGCCAATCTGGTTTGAACAGGCTCATTTAGCAATTTTTTTGTTGTTGATTTGGTAATTATTATTTCCTAAAACTTTTGTATTTTAGAATCAATGACCTATGGGAATTAACTTTCCATTTTCTATGCCATTATTATTTCATATAATGCAATAGGAATAATAGGAAGACATTATGGACTTATGGATAAAAACAGTTTATCAACTTAATTTTCCATATGAGAAAGTTAGAGTCTACAGGGTATCCCACATTTCAAAATATATTATCGAGTTTATGAAAAAAGTAAATACAAAATATTATTACTTTATTACTCAACTTTCCTGTGATAACTATAACTTGCACATAATGTTAAGTATATATTATTAAAAAATAAGGGTGACTTTCTGTAACACATTTATCACTAAGGCTTAGGATGTAATAGTTGTTTTACATTTTTGTTTTAGGAGACAATATATAATTTATGAAAAGATTCAGATTACTCACCTGAATGATGTTAAGAAAAAGCAACACACCAAGCAGAGCCAGAGAGATATTTAATTTTGGATTTATTTCTTCAAACATTTATTTAAATCCATTTGCAAATATTAATTATAAATGAACAAAACTTTTTACAGGAATATCCTTACCTCCTACAAGTAGATAAACTGGAATGTACTCCCCTTGAGGGCACTCGTGCAAGTAAATGGACCCCATAACAATCATACATATTGGAATTACTATTGTAACGCCTAATATTATTGTACACCCAACTAAAATTGATAATTTGCATTAAAATATCATTGGTCCAATAACACCATTATTACTTACGAGTTCCTAAAATAATAATTATAACATTTTTCAAAAAATCTAAAATTCCTTTACTTGTCTTTTGGGCTTCCCGAACACGTCCAAAAAGGGAATCATAAGAAGGAGGAGGTGCTAAAATTAGAATTAAGAACCATATCAAGTGAAATCAAAATAACATAAGTAAAGAAAGAGTATGTTTCAAATTGTCTAATATTATTACAAAACGAGAGTTTTGTGAGGGATCTGGTTGTTTGGTCTGTTTATATAATTTTTGCTTTATATTACATTTTTTATTAAAAAAAACTAATAACTGAAATACCATTTGGGTTTATCGCTTCCTCGTATGACGGGGGTGCACCAAACTCTTCATAAGCACAAGGTGCAGTACTACCCGTCTGAACATGACTGACCGATGGGGTATTGTTAATTAATATACCGCTCATATGAAATACAAAAATGTTTGTGCCAACTAACGTCCTCTGAAACTACATAACAAAAACGAGTAATTTAAAAAATTCTATTCCACATCAAAATAGTAAAAAATAAATACATGCTATTCACAACGTATAGCATGTAAACTTGTTAGTTTTATGTTCACTGTTCACTGGTTCTGTCCAACGCGAACGTTCATGTGTTGTTTGGTTTATTTCTGAGGTCACATTTTTTTTAAACTTCTACAACAATTTAGTTTGTTTGATTAGTTTATTTGATATTTCGCCGCTGGCTAATATTGATCTGTGTGATTGGAACGGTATAGTAAACTTTGAATTAAATAAATTTTGCTTAAAAAAATTCTCCGCAAATCTTTGGATAAGGGAACGTAGTACGTCACTGACCCCCCTTTGCTGCAAAGCGGAATGAATATCTCTCGTATCCATACTTGTGTCACTCGATAAGTGTTATATTTTAGTTTTTCTACAAATCATACTTGCGTAAATGTGGAGTAAATGCTTTAAAGAGAGTTAGTTAACTAGTTATTTGTTTCATTTTATGTTGTGAGTTGTGATTACGAAGGACGAGAGTACACGAAAACAATTTGTTAAACTGAATTCTGTGTCTGTTGTTTGTTGATTTACACTTTGCTTCATTTTATTTTATTTCCGTTGGGGATTCGTATTAAAAAATATATATGAAATTTGGGCGGTGGGTGGCAGTTTATAATGGCACCTTTACTTTAGTTTAAGGCGGATATTTGATTGTTGGGTAAGTCGAAATGGATACTAAGCAGCCAAAGCATAAAACCCGAAGTCCACCAAATTTTATTTGTTACCATTGTCATAAAAATTTTAACAAAAAATCTAACTTGATTCGTCACATCGAAAGAGTGCATTCTCAAAATAATAAGATTAATAGAAGTTTACGGATAATAAAGTGTTTGCTATGTGGGTTAGAATGTTTAAAACAAGATATGGTTGGGCATTATAACCAAAGTCATGCGATAAAAATAATTACAGAAAGAATAGAATTTGATCATCTTGAGGATTTTGAAAAATGGAAAGAACAGATGGAAGATGATACAATTGCAAAGTTTATAAGACACAGAACCAAACAAACAACTAATCAAATTATTCATTTTTATCGCTGCCACCGAGATGGTTTTTATAAAACCTGTGGAAAGCAAATTCGCCGGTTAAAGTTGTTGGGAAGCAATAAAATTAATGGTTATTGTCCTGCTAAGTTAATAGCCACCGTTTTAAAAGAAAGTAATGTTGTCAAAGTAAACTTTACAAAAACTCATGTTGGCCATGAAATGGACCTATGTCGGATCATTCTATCCAAAACTAAGAAACAAGAAATTGCAGCAAAAATTAAACAAAACATTTCTTTTGACAAAATTTTAAATGAGGTTCGGACCAATGCTTCGCAAAGTAAGTTAGAAAGGCTTCATTTATTAACCAGAAAAGATCTGCATAATATTGAAGCTATGATTAGCTTGCATAGTGATTCAGAAAGGGATGTTAAATGTATTGTTAAAACGTGGGAATCTGATGATTGTATGGCATCAACTGGGGTAACAAGTTCAGATATCTCTGATGACCCGGAAAAACTAAGGACCTCTCTGCAAAACATGTTTGATTTAATCTTAATGAATGTTAATAATAGGGAAAATTATAGAGTGGTAGAACAAGCATTGTTGCCTGTAGTACAAGAATTTGCCACATTAGTGTGAAAACAAATTGAACTACTCTTATAAATGACTGAAAGAGGGTACCAGTTACCAGACTTTCCAAAAAAATAAAAAGCGTAGAAGTTTCTGTCCTATTTATGTATATTATTGTCTAGTGACCAGAGTTATCTGGGAGAAGGTGTTTAGGTATGAAACCAAAGACAAACCACAAAAACCAGTGTTTGTTTTATTATCAAAAGTTAGTTTATTAATACATAAATAATAATGATAAAAAAAATCAAGGTAAAACAGAATACATCACAAATAAGATGTGAAGAAGACATATATAGAACAAAATTTTTACCTACACTTAAAGAAAATTATGAAGTTGTTATCAAAGATATGAAACAATTGTAACATTATTTAACGTGGTTCATGAAGAAACAAAAATTAAATTGAACTTCACAGCAAAATTTAACAGAGAAGAAAATGAAAAGAATGACAAAAAAGGTGACCAAAAAATATCTAGAACCAATAAAAAAACACTTGAGTCAGTCCAAGTTGACAGGAACGAATAGCTGAAGATAGGAAGACTGAAGCTATTTAAGGAGCGATGATGTAATGTAATTAAGAGTTTTATAAGTATTAATTTTTTAAATTAGTATTTTTAACTCGTAAAGGTGAATAGACACTTCTAGAGGAGCCTATGTTCTTACATGTAATATGCCATTGTTTATGTTTTTCACTCTAAATAGTTCCTAACAATAATTAATGCTAATAGTAATTGGTGCTTGTATGTCTACATAAATTATACCGAATATATTTACAATATGACTTGACTTTTTTTAATCAAAAGTAGATGACATATAAGAAAAAAAAGAAAGTAAACCTACTGCACCATATCGCAATTTTTATTCTCGCGAAAAATGGGTAAAATATAGAATATCCTAGAAACTTGCAATCTGGGCTGTCTAGAATTTCTTATTAAAATTTCGGAAGAACTAACATTCAGAAAAGTGATAAATACCGAGACGCATTATCCGCATAAATTTTCTCTTCATGCTTGGAATCTTTGAATGAAAATAGTCAATTTATATAATGTAGATTATGAAAAAATGTTTTCCAATATAAAAAGTCGCAATAATAGTAGATTATGCAACAAGTTTGATAAACGTAGTTTTAGTCACGGGTTTGGGAGCAATCGGATGGTCATAGAAAGAGTATAGTATGCAACACGTTTATAAAATTCTTTAGGCATTCGGACCAAAAGAAACTCGTGACTAAAGTGTCATTTATCAAACTTGTTGCATAATATATATTATAGCAGCATAATAGTAGTTATACAACAAGTTGTGGTTAGTAATCGTAATCGCCATCCTTGTAATTGACCGTTTGGGTTCGGTTAGAACATGGCACCTCTAGGGCCAATATTAAAAGGAGTAATTACAAGACAATTTTTTTGATGCATTTTGTACACATCGTAATTTGTTTCCTTTTTAGCACTCCGTACTTCCAGTAGAGGGTTGAGGTACATTTCTTTAGGAAAGGTGTTTTACATTAATATTATGTTAATAAAGCTGTTGAACTAAGAAGCAACCAAATCTGCTCTAATATGGACAAAAGTGGGGCCGAATTTTTTCCTATTATTAGCTCCATTCAGAAAATGGCGCTTTATGAAACTAAATCTGTAAGCGAAAAAACTGACATTGCGCGCATTTTTGAATTTTATTGGAAATTTTCAGAAATTTTATTTAGTGGGTTCCAATAATACACAAACTCGGTTTCGAGTGTTGAAAATAGATCGGACAGATCCCAAAGACTTGTATATTTATGATGATAAGATGGAGTATACTGCAGAAGAAATTCACGATCTTGTAGGAATGATTGATTCTGGCAATAGGAAAGCTGGTGGAGGTGTTTCAAGAACTATATCCGCATTTGGTATTGTAGGTAAATATTATATTTGAAGTCTATTTTTTACGTTTGCCAAGGAGTACCTTTCAGGGTTTATTAAATTTCTTGAAGGCAGTTATATCATATTAATAACTAAAAGAAGAAAAGTAGCCGTTATTGGTCATCATACGATTTATAAAATAGAGGACACAAATATGATCTACATTCCCCATGAATCAGCCAGAGTTATTCATCAAGACGAATCAAGATATGTGAAGATGTTTCAAAGCATCGACTTAGCCAGTAACTTTTATTTTAGGTAATTTTGAAAAGGAATTTACATAAAATAGAAAAAAAACATTGCTTCAAAATGCCACGTGCAAACTTTCAACAATCATTGACTCTCGACATTATTCTCGTTTGTAATTACAGTTGGTTAGCATATGATGCTAATTTTTGACTTGTCCATAGATCTCCCATTTTCTAATAGCTGGCTGGTCTTCCAAACAATGGAAGATCTGGTCTGTTTTTGAATATAAATGGCGTCACTTGCTTCTCACATAGATTTGCTTTAGAATTTAGAATTTACAGTATGCGACTATTATGCCGACCACTGATCAATTGGGGATCCATCTCTCAGGTGAAGTTTATTATTTTGTGGGAATCTTAAGATCTGAGTCTCATAAAAATTATTTAATTACGATTAATACTTTTTTATTTATAAAAAACTTTGATCCATAAGTGATTGGTTTGAATATCTATAGAAATAGTTACAGTTTGCGAAAGCCTAAGTTAAAGTTAAAGTTATTTTTCAGCTACAGCTATGATATAACACATAGTTTACAACACAATTTAACAGAACCGAAACAATTTCTAACAAACAATTCCGAGAAATCTGAATCTGACACCCTCCCAGATAACAATCACGGGCTTCTAAGCAGCTCGGTGCTACCCCAAAGGAAAGAAAAACAACTTTTTGGAATAAGAACTCAGCCCTATGAAAAATTTGTTTGGAATCTTCACTTACTCAGCGAAGCTCGGAAAGCAGACCTTCATCCAGATTGGATATTGTTTGTAAGCCACGGGTTTATAGGTCAAAGTAATATAAATATTTTTGGTAAATCAGTGTATGTAACGCTCATCGCTAGAAGATCGAGCAAATATGCTGGCACTAGGTTCTTGAAGAGGGGGTCCAATTTCCAAGGAGACGTGGCTAACGAGGTGGAAACAGAACAGATGGTTCATGATTCTGCAATGTCTTCGCTGAGTAAAAGTCATTGTACTTCTTTCGTGCAAATGCGGGGTTCTATTCCAGGTAAGATCACTTTTAAGTTTTTCCATATTTGACATATGTGTTATATTACTTTTCGGGTATTGTTTCAAATAGGTTTAGGACTTATAGTATCTATCTATCTAAATAACCATTTTCCATTTAGTCAATGATAGACCGTTTTTGAAGCTACTGTAATTCCCGATATAACTTCGCTCTTGATCTGTCTTCAGTAGAATTTCTTTGCTGAAGAAAACGCGACACATGTTCTCCTTTCAAGAGAACATTTGTCAGCATAGTGAATAGACCTGCCGACAGTTGTCACAACTGCTATAAGTGATGTAATTCAAAGAAAAGTGTTGCTAAATCACATCGCAGCTTGTTTAGCTGTGACCAAATTGGCGCTTAATCAGTTTTTAAGATTTTTACCGATATTACTGAGTACAGAAATTATATACTGTTCAAATAAAAAATTAGTTTGTATTTTTGGGTATAATAAAAAACCAAAAAATGTTGATTGAAATTTGAGTTATGAATGTTATATAATATGCTATAGTGATAATAATTATATAAATTATAAAATTTAAAAAAAAATCAATAATCAAAATTGTCTAAAAATAATTGTTGGAAAGATGGGTATAATCTTCAGTGAATTCCCGTCAATTTGATACACTAACCTCCATTTTATCTGTAAACAGCCATCTTCGCACACTGAACTGGGTTTCCCTGAACATTGAATGAGAATGAGCAAATACTGCTGTAAAAATGCCACTAACACCCTGAGAACTCTTGAACACGTTACTGTTTGGTGGCTTCTAGAATTCTAATAATGTTTATCTAAAAAGACACCATAAAACAAATTTGAAAAGAATTAAAACACGTTAACTTAAAGGTGGTAAGACCTTGATTCAGTAGTAATACTACAGCGTTCAACCGCGACGGAGTCGCTTGCACTTAGCCGTGAGGTTGTTTTCCTAGCACTCCAACATTGGTGCGCTCTATTAAGGGTTGCCAGATTGTAGGTATTTCCATATTTAGATTGCTAAAGATGTTTCCATTGTTTTTAATGAATATAGCTTTCTTAAACTTTCGCTTTTTCGAATACGATTCCCTGTGGACAACCTGAGCTTCGCACCATTTGATGTGGTGCTGTTTGGTTCATACATTTTCCGCGATTCCTGACTTTTGTATTTCACCCCTCATTGTGTTTTCTATGATCTTCAACTCTAACGTTTAAATTATGAAGCAAATCCTTTTTAATACTGATTAATTCTACATCGAGTGATGCTTTTGCAAAGTGTTTGGGATTGTTCCTGTCTCTGCTCAGTTCCATATTTAAAGTATCTACAAAGTTTGTCGGACCCCGACTTTTCCATTTTAGGTCACTGGAAGCAAGAAATGGGCAAGATGGTCGGCAAGCCAGCGATTACCATTGACTTTTACGATCCATTCGCCGAAACCGCGGGCGCCCATTTCAACGAACTCTTCAAACGTTACGGCGCCCCTATATACATCCTCAATTTAGTTAAACAGAGAGAACGCAAAAAACAGGAATCCCTATTGAGCGATCAGTTCAGCTCGGCGGTGAAATATTTGAATCAGTTTTTGCCGGTCGACTATCAAATCGTTTACAAAACGTTCGATATGGCGCGGAAAAACAAATCCAGCGCTAAGGTTTTAGACCACCTCGCCGGAATCGCTAGAAGTGCCGTAATGAAAGTGGGGATATTCCACAATAATGCGAAATATTATTCGCAAGTGAACGGTACCGTCGTGGGTCAGACTCAAACAAGTAGCGGAAGCCGACAGACCGGTATTATCAGGACGAATTGCGTCGATTGTTTGGATAGGACCAACACGGCGCAGTTCGCAATAGGGAAATGTGTGCTGGGGTACCAGCTGTGCGCATTGGGAGTATTGGATAGTCCTATCCTGGAATTTGATACCGACTGTGTTAGAATGCTCGAGTCCCTTTACGAAGATCACGGGGATACTCTTGCGTTGCAGTACGGTGGTTCTCAACTGGTGCATCGCATTAAAACTTACCGGAAGACGGCGCAGTGGACGTCTCAGGGGAACGATATCATGCAGACCCTGAGTCGATATTACAGTAACACCTTTTCGGACTCTGAGAAACAAAACGCTATTAATTTGTTTCTCGGCTTATTTAAACCGGAAGAGAATCAACCTCCCATTTGGGAATTTCCCAGCGATTATTATTTTCATCATAAACCCAGTATTTTTAGTATGAAATCGCTCACCCAGTGGTGGGACGTGGGCGTGTATAAAAGTCTCCCTTACGCGTACAATGATTTGACGAAATCCTGTTCGGAGCTGATTCAAGTTTTGTCCAGGGATATAGAAATGATCGATTCCTATTTGGACTTTTACAGGCCCTATGAGTTTAGTGTGCTGGATGACGTGTATGGTTACAAAATAAGCAATACTGTGAGAGATTTCATGCCCAGTTTCACGACTAACTATAGCCCGTTTACGGTTAGGGTTCGACCAGTTAAAAGGCGGGAGGATGTTTCGCAAAAGGGAAATACAATGAAAAATCCATCAGTCAGCGGGCAAAGTTCGACGAGTTCTACAGCTTCCAGCACTAGGTGATTGTTATTTATATATATTAATTGCAGTTATACCATTTTATTTTAAGATAATAACTGCAGAATTTGCCATCAGCGCTAACAAAGCGTTATAGGAAACTATTGTAAATTAGTTGGGTTATACAAATCATCTTTGAATTCTGTGGGACTGTAGACCATTGCACAATAAAACCGTACCATGTTACAGCGTGAAAGCTTTAAACTTCTTCAAATCAGACTGGTCTGACTTCGAACTTCAGCCATATTTTGTCGACAAACTATTCTCATTTTGTTTAAACTAATTTTAAATGTGAACACAGGGTAAACGTGTAAGAAAGCAAAAGTAGCAAGAAATGTGTTATTAATCGTTGATTTTATCTGTACATAAAATAATATTGAGTAATCTTGAAAATTGTTTTTTCAAAATTTTTTCAAAAACTTTTCTTAAGTTCTAGTAACGATGGCGACACTTCAGAAGATGACGACAGTTTCGCCTCTATCGAATCCCACAAGACCACTTCCAAAGAAGCGTCACCCGAGCCCGCAACATTCAAATCTTTGTTCCCGGGTACCCAAGAATCTTATGGATTCGAAATTAAAAAACCGTCCCAGGAAGATATTCTTCTATACAAAAAGTAATATTTTATATATATTTAGACAAAATTTAATTGGTTTAAACTCTACTTCATCTGTAGGTATGTATTAGCTGGTAAACGGGCAAACGGCACAGCAGTGAATTTTTTACATTCTAATTTGACTACCATAAGGCACATCAGCAAATTTTCCAAGGATTCATCATTGGAAGTTGCTGTACCGACTGTTAAAAAAGAATCTATCGAAATTTACAGAAATTATGTGAAACTGGCTAAAACTGGATTCAATATGCCAAAGCATTCTGATGTGGAAATATTCAAATTGTATGCTAAACTTAAGTGAACTTTTGTGTATGTATACTTGTGCGAATTCCATAGAAATAAAAATTGATTATTCTGGTTTACTTATTGCTTTACTTTGTGTCACAAATATTTAAAAATAAAATTTATATTTAACCATTTTCAAGAAAAAAAAAAGGTTATTTAGGTAAATACAAACGAAATATGGGTATTTTAAGTGTTTTTTGAAATTACATAAGTAGAACAACACGTACCAGTTACTTTCTCCAACAAAATTTTTAAAAGTCCTAAACTTGTAAAATAATAATTTCTTGGATTTTGTGGGAACCATTGCACATGGCGGACGTTGCTCCTGCCCGGTTCCAAAATATTTGTAGAAATCGGTAGAAATTAGTGTCGTTTAAAGAAAATATTGTTACGTATAGTCGTTATCTGACGTGATAGAGAAGTAGTGCCTATAAGTTTGGGAAATAGTGTTCGTCTTACGTGGATGTACACGGATTTGTGATGTGTAATTCCATAAGGTGTATGTAAATACGGTTTCCGAATGTCCTATATTCACGCTGGTAACCAGGCCGGATGGGATCGGATATCCCGTATAAGATGATTGCTGGAGCCGTTTGAAGAATCGGTCGTCATTTTATGACAATTTATTTAGAAGTTTCCGTTTTTGTATACGTAAAAAACAAAAACCTGGAGGATGATGGATTGGTCCAGACCGTTCTCTTAAGAAGGCATTCTGTAGGATATCTGAATAATGTGAAAAATTGTGTAAGCTGGCCGAATGACCTTATGCAGTCATGGCCATTAGAAGTAAAAAAAAAGAAGAATAATTTCTTTTTTCACAAATATGTTGAGCAATACAGTCAGGGTTATTCGGCCATTGCCAACATCTGTCGAGGATTTTTGATGGAATTAAACCAACACTTAACTTTTACCAAAACATTAGTAAGTCGACAAAGATTTTTAGTTGTGGCTTTTACTACCATTCTTACTGTGTAATACTTATTTATTTGAAACGTGATCATGTAACTCATGTAATTTCTTGAGAAATTATTCTCAAATAATTGAGATGACAGAATTTTCCTGCTTGTGGAATAAATCCTTGACAATAATAGCGACACCTAACGTACAACACACTTTTTCTGACGCAACAATAGTCAGTATCGTCACATAACTGACCACTTTAATTTATACCATACGTTTTATCTGTCCTAAGGTTCCTTTTCTGTTCTGTGTTTCCGAGAATTGTGGCTTGCACGTTTTGTGGAGATGTAAGTTACTAATTATTTTACACAAATTGTTAAATTTTGTTTTTGTATATTGTAAACTTTGAGAAGGATTATATACATGGTATATCTTATGGAGATACAGTGACTTACAACATTTTTTTAATATTAATTGTTGGAAAGGTTGTCAAAAAATTTGTCAAACAGATTTTTTTCTGCTTGTTTCTAGAAAAAGTCACAATGCAAATTTTTGTGAAAACTCTCACGGGGAAAACTATTACCCTTGAGGTTGAACCTTCCGATACTATAGAAAATGTGAAAGCTAAAATCCAAGACAAAGAGGGCATTCCTCCCGACCAGCAGCGCCTGATTTTCGCCGGAAAGCAGCTTGAAGACGGACGAACCCTTTCTGATTACAACATTCAGAAAGAATCAACTCTGCATTTAGTTTTGCGTCTGAGAGGTGGAATCATTGAACCTTCTCTACGTTTGTTGGCCCAGAAATACAATTGCGATAAGATGATCTGTCGAAAATGCTATGCCAGGCTTCATTCTCGTGCTACAAATTGTCGTAAAACTAAGTGTGGCCACACCAATAATCTCCGCCCCAAGAAGAAGCTAAAGTAGAATTGTTTCTTATATTTAATAATATATGAATTAGCTTCATTGTAAAATGAACCTATTGTTCTAAATATAAAATTCCTTGGAAGAAATGAGTTTTATTAAAATAATCAGTTATACAGTGTATTAATGTTAATATTTTTGTGTCCTGTTCCTCAGGCATTAACAAAAAGTTTTTGTATCAAGTGTACATAGATCTGATCTTAAATCCTTGCTATTTGTTTACAATAATTTTATTAATTTTATAATGTGATAGAAAAGTGACAAATTAAGCAGTTAATATTTATCTAGTTTTTATCAATAATACATAAAATTGCACATTGATCATTCATAACCCAGAGTTATATGTAAGTAAAACATCTAACCTCATCACTTTATTTCAGGTTAACATAATCATCGATTAAAAAAAATCAAATTATTCGCATATTCGAGTAATATATATATATATATATATATATATATATATATATATATATATATATATATATATATATATATATATATATATATATATATATATATATATATATATATATATATATGATGACACTATACTCCGGGATATATATATATATATATATATATATATATATATATATATATATATATATATATATATATATATATATATATATATATATATATAGTGTCATCATATATATATATATATATATATATATATATATATATATATATATATATATATATATATATATATATATATATATATATATACACACGTTTTCTAATGATTCTCTTTTTACAGAATTTAATTGAGTTCAAAGCCGGACTCACAATTATTGAAAAATTTTCAAAGCTGGTAACTATACAGTTAAAGATACATTCAAATCAGTCGTTAATAATGATAAAAAATTATATATTTACTCAAATTATAAACATTATAAAATGGAATTTTAAGATGCTCTCGCTCTCTCTCACCCTCCCTCCTTCTCCCTCAATCCTGTCTATGTTACCATCCATAACGTTTTCAGGAAAAAACACTTCTGAAATATAGAAAGTGCCACAATAATTAATGCTGTATAATTACGCATACTAATAAAATATCACAAAAATCGATTAAAATCGCAAAATAATTCCAAAAACTAACCAAGAAGATATGAAAGAGTCGAGAATTTAGACAAAGAGACAAATATAATTCTTCCTTATAGTTACTAATTCTTCTCGTAGTTAGGTACAAGTGTATATATTTAGTAACTTTTATTTTGTATTTTGGCTATTAACTTTTTGAGCATGTAACTAGTAGAGATCCTGCCTATGCCGATAATACAGGAGCTCATGGGGCAACCAAGAGATATATAGACGCCCTGCCAATGCCCATAACTATGAAAAACATGCGCCAAATTTAAGCAATGACCTTGCGGAATTCGACAACCAACGTCAAACGGATAGAATGCCAATAAGTTTAGATGTATTTCCTCATAATATGCCTATGCCTATGATTAAATGTTCTGGGAAAACGAGTTAAGTAAAATCGTAAAAAATCACAACCTTCTATTCGAAAATATCAATGTCGCCTGCGGCGCTTTAATTGTTTCTTACACTCCGAGATGATTCAGATTTTTTTTTTGTATAGGCGTTATTGAAGTGAAGAGGTTCTTCTCTATGCAGTTGTATTAAGACCTCATGACTGAAGAGTTACACCACTCTCGAGAAGAGTTTAAAAAGCGACAGTTACTTTTGTCGAGCTCGTGACAACGCCGCATAACTTTTTTAGCGCCATCTGTGGTGTAGTAACAAAACTTAAAAAAGATGTACTTTTACGTAATTTTTTTAGGGAACGAATGAAAATCAAATTTTTTTCAGCATTTTTCTGTTAGGTAAACGGTGTTTTTCTCTTTTAGTAGATTACTTAAAAAAAAGACACTCAAAAATCTTCATACATCTCATCTTCTATTACGTCCATTTTAACAAATCGCAATTTCTAGCCAAAAGTTTCTGGTTTATGAGTAAAATTCCATTGGTGGATACGAACATAGCTGCTTAACTACTTGTTAAAAGATTATTTACATTGGTGCATACGGGCATTAAACGGTGCGTTATAGCCAGCAGCGTCGCATAATAGTCCAGAAGGAACATTTTCCAATGTAAGAAACAATCCAATGCGATACAGAAACACGGTGCGTCAGCTACTTTGCTTACACCTCTCTAGCTGTTTAAAACTGGTCTGACACGGATAGATCTTTTTTCGTACACAACCCAAGCGCAGCGTACGTAACGATGCACCTTGTTGGCGGCGTGCATTTCTGAGGAGGCTCCGCACCGAGTTCGCACTCTACTACGCAAGGCAAGAAAGATATTCAGACGGACCGTAGTATAGATTCAACCGGGTTTACGGACGTTTGGTCAGCGGTCCTTCGAACCGAACACTGAGCAGTAACACACCGTTACGGCCACGGCGTCGATTAGTATATTCCACATTACATTCTTGCAGTCTTGCCCTGGGCGTATCGTCAGTGAATTTCTGGTTTTTTGTGAATGAAAAGCGCCCCAAAAATCGCGCAAAAGTGACGGAATTTCTTTATTGTTTCGTGTCAGTTTGGGTGTCGGACTTTCTGGCGCCCCTTTTCGTGGGCTGTGCGGAGGTGACGGCCAAGGTATGCATTGTTGTTTACTGTTGCAATTTGCGACTCGACCTTATGTAGCTCTTTAATAATTAAGACGCTTAGGTCTAAAAAACAGCATTTTAAACGGTCGCCCCGTTTCGGAACTGAGAACAAAACACAACAATAACAGCACTAGGACATTTAAAATTTAAAAAGTAGGTAGTTGTACGTAACTGGTTTTGTAAATGGCAATAAAAAGGAAGCCTATGAACCGCCATAATAGATGATCGTTATTTTTGTTCACTCTCCCCAGACCTTAATTACAGTTACCTATGTGGTATATGTTTTAGTTGTAAGTTTTTAGTTCATTTTTTTTAGGGTTTTCGAGAAAGACTTTAACAAACAAAACAATGTTTTAAGATGAAAATCTTATATAAACATAAACTTCGCTTCGGATTTATTTGTTTTGAGATTTTTATTTTTTCTAAAAGTTATATCCTTAAATGTTTCTATTTACATTTTCATGTGAAATAGACATATTATAAGGTATGTATGCATTTTAATATTTTATTTATAATAATAATAACAATGATGAAATGCATTCATAATTGAGTCTGAAAACTAGTTCTTCTTAATTTTTCTACTACAAAAAATCGATCTGAATTGCAAAACAGTTCGAGAGCAGGATCCCGAAAGTGGTATTACTCTGTAGGTAAGAATAAACTCTTGACTGCTTGAAAGTTTTCGAAGTTATTCGTTGTACCAAATTTCAATTTAACGGAGGCATTAAAAAAAAGTACAAAAATGTCTGTAAACTTTCACACCCTGTAACATGGAAATGAAGCTTCTAGGTACTTTTTTAACATTTCAATTGAAGAGGATGTTAATTTTTTTCAAAGAAGGCTACTCTAATACTAGTTACAAATCTTCTGCATTCCCCCTTGATCAATTGTTCTATAGGACTTCTTGTTAACTTCTTCAGAACTTAAATAAAACAGAACTCAACCAATAGAAGATATTATGATTAACAAACTATCTGTTTTAAGCTGTAAGTTGGTTTCTTAATAATAATTCTGACTCTAAAACAGCTCCAATACTACCTCCGCTCATAATTGTGTTTGCAGTCTATTTTTGAACCTGCATGGTACATACTACAATAATATTTAACCTAAAAGTAGTATTTAATTTCAAAAATAATTCGCAGAAGTTGTTAATAAAGCTCGAATTGATTTGAAAGTGACCAGGAGGTTATTTTCACTGGGACATTGTATAATTGTAAATTTTAGATTCAATAACGGGAGGGCTATTTTTATCTCAGTATAACCGCCAAAAATTGAATCTCTAATAGTGTCCAATTTCAGTTTTTTACATTTACATCATATATAAAATATTATATATTTTTTACATTCTAACAGTTACAGTGTGTGACTAAATGTTTTATTTTAAGTCAACTTTAGACTAAGAGCATCAAAAACTCTACCAAACGTCTTAAATTCCGATTTATATAAAGTTCAGCAATTTCATCCTACTATTAAGAACGTAAACCAGAAAATTCAACATTTTATTATAGTACCTAACAGTTTCATATCTATTTAGTTTAGTTTACATTACTATATCACTTATGGGACTTTTTATTCATTTATTGGTTTGATATCAGTTTATGTCTGTAGAAGAAGTTATAATATTTATCGGTGGAAGGATACAATGCTCAAACATAAGCGGTGGGATTTTATCAACTCAAAGTGGGTCTCCCATAATATATTAATATTAATTAAGCATTCGAAAGTGACTAGATAAATACGTAAATATAAGATGGTGAAGTTAAGTGTCCATTAAATGCTGGAATACTATTTTTGAGTAGTAATGCAAGAATTTTATTTCACATCTCTAGTCCCAAAAACATTAATCGGAGGTACAATTCCTATTTTATAGTTTGCAAAGATCGAAGAGAAATGTTGAGCTTCGTGTTCGGCAAATAGATTAACAATACTTGCGTTATCCGTTGCGGGCTCATCCTCATAATATATTCTGCTGTGGTTCTAATTGGACTTTTACACAATCTTAAGGTTCTTTGATTATACCTCAATTGTCAATGCTCAGAATCTTTTTTTAATACTTTCCGTTGATAGACAAAAGTTGCTAACGTTCTCTTAATGTTTATGTAACGGAAACGCAGGAAGTTCCATGAGCTTGTAAAAAGAATTCAGTTCAATCTATGAATTCATCTTGTATGATGTTCATCGATAAATATGCAACCACCCGATTTTTACATTTATATCTATATAAGCCCCTCGATTCACGGCCGCGCATCATCATCAAATTAAACGGCATTCACGGAGATTTGGTTGCATTTGTATCGGGTTAAACAAATCCGCACTATTAATATCACAAAGGGTATTGTTTCCCTGATTGGCAAGCGGTTTCTAAGCCCGGTCGGTATGTTGGTTTCGTGGCTTACAAAACATATACGGCGGCCAAATATTGAGCTGCCATAAACAAGACCTTTGTTTGACTCCAATCACTTCCTCCATTCTATGCGTCCGTGTGTACTGTGGGTAAATCGTCTCTTCCATATGCATATATCGAAATAATAGATTTTGCTTCGGCGAAACTGTTTATGATTGGCATCCATTGGGAAGTTCATATCTGATCGAATCGTGCGCATATATTACTTATTAGAAGAGACCGTTAGACGTATAGGTGCTATCAAGACATTGCAATCATACTTAATTGAAATGAAACAGGCAACATTTGTATTGTTTTTTAATATGAAAATTAATCGGTGGTTGATGTCTCCTGATATTGTTATGACCTGGGTCCGGCTCGGCCTACGAAAATATGTGAAATATCAAAGAAAGATAAACGATTAAAATGAATTCACAAAGTACCCTCTAGCGAACGAATTATCCTCAAAAACCTCAAACTGGCAGAAAATAGAAATAATATCCCAAAACCAATTTGTCATCTCCTTCTAAAAAATTTGCCTCAATTGTGGTTAGTTTTGGCTAGTTTTATATAACTTATAGCAATATAACTTGGGTGTTATTGAACTATTTTGCAAGCTGCCAGGGTGATTTGAAGCTAAATTCATCTCGGTTTCTTGATAGTCTTCAGATCGAAATGTCTTTTTTTCTACTCCCTTCTGAAAAACGCCTAATTATCTATGCGCGGAAAGCGTCGCTTTACCACGTCTGTTTCGTTTCCCACGGATCCGAGCCACTTCGGACATTTCCGGAACTTTACCGCATGAGTTTGGGAGCAATCGGGTGTTTTCGGTTCGGTCATGTCAGTGAATGTATTTGTGTTCGTTTTGCAAAAATGAACCAAAAAACTAATACACAGAAAAATGTTTTGCAATATATCAGACAATTTAAATACTACGAGCTATAAGCTACAATTAAAATCTAGTAGACTAGTCGGTAAGTACAGTGACATTTCTAATTTAAGTTTCCAGCACATAACCGGTAGGTTATCTTCTTTCACAAGAACTAAATCACCTTCTTGGAGAGTGCTTTGAGTCTTCTTCCATTTACACCTATGTTGCAATTCGGATACATATTCTTTATTCCATCTTTCCCAAATATGCTGCCTCATGCGCTGCAGGTGTTGGTATATTGAAAGGCGATTTTCAGGAATTTTCTATAGATCCAATTCCGGTATCGTAGTCAATTGCTTGGTCAATAAAAAGTGAGAGGGAGTCAAAGGACTAAGATCATATGGACTTGAGGATAATGGAGAAATAGTTCGGGAGTTTAGTATGGCTTCGATTTGTGTGACCAGTGTATAAAAATGTTCAAAAGTTAAATTTACGTTGGATACTACTCGCTTTAGATGATGTTTCGTACTTTTCACGCCTGCTTCCCATAAACCACCAAAATGTGGAGACCGGGGCGGAATAAATCGCCACTCTACGTTTTCTTTTCCAAAGGTATGAATTAAATCGTTGCCATTTTTTCTAATAAAATTGTATAAAGCATTTAATTCAGAACTGGCTGCTACAAAATTGGTTCCGTTGTCCGAGAATATTTGACTCGGTTTCCCTCTGCGAGACACAAATCTACATAAAGCTAAAATAAATGCATCTTTCGTGAGGTCGGTTACCAATTCCAAATGAAGTGCCTTTGTCAGAAAACATATAAAAAGTGCAACATAAACTTTTGAAGTTTTAAAACCACGACCTGTTTTACTTTTCATGGAAAATGGACCTGCGTAGTCGACGCCAGTTATGTTGAAGGGATGGGTTGGACAAATGCGCTGCTCAGGAAAATTTCCCATAATTGGTTTTAAATTTTTGGGTTGAATCTAAAACATTTGATACAATTTCGAACTGTCAGCTTGGCTAAATACCGCCGAGAAATTGGCCAAAATTTCTCGCGTATCGATGCTAATAAATGTTGCGGGCCTGCATGAAATAACTTTTCATGCTCGTTTTTAAATAATAATTTCGTGAACGAATGTTGTTTTGGTAAAATGAGTGGATATTTCTTTTCAAAATCATACTTTGCATTTGACAGTCTGCCCCCAACACGCAAAAGACCATCATCATCAAGAAAGGGGTTTAAATTTCCAATTTTATTCGAATTTAATTTACCTTTCTTGACTAATTCAATTTCACGAGAAAATGATTCAATTTGCACTAATTTTGTCAAGCGTTTAAAAGCATCTTCAATTTCTTGAACTGAAAGTGGTCCGAACTGACGATTCTGTTTTGAATTCTTACAATTTTCTTTGAATCTAAATATCAGTGCAACTACTCGTGTCAAAGTATTTATATTAGAAAATATTTCAAATATACTAATATCAGAATTTTGACGTGCAATAGGAACCTTGACGTTCTTTCGCATGTCAGGAAGCCCTTCTTCGCGATTTAAATTAATAGTGGGCCAATGAATTTCGTCTAATTTTAAATAATCTGGTCCTTGCCACCATATTTTTGCGCCTCCTATTTCGCAAGGCTTTACACCCCGTGACAAGAGATCAGCTGGGTTAAATTGAGTTGGAACGTGTTTCCACGGATTTGAGCCAGTCAAAGTTTGAATCTCCGACACTCGGTTACTAACAAAATTTTTTAACTTATTTGGGGGGGTTTTCAACCACCCAAGTACCACGGTTGAGTCTGTCCAAAATACACATTTTTGTATTTTCAGTCTTAGAGCTTTCAAAACTTTTTCATACAATCTACCTGAAACTAGAGCACCACATAATTCCAAGCGAGGCATGGTAATTGTTTTAAGAGGTGCCACCTTTGATTTACCGCACAATAAATTAACAAATGCCTTGGAATTTTGGTCAATGGATTTAACATACACACATGAACCGTAAGCTTTTTCGGAAGCATCGGAAAAGAAATGGAGCTCAATATAAGTTGAATTTTTACAAATAACATTTCGATTTATTTTTTAGTTCATTTAATTCACTGAGTTGCGAATAAAACTGACACCAAATTGAGTGGATATGTAAAGGTAAGCTCTCATCCCAAGAAATTTTTTCAAGCCATATGTTTTGCAATAAAATTTTTATTAAAATTATACAGGGACTTAGGAGCCCTAGTGGATCAAATACTTGAGATATTGATGACAAAATTGTACGTTTGGTGATTTTTGAACTTTTCAAAATTTCACATGTATTATACATTAAACTGTCGCTAGTTGGACACCAAATCAAGCCTAATGTTTTTGTGCTTTCATTTTCGCCGAAATCAACAATTTTTGACAAAGAATCATTATCAGGAATGCATGATAAAATTTCTGGATTATTAGAGTCAAATTTTCTCAAGTTAAAGCAACCTTGGCGGAGTATTTCGGATACTGTTTTACATATTTGCATAGCTTGTTCAACCGTATCTGCGCCCTTTAGCAAATCATCTACGTAAAAGTCCGATTTTATTATTTTCGCAATTTCTGTACATTCTTCTATTTCCCAAAATCGTACTATTTGCGCATGTATTTTTTGTTCATCGGTTCTCGAAAAATTACAGCGGATGCTTTTTGATTTAATAAAACCGAGCGGACCCGATACTACCCATCCGAAGCGAGTTTTTTGAAGCAAAGGTTTATTAGAGCCTAACGAAATTTGACCAACGCAAATTAACTTCCAAAAGACATCGGCACCTATAAGCATGTCAATGCTTTTAGGTTCAAAAAATGTTGGATCTGCCAGTTTTATGTTTTTCGGTATGTTAAGCTGCTCAAACTTGGTAAATTTCCTGTAATTTTTGGTATAACAAAGCAAGAAATTTTTTCAGAAAATGCGTTAAATTGAGATTGAATTTCGATATTGCATTTGGCTTCAATGCTTGAAAGAGAACCATTTAAGCCACTCACGGGGATGCTAACTTGTTCTGTGCTTAAGCCTAAGCGGTCGCAAATTTCAGTTGTGATAAAACTAGATTGGGATCCATTGTCAAACAACGCCCGTATTGTAGGCCCATTTTTCTCGCGATCAAGAATCTGTACGTACGCCGTTGACAACAAAACGTCATTTACAGTATTACAGGTAGAAAACGAAACGTTCGAATTTGTGATTGGATCTGTTTGTTTTGAGCACGAGTTGTCCGATGTAGAACTTGTAGGGGCAACAGCATTTTCAACGTGCAAAAAAGTATGATACTTCGCGTGGCATTTTCTGCATGTACTACGTCTACATATTTTGCTAAAATGCCCTGGTCGCAAACAATTTAAACACAATTTCAGTGACAAGACCTTTTCACTTCTTTTGTTTGTGGGAATTTTCAGAAATTCTGGACAGTTGTGTATATAATGGACGCCGTCGCAAAATGAACATTTTGCCGCTTTTTGATTGTTCTCGGTAACTAAAAATACTCTTGTGTCTCTTTTACTGCTTTTTTCCAATTGTTTATCGGATTGATTTGACTCAAATGTTTCTTTTAACTTGGGAACTTCTTGACTTTGTCACTTAAACATCTCCCAATCCCGAGCTGTAACGCTATCGAATTTTGTCCCTAACAAATAAACAATTAAAACATCCCACGAATTTATTGGCAAATTTAATTGTTCTAAAGTACGAAGATTTTTTGTTAATGTGTCACGTAATTTTCGAATGCCGTTAGCCGATTCGTTCTTAATTGTGTCCATGTTGATAATGTTCTTTACATGATTGTGTATTAACATTTTGTCATTGTTAAACCTTTCAACCAGTAAATCCCAAGCGATTTTGTAATTGCTTGCAGAAAATTCTAGCGATTTTATCACCTGAGGGGGACCCTCTGTCAACGAAGCCCTTGAATAATGAAACCGCTGTATATCGTTGATTGCGTCGTTTTTGTGAATGAGTGACTCGAAAATATCACGAAATTCTAACCAATTTTGTTCAAAAACAATTTTCAATAAAAGCGAGGCGGTCAGGAATTGTTTAGTCTGGAACGTGCAAAAGCGGGACTCACTTTGATGATTTGATCTGACCTTTTTTTTTCCGACTTATTTCCAGTTCCTTATAGTGCGTATATTGCGAGTGAATTTTTACAAGAAACTTTGGATGGCCACCACGTTCGCCTGATTTATCGCTATTAGACTTTTTTTATGCCAATTTTTAAAGAAAAAAATATTTCGAAATGATTAAAATACGGTTGATCAATTACGCCAAGAAATAGCGCATCGATTTCATTAAATACAATCAATACATCTTTTAAATGTCATTAATCATTAGCGCAAAAGGTGTGGTTATGTTGACAGCATAATGGATAATATTTTTAACAATATGTTTAAATTCCGAAACTCCTTTTATCTTTACTATATACTTTGTAAGTTTAATTATTAATATAATATTCCATGAATAACATAATTTAATTATATGTTAAAAGGTTTCTGCTAGCGATCTGAAATAGGGAGAGCGCACACTGTGTATTTTTGAGTTCAAGATATTATTCTACTACAAAGCAGGTTGGTTTCTTCCATTCTTATTGTTTTCCTCCTTTTGTATTTCTTTGATGGTTTAAAAATATTGTAGTTTCTTAATGCTAGAGAATAATGAAATGTATATTTGCAATGACAGGGATCGTTAAACAGGGTGGACAACTTTAATTTTATATCGTAAAATTTTGATAAATTCCGTGTTTCAGTTTTTAACACATACAACTCGAATCGTTTATAAATTTAGGGTCACATTAATTTGCATATAATAGAAAAACGAGTTTAGTAAATGAAAGTAATGAGACAGCAGCGTTACTAGAGGTAGTTAATTAGGGACAAAAAGTAGTAATATAGTATAATAATAATTATATATTATTATCAATTATAGCGATCGGCAGTAAAAAATCCGCTATTTACAATACAACTTCATTTATAAATTTTAGTCGTCATGGTCTGAGTAATCAGATGAACCATAGTCGTTGAAGTTCGGAGAAATAATACGGGGCTCTACAGAATTTTGTGTTATCAGCTTTCCACATTCTTTCTTCTATTTCAATCACATGTTCGACGCATTTATTCCATTTTTCGCAATCCACTGTCTTTACTCTCTCTTGCAAGAGCGTTTCAACCTCTCTTATTTTAAAAGTGAGGTTATGCTTTACTTGCGTGCGATTCATTTCATAAGGATTAAGGAGGAGTACCGTTATATTTTGTTTTGAAACATTGGACCATAAATTTCGTACAAAGAGGTTTAATAAATTTGTTTAGCACATCTTTCTGAAGTTACATCTTTTCTAACCGATTGATCTAAAGAAAAAACTTTTAATTAGAATATAGTTTTCGTGAATTTTACTTCTGCTCAATTTGACTAGGTAATCTGTCGAGGGTTATTAAAGTTATTAAAAAGGAAAGAGACTATCCAGATTAATTTTGATTTGATAACGCTATATTTTACGGCCTATGAAGGAGACTTCACCCTGGAGACAAGAAACTATTAATTAGTTAACCATCAAAAGTATTGAATTTGACGATAATTTGATAGAGGAACTATAACATATATAACAAATTTACGCAAACATCGTTTTATGGAAGATATAGCAGAAAAACATAGTGTAACTATACTGCTATAGAACTTATATGGGCGCGAGCGAAAGCTTTTGTAGTAAGACACAACACGATATTCAAAATGAAACATCATAAAGCTTTTGTTTGATCAAGCCATTGAAGAAGTGACACCAGAGAACTTCCGAAAAGCAAACCAGCATGTCGTTGAAAAAGAGGAGAACATTTGTAATATCAAGAGGAGATGACAGTTTGTTCCTTTTGGCATACTATTTTCTCCAAAATCGGATGGTATTACCCGTACTCGCTAAAAAATAATTGATTAGTAACAATTGAAGTGTATAGTTAAAATATTCGTTGGGCCACACTGTAGTCCCCTTGCATGAGGTTTTATTACTGTACAATTTTGTTTCTTCTAATTATACAGCTTATTACTGCAGCTACATTTTCTTCGTAAGTTTGTAATTATCAAATTAGGAAATTTTGTCGATTTATTAATAACGTAAAGAATTGTAAACAGATTTGGCCGTGTTTCATGCCACAAAAACTGGGAAGTCATTAAACTCGTCGAAAAACTATAAAATGCGTCGCTTTCTACAGAAAAATGTTTACAGAAGTAATTACTAGCAACAAGTAAAGTGTGAGAACCTAATTTCGAAATTTCATACAGATACGATTCGTTGCCAGACAATGCATCAAAACTTGTCCACCAGCGCGCAGTGTAACAATTAAATAATTGCCGCATTTTTAACTCATCCAGTGAACGTAATTCTGTGAATGGTAAAAAGTGAACAGGTACGTTTTCAGTTTCAAGACACATTCAATTTCTTTGAGACAAAAATCGCTTGAATGACGGCGAGTAGTTTAAAAAACCGTTGACTTATCGAACACTGTATTGTCGGCGTTCGTTACAAATGCTTGTTTTGAAACCAGTTTTTTTTTAGTGAAGCGTTAAGTCTAAATAAGCTGAAAATGGATTTAACGGGTTTCTTGTGGTAGACATGCCCGGATATCGCATCAAACTTCTGTAATTAATATCAACGCCAAGGATATTTGGCTCTGCAGCAGTCCAATCAACAGCGGTGTCTCAGTTGTCTTTTTATAATACGTGCAATGGAAATATGAGAGAAAAACAATTTTTGTTTGCGCTTTGTTCTCCAAAGACAGAAAATTGTATTGAATTGAAAATTGTAAAACAATCAATCGATTATTATATTTTGCTGAGTTCCCATTTTTCGCATGTTAGAATATGGCTCTGTTTTTTACCATACCTACCATACTGTGGATCAACATGGTAGACTTTGGTTCCACGAGTTCTTTGTTTTTAAACTTAACTCGCTCGCATTGTATTACTATTGCTTTCTCAGATTTTTATTTATTTTCTTAATTTATCGTTTCTGTTAACATGTTCAATTTTTGGAGGAAATAATAATTGAAAAATAAAATAAGATCAACTGAAGCTTTATCTGTCATCTCGTTGACTTTTAGGACGTTTCTGTTTCGGTTATAATCTATCACCACTCGACAGGACCAAAGCAAAACTTTTGGCCACTGTTGTTCTGTTATGGTTGGTACACCCGTCTCCTATAACTATGCATTTGCCCCTCTTGAGCTCGTAACTGATCGTATCAACATAGTGACGATCAGAGCCAGAAATTAGTGGCCAGTGAACTGTGTAAGGAAAAGGTGCGAACGATAGTACTATATATACACCAATTAATTTTAGGAATATAGAATTTTATTTTTTTATTTTATATTTTTATTAACAACAGGTTTACTTTGGATATGTACTAATTGATTATTTACTTAAAATAAAAAAAAAATTATCTCTAATTTAAGTAAATTAGTTTTTCGTGTTTGGTGTTTGTGCAAAAGTGTCAATATTTCCCTTTTGTTAAATTGCGCGCGATTTAAAAATAATAATATCAATAATAGCAAGTATTTTATTATAAATATAGATAGTTGGTCTTGACAAATCTTGACAGAATAGTTCGTTATTAATTAGGTTGCGGACTATAATAAATGCGACTTAATTTCCTGGAGCAATGAACTTTAAAGTACTTACGTTCATTTAACGGGACTGAGCAGATTTAAGTGCTACGAAATATTTCATGAAAAACATGACACTGTAAATAATAAGTGGCATAAGTCAACAAAATCGAATGAAATTAGTAAGAAGTGCTTTAAAAAATGACCACTAGAACTAGACTGTCTTATTTAGATCTGTTGCAATAGGTGAAAAACATTCACATGAAATCAACATAAAATAAGGGGGGGTAAATGTTCATGCAACGAAGAAAACGGCTTAATACAAAATTTTAAGGCCGAAGTAAAATCGTAAACCTTTTGTAACTGCTGTTACGTTAAAATTCCAAGGAGACCGTTGGTACCATCGTAGTAGTACGTTAACCGATCTCGAAGGCCGTTTCACGCGGCGGTGCCAGTTCATAAAACTTTTCCCCGTTCCTTGCGCGGATGATGAGCTTAATTAGATGAGTGTAATTGTCACGCAACGTCACACATTAGGTTACATTGCAATTAACGTTTATAAAATACGACATATCGGTTGTTATAGTATATTATGCAACAATGGCGGTAAACGGCATTTGACTCACGAGTTTATTTGACACGAGCGGAGCGAGTGTTTAATAAACGAGTGAGTTAAAAAGTTTACCGAACGTGTTGCATACTATACTTTTCTACGACCGTTAGTTTTTGGGTACATTTTCGCAAAACAACACGAATAGAGAATTCAAAGCGTGGGAAATATCTCCGAGAACATCCGATTGCTCCCATATCCGCGAGGTAAAATTCTGGAAATGTCCGAAGTGGCTCGAATCCGTGGGAACGATACTGACGTGGTAAAGTGACGTTTACCGCACGGTAGATCGGTGTGTAATTCGGCATTTGACAGACCGGAGTAGAAAAAATTTGTTTCTAATGCATTACAGTTTATATTAATGTTTGTATCCTCTAAAAGCGAGTTTCGCCAATTGACTTAAGTTAAATTAAATACACGCAATAATTAAAGTGACACATTATTAACAAATCACATTGTTGTCCTTGAATTTTCGTTGAGATGTTTGGCGAGATGGATAAAGTGACTTGAGCACTGAGTATCCTTTTCTTATTCAAATCTTCAATTTTATTCTATTTTCAATTTCAGTCTCAAGTCTATTGATAATTCCAGAGGAATATCAGAATAATTCAGCTGCAGCTCCAAATCGTCATACAATATACCACATACCTCTTGCATTTCCGGCACTGAATAGAATGGTTTAAAAAATAGTTTCTGAATGAACAATATTTTAATTAATAATATTAAATTGTTTTCGTGAATTGTCCATTTCTTTTTGGTGTTACTGAATTTTTCATGAGCTTCCCATATATACATTTCCTTGAATAGAAAATTGAAATGTCAATTTTAATCTATCAATCATTACATGAATCAATCAATCTTTCAGCTGTAGCTTGAAATCGTCAGGCAACAAATTATCGCCACAGAATAGAATAGAAACATTTTTTGAATTATCGAGTTGTTGATTAAAATTATTAAATTTTTCTGCTGAGTTGGACATTTTTTTCGGGTGTTACTGGATATTTCTTGATGAGCTTGTTGACTTTCTCTGGACACAAGGAGCGAGATATTTTTATCTACACAGCATTATATATATTATTGAGTATGATTATGATTATTTTTTGTAAGGAGTGTATTTCCTGCCAGATGTTCCGAAAGAGTAAACCTATTATTTTTTGGATATACCAAATACTTATATTTATATTTTTCGTCATTATTACCCATGAAGTTTATGCAAAAAATATTTCAGTTAGTTTACGCACATGTAAATTTTTGTTGCGAATCATTGCAATGGCATCGTGGCTATTCCTTTTAAGAATCGTATTGGTTAAGTCCGACATACATAAACAATAAATAATGACGCCTACGCGAAGCTCTTGCCTAATGGTTGCGGATAAGCGTTACGACTGTTGGCAACGTCGTCCGGAACACGCATAAAGAAATCCTTTTATAGGCCGCGCACAAACTGCACGAGATGCAGGTTATTTATTAATAATTGGAAATATTTTAACAAAACCCAATCAGTTAGATTAAATGTGCTTTTTGGTATTTTCGTATTTTTGTCCTATTATTTTTTTCCTTGTCCTTTAGATTACAATAAATGACATGCTTCTTTGTTAATGCAGATTAAAGTTTCATTTGCTTATCGGATGCAATCCTACGGCGCAAAAACTCCGACAGAATTAATAATTATAATAAGCCATTGACATCAAAATAATTGTGTAGCTTTGGGTATATATTAGAATTTATTTCATGTCGTTAATAACAGATACAGAATAACATAGATAATTGTAAACAACAAACACAGACAAACATTTAAAAAAAATTAGATTGGAGGTGCGCTCATCTATCCTTGAAGGAGTAAAAAGCCATTCCGAGAGATATTCTCTTACATTCCTTTTGAGTGATCGTAGCGGTAGAGATCTAGTAGAGATATTCAACCTGTTGTAGAGGCCCACATGCAAAGAGTTCCTCTCCGATACAGAGAGGATGGTTTTAGTTATAAACATCTGAGTTCCAAGCAAGTTTATTTTTGTTTTCGCATGTTTCAATGATCAAATGAAATATATACTCTCAACATTTTCATGGAAACAAATAATGGCCTGCAGTGCTTAACTAATTTACTAAGAATTCACTTGTTTAATATTAGAATTTCCCTGACTTGTTGTGACATACTTTTTTCGATCTGAGACATATCATTAAAAAAGGTTCAGTACCTTTCCCCAACATTCTAGGCAGGCCCACAAAAAAGCAACCGATGAGTGAAGTGGCCAGACCTCAAGCGAAACTATCTAGGTCAAGGAGATTATTAGATTTCAGATGATTAACAATGAACTGATTCAAACATTTTTTGAGTTAGGGCGATAGTTATTAACATCCAAATTTAAAACCACTTGCCTAGTACAGTGCACAGTTATTTTAGCATTTAAATAAAAAAAAATCGTCAGACTGGGATTTTTTTAGATTTATTCTGGCATTTAAGACCTCAGTTAGGCACATGAAAAATAAGTTTGGATAGGTTTTAAAGTTGCTTCTTGTAGGATCATGTTTTGTGAGATGTAACTTCTTTAGCTAGATTTCAGCGGCTGATGTAAAAAAGTCTAACCAAAACTAGTTAGGATTAATATTAAAATCTTTTCTGTTTTTGTTACGTTCATAATTAACCAGGTTCTAGAAATCTTCAATTTTATTATTAGCGTTACTGATAAAACTGTCGTAGGCCTGTATCTTTGTCACTTTTGACCTTGTATCATCAGCAATTCTAACCAAAGTTTCTTCACATTATTGATGAAGGAAAAAGTCAGTAGTCATGGCTCTATAGCGGTCACCATTGACTGTAACTGTAAAGAAAGACGGACCAATTATTCCACTAGCCCATAAAGCACACTAAACAGTCAGTTTTTCTGGATGTAAAGGTGACTCAACATACACTTGAGGGTTATCATCACTCTAAATACTGTAGTTCTGTATATTAACGTATCCATGCAACCAAAAGTGAGCTTCTTCGTTAAATAAAATTCGCTTATGAAAATCGGAATCAACGGCAAGCTTGTTTTGGGCTGATTCACAGAATCTACTCCTTGTTAGGTGATGTTCTGGCTTCAATTCTTGGATGAGTTGGATTTTGTAAGCACGCAAACCAACATCTATCCGCAAAAAAATCCATAAAATGGATATACACATATCCAATTCCTGTGCACGATAGCGCGTAGACTTATTGAGCCTTCCTTTACACTACGTTCTACAGCAGCAATGACTTCTTCTGTACGCACTGAGTAAACGTGGTGCGAAAACGTTCTATAGTTAATCAAATTAATTGCTCCGATGGACGATTATGTTGGCCATATAATGAACGTAGTGCGCGATACGTATTTCCGACAGACCTATGATTTTCAAAATAAATTTGCACAATTTGGAAACGTTGTTCAGGCGTCCGTCTATTCATTTTGAAACGTCAAACCAAACTTAACATAAATTACTTAAGAGCTGACAAAATGGCCGCCAGTTAAAAACGTGTTGCCAACTTAAAGTTCTGTACCTCCAAAAAAAAACACTCTATACTACTATATTTGTGTCAATGGAATTACTACATAGTCAATTTTACTGTACTCAGTAGTTAGTTTTGCTTCTACATAGAACTTGAATATATTCGAGCTACCTACATAATTAACTTACACATGTGAAATTATATCCATTGGGTAGGCTCCAGTGTTACATTTTCCTTCCCCCTTGGTAATTTTGTCTTTCTTGTTTCCATCTAGGATAAAAAGATCAAATTTTTATGCCTTCTTTTATCACGCTTCGGAGCGCCTTGAGCAAATCGATTTGCTGCGGATTTAAATTGGAACCTCGATGCATCGTAACACCGAATACACACTTCAATTGCAAGATGTACACTTATCAACTTGATGATAAAAAACATATTCAAAGATGCCCATTGACACCCCAATTTCTCTTAATTTTGTTCTTTTTTAGCATATTCTTCTTCTACTCCAATACTGGATGCAATATTGGAAACTACACTTTCGGACTAAGCGATAATAATTTGTAACGGTAAGGGCCGTTTAACTATCGAAGGTAATAGTGTTATTATTATTATTGTATTTTATTACTTCTTACAAAACTTCTGGATTCGTCCTGCGTCGGTTTTTGTTGAGTCGAACTTGCTGACGTTTCGCCAATCATCCTGTTGGTTTCTTCAGAGCTTGACTGAAACTGGCTCGCATTTTATTCTGTACTTGCTTATATATACTTTGAGGAGGCGGAGGCAAATCAGGGGCATAAACCCCGTCTCGGATGACTGATTCACATATTGGTGACAGGTAGAGACCTAAGTCGCGGTTAAGATTGTTAGGTTCTTTATAGATTTCTATAGACTCTACGATTTTTCGTGGGTAGAAGAATTGATTACATGCAGGAATTTAGTTTTATCGAATAAAATTTTATGCCCGGTTTCGTGATTGTGTTCGGCAACAGCTGATGAGTTTATTTGTCTCAGTCGTGTTCTTTGAGCCTAGTTGATATTTTTCGACCTTTCTGTCCAATATATTCTTTGCCCCATATGCATGGAATGCTGTAAACTCTTGGCATCTCAAATGGAATTTTGTCTTTGACGGATCGAAGATGTTGAGAGATTTTTGGAAAAGTGGTAAATCTTGTTTTGACGTTATACTTCATTAGAACTTTTGATATGTGGTCAGTGATGTTTTGAATGTAAGGAAGGACCACAGTGGCAAGTGTAGGATTGCTTTCGGCCTTATTGCTATTTTAAGGTTGTGGTGAAGTGTATTTTTTGATGGAATGCTTAATATCTCTAATGCGGAAATTATTAGAGAGAAAAGCAGAGGTAAGGTGTTTTAATTCTACGTTCAGTGACTCGAGCTGAGATAGTTTTACTGCTCTGTAAACAAGAGAGTTGATAACTGATGATTTTTGGGCCGGACGGTGATGTGAACATGCATTAAGGAATCGGTCTGTGTGCATAGGTTTTCCTACAATGACTCAATGTTAGGTCTGATTTTCTATTGATAAGAGTATCTAAAAATGGAAGATGGTAAAACGTAAACGTAAACTATCTCAGCCCGAGTCACTGAACCCAGAATTAAAACACCTTGCCTCTGCTGTTTTCTCTAATAATTTCGTCATTAAAGATATTAAGCGTTCCATCAAAAAATACACTTCACCACAATCTTCCAATAGCAATGAGACCGAAAGCAATCCTACACTTGCCACTGTGGTCCTTCCTTACATTCAAAACGTCACTGACCACATATCAGAAGTTCTAAAGAAGTATAATGTAAAAACCAGATTTACCACTTGTCCAAAAATATCTCATCTTCGGTCAGTTAAAGATAAAATTCCATTTGCGTCAAAGAATATATTGAAGAGATCGGTCGAAAAATAGCAACTAGGCTCAAAGAACACGAAAGAGGCTTACGACTAAGACAAATAAACTCATCAGCTGTTGCCGACCACAATCACGAAACCGGACATAAAATATTATTCGATAAAACTAAAATAAAATTCTTGCATGTAATCCATTCTTTTACTAACTAAAAATCCTAGAGTCTATAGAAATCTACAAACAACCTAACAATCTTAACCGCGACTCAGGTCTCTATCTGTCACCAGTATGGGAATCAGTCATCCGAGACGGTGTTTATGCCCCTCATTTAGCTCCGCTTCCTCAAAGAATATATAAGCAGGTACAGAGCTAAATGTGAGACAGTTTCAGTCAAGCTCTAAAGAAGTCAACAGGATGATTGGCGAAAGTGCAGCAAGTTCGACTCAGCAAAAACCAACGCACGAGGAATGCAGAGGTTTTGCAAAGAGTATTACAGTAGCCTGCGCAAGTTTCTTTGGAAACTTAACTCTAAAAGTTCGTAGTCTTAGCCGTATTCCATAGGTGTAGTATTGTACCTATGATGATTGTCAAGATTCTCGAGGGTGGCAGGTAATGTTTAAAATTAGGATTATATGTAATTACTTTGTTGGAAATGTTTCTGAATTTATTGCTGAGAAACAGATTCGAAAAACTGGGCTTTCTAACAATGAAATTTTACTTTCCATGTGTTCAAAAGCTCTTCGCCACCAAAATTCAACATTCCAAGTTGCAAAATTTGTTGGAATGTGTTCGAATATGACTGGGAGTTGGACAGTCTACAGTCAATAATATACTGGCACCCCATGAGGTGACCAACGAGAAGTACAGGAAGCAAAGGAACAGTAATAAATGAGGAAATACTGCCATGAGAAGAATAATACACTCGTTTTACATACATAAAGAATCACCTACCCTTGTCTAAAATAAAAAAGGATTATGTTATCTTAAACAGAAAATCACTTTTAATAGAGATGGAATAAATTATTAGACAGTTTCAAAGGGAAAATAGGAATATCTACTTGCTGGGCAAAACTTGGGTAACTGAAGTTGGTAAAGGTAAAACATGATTGGATGCAAATTTGAAAAAAGCACGAGGCAAGCTTTCATGGAAGGATAATCTACTGGTATAAAAGCACCAGCGGGAAAAGGTAAAAGAATAATAGTAACTCACATTGGTAGCCTAAATGGGTTTGTGGGTGATAACTTTTGAATTTCAATAAAATCGGAATGAAGACTATCATGAAGACATGTTTACTTCCAGCAAATGCTGGATTTTATTCTTCCCGGGTCTGTTTTAGTTATTGCATAATATTTTCAGAAAGGCATGCTGAAAAAGGGGTGACTATAGATTATAAACACGCTAGAAAACGCTTTATTGTTTCTCTGTAGTACTCGGAACATAATAAATAAAATCTAATAATGAGGTTGTCTTACAAATAATATATTTTTTTAATTACAATATTTATTACTAATTATCTTTTTTAGTATTATTCTTACGTCTATTTAATGTTTTATTTACTTGATCCTAGAATAATTAATATCTCAATTATCTGCCCATCTCTATAATGATAATCATGTATAATTATTGTTTTATTGATTATTCTAATCGACTACTTGCAGTAACGCCTCTGTCGCATTACTTTCATTCACCAAACTAGCCTTTCAATTGCATGCAATATCATTGCAGTTTATCTTAACTTTACCATATAACCTTACAGTTGTTTACTCTGTTTAATGATCTCTGTGATTGCGAATTTACATTTTATTACTCTCTCGCATTTGATAAACATAGTATCAGTTGGCGTTTGAACTTATGAAATAATGTACTTTACTACCCCGTATCGTAAAAACGCAGCGCTCATGACTTATGTTGGTATGATTAATAAAGATGAAGATTTGTTTCACCCTGTATTTTTGCATATTCGCACAGATGAATTAGGAGATTGGGAACGCGGTGTAACTTGCATCTCGTATTAGATACAGTACCGTTATCACCCATCTCGCAAATACAACTTCTCTACGGAAAGTAAACATCATTTTAAGGAATAATTATGCGGATAAAACAGTTATTTCTAGCGGGAAACGTTAAATAGCGTTGGCTATTTTTTTTCTGCAGTCCATATGCCAAATATATCCTACTTGATTTGTCTATATTAAATTATTAATTTGTATCTTTTTTAAACATTGAAACATTTTATTAAATGGGGAAACCAAAAACAGTTCATCTTGTTTATCCTCCCTCATGTCAAAACTGCCTTCTTCTCCGAGTTCTTCTTCTTCTTCTTGTCAATATTTTGGCTTTGCAACTAGGCAGTCTGCCAGCTCATTAGGGGAGTCCTCAGCTTGACGAGCAGAGCTCCTGGGAACTCCTATCTACTTTTACCCTTAGATGTTTTATTTTATTAACTTTGCTCAGTAAAGAGTAAATTATTCGGTAATGGAGGTATCTGTTAGTATTACAAACATATGGGGGGAAGAGGGCATAGAGGTTGGATTTGTTGGAAATAATGGATTCTGAAAATATTAATGATAGATATTACGTTACAGTTTGATTTTATTAAAGTTTAAAAAGGAAATTATGATATCTGTAATCTTTTTATTGGGTTTAATTAGAACAGCAGATATGTTAAGAGGGGCTTTAATGCCCAGCTTTATAAAAGAATTGTAGATATCAAGATCAGGTATCTCATTTATAGCGCATTCAAAGAACATGTGGTTCAGATCCCCAATCTTTCCACATTCGCAAAATGGGCTATCGTTTATACCTATTTTATAAAGGTGCTGTTTAGTAAGGCAGTGTCCTGTTCTCATCCTTGTAATAATGGTGACATGTCTTCTGTCTATATATTCTTGTCCGTCAAACCATTTTATTTTGGAAATTCATTTTGAATATTAGCATAAGTCTTGCCCTTAAATTTTGATATATTTTTCCAATGTCTGTTGTGTTGATGAAGTATTTTTTGTTTTATGATATTAAGAATTACATTTTTATCTAAGTCAATGGTTTTTGGAATATTTAGGCTTGTACCTATTTTTGCTAGAGTCAACAACTGAGTTACCTACTATGTCTGAGTGTCCTGGGATCCAAGCTAAAATAATGTTATTATCATTATTATTTGCATCCACTATGAGTTGTTTGGTCGTAAGAGTTAGAAATTCTGAAGCGTATTTAATATTGTTGGTATTTAATTTTGTAATTGCACTGAGAGAGTCAGAAAATATTATACCATTTTTAAGATTTTTTTTCAAAATAACCGTAACCCCTTCATATTATTTCTGCTGAAGTTATACTTATTTCGTTTTGTAGTTTTGAAGAGAATTTGTAATCTATATCAGGAATGTAAACCCCAAGACCATTACTATTACTAATTTTAGATGCATCTGTATATACGAAGTGGAAAGTGTTTTTAAATTTTTCTGTGGCAAGATTGAATTTTTCTTTTATGTCAGGGTCAGATTTTTTTATATTTAAGTTTAATGTTTTTATAGGAGTTATTTGGTTAAAATAATCAAACTCAAAACAAGGTGGAATGACTTTTTTATAGATTTTATTCTGATACGGACTTAGATTTTCTAGAGCCTGGATGAGGTATGGAAGATTTTTCTGGTTGCCAAAATGGTCTTCGTGAATATAAAACGTTCTTAGCTTTTTAAGGAGGGTTATTAAGGGATGACTCTTAATTGAAAAGGGACCCGCCAGAAATTTTGAGGCCAACCAGTTTCTTCTAAACTCCAGGTTAATTTCTCCCGCTTCCGCTAACAAGACGTTGGTAGGGGTTGATTTCATGCATCCTAAGCAAATTCTGAGACTGTCATATTGTATATTATTGAGTTTGGTTTTGTTTTTTTTTGCTTGTATTTCCAACAATAAAGGATGAAAAATCTATATGGGATTTTATTAAAGCATTATATAAAATTAACGAGGTATAATTATCCCATCTAAGTTGGTTGTTAAAAATGACCCCTAAATATTTGACTTCATTTTTAAATGGAAGGGGTTGATTTCCAATTTTTACAGGGGGAGGAGGAATTTTACGAGTACCCTTTGTGAACCAAACGCATTCGCATTTCTAAGGGGAGTTGAAGGTCGTTATTAAGTAACCATATGTTGATTGTGTTAAGAGCCTGATTAATTTTAGAAGCCATAGATATGATATTGTTTCCTTTTAAGAGTAAAGCCATGTCATCCGCATAACCTAGTAATATGAAACTTTCATCTAAGATATTAAAGAGATCTATAGTGTATATATTGAATAAAATTGTACTTAAAGGTGATCCTTGTGGTAATCCTGATGTGGAAAGGCCTGGACCAATGTAAGAACCATCATTTCTTTTTGTATATAGGAGTCTGTTTTCCAGGATTCTAAAGATTAAATTGCTAAGCTCTTGTGGAATGTGTAATGAGTTTAATTTGTTATATAGCTTATATAAATTAACAGAGTCGTAGGCCGATTTTATATCTAAGAATACTGCTAATACCGTTTCTTTTTGCTTAAAAGCTAGATCGATGAAAGATGATATAAATGCAATGTTGGTACTAATTCCCATTCCTTTTCTGAAGCCTGTCTGGGACCATTTAAATAATTTATTTTTTTCCAATAACCACTCTAATCTATTCTTAATCATAATTTCCAAGAGTTTGATATAGCATGAGGACAGAACAATCGGTCTATAACTATCCGCCATGTATGGGTCTTTATTGGGTTTTAGAATATTTAAAAAGTTATATTTTTTCCAAGATTGCGGGAGAGATTGTCCTTGTAGGTATTAGTTATAGATTTTAAGCAGCCCTGATTTTATATTTAAGGATAGATTGAGAATCATTTTATAAGTTACCTTGTCTAACCCAGGAGCAGATATATTTTTCTTAAATAGGGCATTTTCTAATTCTTGTAATATGAACGGGTTTAGGTCCTCTATAGGACTTAGAGTAAAGCCGGGAATCACATTATAAATTACCATTTTTTTTAAGATTTCATTACGAAGGTCGTCATCGAGGATAGGTCTATTGGAGTGTTGATTTATGCTTGAAATTTTTTTTATTTTTTTCCATACATATCTTGTGTCAGAATCTCTATTTAATGACGAACAGAACTTTATGAATTTATTGCGTTTTTTGAGTTTTAGTCTTCTTCTGGCAATTGCAATATATTTTTTTGCTTGTATATAGTTTTCAAGTGTAGGAGCAGTTTTAAATTGTTTTAGCTTTTCTTTACGTTGTTTGACCATAAGAGTACATTCCTCGTCCCACCATACATTCCCCGTTTTACCTTTTTTGTTTGTTTTCAAAGGGATAGCGATGTCTGCCCCCGAATTAATAAGGGTTTCTATCTCTCGGAAAGTCATATCAGTGTTGTATTGTAAAGAGTCTAATGTAAGTTTGTCCCTATATAGTCCCCAATCTGCTTTTCTATAATTTCTGACCGATGAAAAATTATGTAAAAAGGAGTTTTTTGAGTAGCATTCTCTATTAATTACTGTCATAGTGGGAAAGTGGTTACTGTTGCCACAGTCCGGTAAGACTCTCTAGTTTGATGAATAAGCTATGTCACTACTGACAATCATTAGATCTACCGCACTCATTTTCTGATTGGGAGGTTGAAGAAGGGTTGAAGAGCCATCATTTAGAATTACAAGCTCTTTGTCAAATAGGACATCATTAATATGTTTGCCTCCATTGTTTGGAGTACAATTATCCCAAAGGGGATAATGTGAATTTAGGTCTCCCATCAATATAGAGGGACCCTGAACATTAGAATAAAGCTGCTGTAAAAATTGGGAGTTGATATTATTATTAGAGTTAGAATAAATGTTGATAAGATTAAGTTCATCAATTTTAACTATAATATATTGAACTTGGTTATCGTTAAATTTTTTTATTTCTCTGTATAAAAAATTGTTTTTTATGCAAGTTGCTATTCGCTCATATCCATCATCCCTGTCTTGTCTAATGATATTATACGATTTAACTGAAATTTTTTTTTCTTTATTTAACCAGGTTTCATTTAAAAAAACAATATCGGGATCCTGTTCCCTGATTAATGAGATTAGTTCCGTTCTGTTTGAATTGATGCTTCTTAGGTTCCACTGAAGTATTTTTAATTTTGAATTGAATTTTATTTGGTTATATTAAATTTAATTAAAACAAGGGTCGTCAAGATCCGTATAATTACTTAGGTTCATATAGTTAAGGATAAAGTTTTTAATTTCATGTTGTTTTTCTTCTGGTAAATTTAAGACTAGTTCCTTAATGGATCTATAAGCAGGGTTATCATCATATCGTTTTAAATTAGATGTATTGGTCGAGGGTAAGTTCAGAGGGATGTCTTGAGGCATTATTTTCTTTGGTAGTTCTGGAATGTTGATTGTAGATTGGGTCGTCAAATATAGGGTAATTTGTAGCGTGTGTTCTTTCCGGTCTAGAATTAGGAAAGTAAATATTGTCGTGATGGGACTGTCTGTCATAGCTTTTGTGGATCAGTCTTTTTTTGTTGGGTTCCCCTGAGACCGTTTGTTGGTAGGTTCTCTTAGTTTTGTTGGTGAAGTCTGCTAGCCGTCTTTGGGAAGGGGATATGTAATTATCATTCTTGTTAACCGTATTATTTCTTAAAGAGGGGAATTCGTTTGGTTGGTATGAAAATGCTTCATTATTATTATTGTAGGTTTTAGCCCATAGTTTGTTGGCATCATAGAAGGTTAAGTTTTCGTAAGTCATAATCCGTTTAATGTTTTGCTGTCGTTTGAATTCGGGGCAGCTTTTCGAAGTAGTTCTGTGTTCATTTCTGCAAAAATGACATTTCTGGGTACACGAGTATTGAGTGGGGAAGTCTGAGCTATCGTCGGTTTCTTCATGTGGATTGTCTGCGCAATTAAAACATTTTTCTCTACCTTTGCAATTTTTCCTGGTATGTCCGTAGAGTAGGCATATATAGCATTGAGTGACAGGGGGAATATAAACGTTTACCGGAAGGGGAAGGTCATAAAAGTAAATGTGCTTTGGTAGAAGAACCCCTCGAAATGTGAATAAGACAGTACCGGTTGGTTTATACTGAGTCTTGTTATCTACAATTATTTTACGATTAAGTCTTTCGACTTGAATTATCTTTGCTGAAGATTTGCATATATTTTCAAAATTGTTTTCGATATCTTCATCTATATCTACGTTCCTTATAATACCTTTACTTGTGACGAAATTAAATGGAATGAAGACCTTAAAACCTTTGTCGAAAATATGTTGGTTTTTTAGGAGATTGTTGGCTGCTTCATATCTAAAAAACTCTATCGCTATACGGTTTGTACTTTTATTGTGAATTTGAGATGAAGGTTAAAAATTTCTCTTGCTATTTTAAGATTGTTAAATCTACCTATATTACGATCAGATTTCTCCCCGGATTCAATATAGACTATGAAAGGGCCAACATCTTCGTTTTCATACAGAATAATTTCCTTTTCAACTAGTTCATTAATTTGAGAGCCATCTCCTATAATTCTTTTAATTTGTTGGGGGGTGATATCCCCCCAAAAACGTCCATTTGGACAGTTCTCTTTAATAGATTGTAATTTGTATGCTGATTAGTTAGTTAATATAACTCACCGGTAAAATGGGAACACGTGTTAGTGGGAGAGAGAGAATTAAGAGCACTAACCTCTCTATCTGAACACCGAACCTGAACTGCTTCTCCGAGTTGTTTACCTATCCGAAAAATAAATACGCCTAACCTGACGCATATTTATAACAACCACATTCATATGCGATTTTTTTGAACATTTTCTCCTTGTTATTGCTATTTTTTTTTGTATATTTAAAATGCTAAATAAAATCTATAATAGAATACCTATTAATATTATTTACTATTTATCTTCTTTCATTTTTCAATGAAACTTCATAAATTTACAAATCTTCTGGATTCTTCCGGCGTCGATAGTTGATAAATCAAACTTGCTGACATATCGCCAATCATCCTGTTGTCTTCTTCAGAGCTTGGCTGAAACTCTGTACCTGCTTATATATTGTTTGAGGAGGCGGAGCTAAATGAGGGGCATAAACACCGTCTCGGATGACTGATTCTCATATTGGTGACAGGTAGAGACATGAGTCGCGGTTAACCGACGCAGAAGATCTATAAATTTGTGAAGTTTCTTTGAAAAATGAGATGTATATTTATGAGGTATTAACAAAATTATTATTAGCAACTACCAACTATGCAGAAAGAAAGTAACTAAAAGTATTAACACATATACAGGGCGTCCCAAATTGAAGTGTCCAATCTTTAAAAGCGTATACTGGGTTCAAAATCAGGTCTTCGGTATGTGTCGAAAATTGCTTCGTTTTTGAATTATTCCCGACTCAGCATAAATCAAATTGAGTTTGATTACATGCAAATGAAAAATTTTGCGCGATTGGTCGCCCACTACATTCTATTGAATTTTTTTAGTTATTTAAAGGGTGACACAAATTAAATAAGTTATAATACCACGACGTATCTGACCTATGAAGATGTATCTGCCTGAACTTATTTCCAAAATTCAAAAGTTTAACTTTCTTTCTACAAATAACTAATTGAACTTTGCTGGATATTTATATTCTTCAAAATTCAATATCATTAACTATTAGTTAGCGTTTCTAATTATCCAGAGTGTAGTAGACCTTTTAGGGATTTAATTCTAATGAACGCATCTCATTTACTTTCAAGTAAGTAACAATTGAAATTCCTTGTTACTTTAAAAAAATCGATGAAATCAATTCTTTTCGAAAGTATACGCGCTCCTTACTAAACTCGAGATCTCGGTAACGGCGGTACGGTACCGCCATTGGTCCAGAACGAATCAGGGTCGAAAAAAAATTGTTTTTTTCTGTTGTCCCTTCTCAGTTCTCGTCTCTTGGTTTTTCCGGAATAACTTTGAAACCGTTTGAGCTACGAAATTGAGATCTGTCTCCTTTTAACCATCCCCGAGACACAAGCTTATGAAAAATGGCCACGATCCGACGCCGGCATTCATCGTTTTTTCGCTACTTTCGACCGTTTATTAGGCATTGCCATGAAGCGCTACACCCTAAATTTGGCAACGAAATAGCTTTTGGTCCCCTCGCGGAACAGGAATTAGGGGCTCTGGGACGTTGGAAAGTATTTTGAAAAAATTAAAAATCGCGTTTGCTAGGGTCCAGGAAAAAAATCATTTCTCAAAAAACTGTTTATGCGATCGAAGAAATTTTTGAACGAGAAGATCCGGGAGATCTAATTCTATAAAACTTTATTCTTCATAATTTTCAAAAATGTAAATAGTTTGTCCGGTATTCGCAAAAAACTAAAAATTGGGTTTCTCTTTTAATGAAAATTTACTGTGATTCAATGTCAAATCGGTTTACACCCAAATATAGCTCTTACAGCTGTAACTTTTGTATTTAAGGTTTTTAACCTATTGTGTAGGGTGTTCGCGATATTTTGTGCAATATTAAAAAACGTAATAGGTGCCCTAAATTTGCAGCTACCAACTTCAGATTTGGCAGAGAGGTAGAAATCTCGACCTTCACTTAAACTTTTAAAGTTGGGTGCAATCAAATACCGTAAACTATTTTCACCAAACTATTAACCCGATCGGCAAAATACTTTAACCAGCAGACGCGGCAGATCCAGTGCTGTAACATTTATTTCAGGCAAATGGGCAAAAATCTAAAATCTAAAAGACTCTGAAAATTGTCCTTTTCCATGCCGTAAATCAAAATTCGTAAAAAATATGGCTAAAAATGCGGTGACCAACAACTTCGCACACTAAACTGACTCAATATATTATTATTTATCAAAACCCCCAATTACACAATTTGATCAGAAAGCCGAAGTATTTCTTAATTAATATATATATATATATATATATATATATATATATATATATATATATATATATATATATATATATATATATATATATATATATATATATATATATATATATATATATACAGGGTTTTTCACTTAAAACTCCGCACGCCAATAAGTCCAAAACGAAAAGAAATATTTAATTTATGTAAAAAGTAGTCAAAGTGTGCGGTCAAGTAGATATTTCCTAAAGTTTAAAAAATTCGACGCCTGCAAAGAGCTGGGCGTCGCGACGCGTCGAAAAATTATTCGATTGCAGAGACTTTGGAAATACGCGCATACAAAAGTACATATTATTTAAAAACTTTTTTGTTAGTTACTCAAACTTATTTACTTTACCCGTTTCTAAGTTATACCGATTTAAAAAATTTCTTGATTAATAAAAAATGTGATTAACGCTTATTTTTACAAGTATGCCATGAATGCCATTGTTATCGCAGTTATTTTAGTATGATTTTATTTATTATTTTTTATCGATTTAGTTCTGATAACATGATAAATAAATGAAAAAACAGTAAAATACCTACAAAATTATTATTGCAATTAACTACATAATAAGACATTTCAAAAATTTTGTTCAAAATTATGTCCATCTGCTCGAACACAACTATCAAAAACTTTTAACAGATGAGCTTGGGTCACTTGCAGGAGAGTCCTTCTTGTGATAGCGGCACACGCTGCACTAATTTTGTTAATGAGATCAGCCATATCTTCGATAGGTTCTTCATAGATAACGTTTTTTAGGTACTTCTTCTAATAGTTCCGGAAGTGTAGTTTGAAGAAATCTTAAATAGCGATCTGCATTTAAAGTTCCTTCGTAAAAGTAAGGTCCAATAAGGAATCCATTTAATATGCCGCACCAAACATTGATACTAAAAATTCGTTGGTTACCTCTTTCTGTAATCCAACGAGGATGGTTTTCGGACCAAAAACGACAGTTGTGTCTATTAACGATTCCATTATTTTGAAATCGACTTTCGTCGCTCCATAAAATTTTCGAGAGAAAATTTGCATCTTGGCTATACAAATTGGACAATGTCGCTAAGAAATACATTCTTCTAGCATAATCGCCTGGTTCTAGTTTATGAACTAGTTTACTTTTGTACGGGTGAAAAGAGTTTCTATGTAGAATTCTCCACGAAGAATTTATATTAACACCGGTATTTTCTTTTATCTCTGATAGGGATATCTTGGGGTTATTATCAACCTGCTGAATTACAGCAGCAGTATTTTCATCATTTGTAGCCGTCCTGTCCCTATCTCTTTTAGGTTTTATGAAGCTGCCATATTCTCTTAAGTTTTTACATAAACTTGAAAAGGTTTTTGCATCGGGGACTCTTCTATGCGGATAACGCCGTGCGTAAACTCTTTTTGCTTCTCTACAATTGCATCTGCATTCTCCAAACACCAGTAACATGTCTACTTTTTCCTCTAAATTGCACCATTTTCACATAATAATTCTTAGTTTTTTTTAAACCGAACAAATTTGGATATTTCTTGTGACAAAATGTGACAATGGTTGCCATAGTAACTAACATTCATGGCATATTTGTAAAAATAAGCGTTAATCACATTTTTTATTAATCAAGAAATGTTTACTTTAAATCGGTATAACTTAGAAACGGGTAAAGTAAATAAGTTTGAGTAACTAACAAAAAAGTTTTTAAATAATTACTTTTGTATGCGCGTATTTCCAAAGTCTCTGCAATCGAATAATTTTTCGACGCGTCGCGACGCCCAGCTCTTTGCAGGCGTCGAATTTTTTAAACTTTAGGAAATATCTACTTGACCCCACACTTTGACTACTTTTTTACATAAATTAAATATTTCTTTTCGTTTTGGAGTTATTGGCGTGCGGAGTTTTAAGTGAAAAACCCTATATATATATATATATATATATATATATATATATATATATATATATATATATATATATATATATATATATATATATGTTATATCCGGAAATCCTATTGTCCATATGGGTTAAATGCCACCGACCTGCAAGAGTGCAACGATTGCGAAAACGTCGTGTCAACGATATGTCGCAACATCCGCAGCCGTCGACCCCGTCAACGTCAGCATAAATTTATTATAAATACCAATTTCTATTGTAAAACGTTGTCTGATAACATTCTCTCATCACGAGGTTATTATGTCCATTTTTAGTTTGATTTTAACGGTCTAATAACATTCTCTCGTCACGAGGTTATTACGTCCAATTTCATTTTGATTTTTATTTTAATTTAAAGTTAATAAATATATTTTTAAAAAGTTATTTTTGAAAAGTGAAATATAAAATATATATATATATATATATATATATATATATATATATATATATATATATATATATATATATATATATATATATATATATATATATATATATATATATATATATATATATATATATATATATATATTCTCACGTATTGATTCACGGATGGAAAAATGTGATGACACTATATTCCGGGATATCATCCGTTCGCTCGTTGAACTCCGACTGGAATCCTGCATCCGACTGGAATCCTGCAAATCTTGCATCCGACTGGAATCCTGCATATATATATATATATATATATATATATATATATATATATATATATATATATATATATATATATATATATATATATTTTTAGCGTGAAAACTTACTTTATGACTAACTTGACTAACATTCGTTATACTAACACTTCCCTTAGGTATAAATTCCATTTTAATTATTGTGGATGGATTGTAGGCTAATTTGGCGAACATTTTCCCGACTACTGTCCTGGTGTCCCTGGAAATGTAATCTTGTTACCTATTCATCGATCTGTCACCCATGAGCCAGGTTCACGTAAAGCGGATCAACAAAATTTAATTATCAGCAAAGTTACCATTACTATTCATTTCCTTTGCACTACGGATTATCTCAGTAAGATATAATTGGTCCAATTTTGGCTCTAGATAATTAGTTTAGTGAAGCTATCGAAGGATATTTCAGAATAAAACTCTCGTCACGAGGTTATTACGTCCAATTTCATTTTGATTTTTATTTTAATTTAAAGTTAATAAATATATTTTTTAAAAAAGTTATTTTTGAAAAGTGAAATATAAAAATTGGCGCAGTCAGTAGGATCCGTTCACGTTGCTAGAACACTTGCTAGAACACGAGTATTCTAACTAGTGACGGCGGATTCCAATCCCTTAGACGGAAAGAAGAACCATCGCAGCCCAGTCGTGCCGGAACAAGGAACCTTCCATCACCGTTTCGAGAGGCAAGAATTCGGAGTAGGATCTGTTCACGTTGCTAGAACACGAGTATTCTAACTAGTGGCGGCAGATTCCGACCCCTAAATCTAGGGAACAACGAAGACAGCCCATCGTACCGGAACAAGGATAAACCCATCAACCGTCTCGAAAGGCAGCAATGAAAATAGTACTGTAAGTGTTAAGAATCGTTACGAATAATTTTATTTTTAATTCGCAACATTGTTGAATTTATTACGTTCGATTACCCAAGGTTGAAAATTACCTATTTATTGAATTTCGCAACGTAGAATCGTTCCGCGATAATTATTTTGATTAAATTTTAGTCTCCAAGTTTAACTTGGCAATATTTAAAACAAAAAATAATTGTGTTTGAACTTCTTATAAATTTATTTGCTTTTTCTTAAAACCTAAAATAATGGCAACTCAATCAGACGAACCTAGTACAATGCTGGAAGTTGAACCATATAAACTTTCGGAAATTTTCTGTATCGTACCTGAATTTGAGGGCGACCAAATCAACTTTCGGAAATTTTCTGTATCGTACCTGAATTTGAGGGCGACCAAATCTTTTTAGGAAATTTTATAAACGCGTGTGATTGTGCTTATAATATGGCAACAACGCAACAAAAAATTCTTTTAGTGATTCACATTAAAAATAAGCTCCGCGGTAAAGCAGCTCAATTAATTAATTCTAGGAATCCTGATTCATATCTAGAAATAAAGAAACTATTAACTCTACACTTTGGTGATTCTAGAGATTTACCTTCCCTAATTCATGACCTTCAACGTCTTAAACAATTGCCCAATGAATCAGCATTAACATTTTTCAATCGTCTTCAAGTCCTAAATGCGAAAATGCATTCATGTGTTCAAAAATCCACCACATTAGGATCCAAAGAGCAAAAGGATGCTCAGATATCTTTAATTGAGACTATGACCCTTAATACACTTCTTACAGGTTTAGAACCTAGATTAGGTCAACTCATTCGTGCTAGTAATCCCACTTCACTTTTAGAAGCCCAAGCAAGGATTCGTCGAGAACTCCAACTCTCATATTTTGAAAATCAAAAATCTGTTAAATTAAATTCTCCTAAATCGCACTCTGCGAATATTCGAACCCCTCTTCAGCAACCCAAATGCACTTTGTGTAATAAAATTGGCCATACTTCAAATCAATGTAGAAGTACGCATCAGCATGTCAAACCAAATTTTTCGCAATATCCACAGCGACCTTCTAATTGGTTCCAACAAAACAACATTAGCAACAATTCGAATCAAATACCGATAAAATCTTCAAACTCTTATCCTAAGCCACATTTTATGAATCCAAACCCGCAGCGAACTCATCATGTAAACTCAAACCCGATCTACATCGACGGTTATTCCGGAAATTCCCAGGAATTTTCACATGAAAATTACACTCTTCAAGAAGATAATGAATTTCAAAATCATTATTCTAACCATCCAGAAAACTGCGAACCAGAGCAGGATTTTCAAGAAAGCCCTTACGATATCCCACCAGACGAAATGTCTCCAGACCCGATTTTCGAAATCAATACCCAAATTCAAACCCTGAATTTAGACAACATGAATCCCAATCTAAACTTTCCAGAACAGAACTTCTGTTAAACCCTCTTCTTACGGTAAATTCTAAAAATTTATACTATATTTTTGACGCTACGCAAAAATTCAAAATATTAATAGATACAGGCGCAGGTATTTCTATCTTTAAATATAAAACCGCTGAAAATTACAGAACACGAGTTAAGGAAAATATTACCATCCAAGGTATAACAAATCAAACACTTTTTATTAAAGAATCCACACTTATTCCATTCACCGATAACGACAAACATAAAGTCTATCTTTACGATCTTGACATCGAATTTGACGGAATTCTCGGTTTAGATTTTCTTGATCGCTACCAATGTAGAATCGATTTAAAGTCCAAAAAACTTATAACGAATTTTAAAACAATGCCTTTGCATAAAGTAGGACACGAATCTGTTCTTCCCAAAATTTGTAAAAAACCTGAACAAAATATTCAAAATCGAATTTCAATCGAACCTAGGACCGAAAGAATTTTCAAATTAAAATGTAGTTTAACAAACACAGACGCTATTCTCCACTCTCAAGAATGTGAAAAAGTTAGGTTACCTAATGCTTTAGTTAAAGTAAATAACAAAGGTGAATTTTTTACTACTGTTATTAACGCTAATGCTATCCCAAAAACTATAGATTTTTCAAATTTATCTATCGAACCTTTTAATACAAATCCTAACGAAAAAGAAATAAATAATATCTTCAATTTAAATCCTCAACCTGTTGATAGGCGCGGTATAATTCAATCCCAGTTACGCACCGATCATTTAAACGAAGAAGAAAAAGAATTAATAACACAATTATGTCTTGATTTTTCTGATATATTCTATTTAGAAGGAGATCATTTAAGTTTTACTAATGAAATTAAACATACTATTGAAACGAACAACGCCAGACCGATTTTTACCAAATCATATAGGTACCCACATGTCCACAAACAAGAAGTAAAGTCACAAATCAACAAAATGCTCGAACAAGGAATCATTCGATCTTCCACTTCTCCATGGTCTTCCCCTGTTTGGGTTGTCCCAAAAAAATTAGACGCTTCTATGAAACAAAAATGGCGCGTAGTCATCGACTATCGCAAACTAAATGAAGTCTCTGTCGACGATAGATACCCTCTTCCCAATATTTCCGATCTCTTAGACCAGTTAGGCAGATGTCAATATTTCACTACTTTGGACCTAGCCTCTGGGTTTCACCAAATTGAAATTGATCCCAAGGACGTTGCTAAAACTGCATTTTCAGTTGAAAATGGTCATTTTGAATTTCTCCGTTTACCCTTCGGACTAAAAAATTCTCCATCCACTTTCCAACGTGTCATGGACAACATTCTCTTAGGTCTTCAAAACGAACGATGTCTCGTTTACATGGACGATATTATCGTTTATTCCGCTACCATACACGAACATATACAAAGGTTAACTGATGTCTTCAAACGCCTTCGTGGTGCAAACCTCAAACTCCAACCTGACAAGTGTGAATTTCTTCGAAAGGAAGTAGCTTATTTAGGGCATCTCGTGACCCCAGATGGAGTCAAACCCAACCCTGAGAAAATAGACGCTATTCAAAAAATTTCAGAACCAAAATCACCAAAAGACATTAAATCCTTCCTTGGTTTAGCCGGTTACTACCGACGTTTTATTCCCAATTTCGCTAAGATCTCAAAACCTTTAACTAGACTTCTCCAAAAAGACACACCCTTCGTATTCAATTCAGAATGCAAAAATTCATTTAATGAGCTTAAAAACGCTCTAATACGTGACCCAATACTCATTTATCCAAATTTCGAGGAAACTTTTGTCCTAACCACCGATGCCAGTGCATTTGCCATTGGTGCAGTTCTTTCACAAGGTCCAATTGGAAAAGACCTTCCCATAGCATATGCCTCTAGAACTCTATGTAGTGCAGAGACGAAATATTCAACTATAGAACGGGAACTTCTCGCCATAGTATGGGCAGTTAAACACTTCCGCCCTTATCTGTTCGGAAGAAAATTTACTCTCGTTACTGATCATCGTCCTTTAACTTGGCTATTTTCGATAAATGATCCTGGTAGTCGTTTAACTCGATGGCGTCTTAAGCTTGAAGAATACGACTATACCATTGTGTATAAGCCCGGTAAAATAAATAAAAACGCAGACGCTTTATCCCGTATTAAAATTAACCATATTCAAGATTGCGTCGATCTCCAAAAGAAAATTTTTATCCTTGCACCTAATAACGATGACATTCACAACCGACCATCCACAAGTAAAGAAGAAATCGTTCACGATGACAATTCTAATAATTCAGATATCGAAGACGACACAGCGGAAGTTACAGAAGAATACAACAACTTCGCATACCTTCACAAAACCACATCCCTTATAGACTATTCCAAAATAGAAACCTCTAATTCGCAACTTCTCGACAAAAACCACAAAGATATTGTCACTTTCTTTTGGCAATCAAAACTTGATGATTTGCACAACAAAATAATGGACGATATTTTTGAAGAAGATATAAATTTTACGTTTAATAAAATTAACATTTTTTCTAGCAAAACCGTCAAAGGCAGGAAATATTATATAATCCCTCTTCCGTATGACAATGAAACTGTAGTTCAACATTTATTCTATATTTTATTCACAGCTAAAAATGACTTTGATCTTTCAAAACTGTATTGTATTGAAAATAATTTACAACTTCCAATATTAGAAGTATTCTCCTTTATATTTTCCGAAAAGGATATAAAACTAAGAATCTGCCAAGATATAGTTCGAACTCCCGATCAAGACGAAATCCCTATCATTTTAGACCAATACCATTCAGGAAAAAATAATTTACATCGCGGAATCAACGAAACAGTTAAGCGCATAAAGCAAAAATACAATTGGCCAACCTTGACCAAAGATGTCGAAAACTATATTAGAAAGTGCGAAATATGTCAAAAAGTCAAGATCTATCGTAAAAACCTCAACACACCATTAGTTATCACAGAAACTCCTAAAACTCCTTTTGAGCGCATTAACATCGATATTTTCGAATTCCCAGTTCGTAATTACGCCCTTACCATAAGAGACGAACTCACAAAATTCACCCAGGCATATCCAATAAAAGACGAATACATTGTGACCATGGCCGGGAATTTGATAACTCCCTCGTCAAAGATCTTTGTCTTTTGTACGATATAAAGTTAACTTTCTCCAGCGTTAGCCACCCACAATCTAATGGATCACTAGAAAGATTCCATGCCACGCTCACAGAAATGATCCGAGCTCATAAAGCCGAAAATCCAAAAGAACACCCCTTTCATGCTCTTCCATACGCAATAATCTGCTACAACAACACAAAGAATAAAACGCATGGTTTTTCCCCTTATGAACTAATATTTGGGCACACTTCTAGTAGACCTCCAGAAATTCTGTATAATGAAGAACAACTCATCACCAAATACATCCGAGACTTAAATAATCGCATGCAGCATTATTACAGAGTCGCGCGTACCCGCACTGATCAACAAAAACAAAAATCCAAAGTAAGATTTGATCAAGCAATCTCTAGAAATATGACTAAATATAATGTAGGAGATAAAGTTTATGTTAAGGAAACTCAAATTAGCGATAAAGCTCAGAATAAATTTAACGGTCCGTATGAAATTCTTGAAGTATTTGAAACTTCAGCCACTGTCAAAAATTTAACTACCGAACAAGTTTCAAAATTCAATTTTGACAAGTTTAAACCTTATTACGATTAGATTAAATTTCTTTCAGGATCTTGGGACTGATCTCTACAGTCGCACCCCAATTCCTCATTACTCCAGTAAATAATACAGTAGGCATCTTCTACCATGAAGAAAGTAGTTTAAGAATATCCAACAACAAATGGACGCTGCTAGTATATAAGGAACTAGAACCTCTGCGAGAAGCCATACGACATAATAATAAAATACTTTCCTCTCTCACAGAAATGTTAGACGATTCTTCTCCTCGTATGACAGCCTTCAAAACAAGTATCCAAACTCATTTTAGTCTTCTAACCAGAATTGCTGACTCAGTCGAAGAAAAATTTTCAGAAATTACTATCGACACTGAAAATTTTAATTTTAGAACTAAACGCGGTTTAATTAACGGTGTAGGAACTATTTTTAAATCAATTACCGGAAACCTAGACTCTACAGACGGCGAATACTTTAATGAATGCATAGATAAAGTAACTAAAGACGAACACGAAATCGAAAAGCTGTTAAAAAATCAAATATCGGTTACATCATCTGTTATAAAATCTTTTAATTCTACAATTCAAAGTCTCCGAATCGACGAAGAAACTTTCAATCAGGATCTAACTCAAATTCAAAAATCTCTCTATGATATTTCGGACACCGTAGCATTTTACGAAAGTCAAATTAAAACACTTAATCTTTGCGAAAGCCTTATGGAAAGTTATGTATACCTAGAGTCTTACCTCAGCGATATATTAAACGCAATCACGTTCACACGAATCAAAGTTTTACATTGCTCTACTATTTACCCACGAGATTTAGTCATTTCTCTTCAGGAAATTTCAAAATCCTTGACAAAAAAAAAATAATTTATCACTACCACCCTATACTTCGAGCATTGCAAGGTACGTAGATATTATGGAGCTAGAAGCATTTCAAACTGAAAATAAAATTGTTTTTGTATCAAGAATTCCCTTAATAGAACCTAAAATATACACATTGCATCGTGTTTTACCTATTCCAATTTTGGACAATCGAACACGTTTATTTCATATAATTGCAACAATAATAAAATATATTGCGCGTGATGACGATTCTTTACTCTATGTAATACCTGAAGATCTAAAAAGCTGCAAACAAATTCGAGTGCATTTATTGGAAGCTTCAGAGTACGAGCTAAACACTGTGTCGAAGAATATAAGAACGTGACCTACAAGAGCCACGCCGTTAAGATTCCATATGATTACTGTTCTCAAATTCCAGTTTCAACCCCCAGAGTTGAAACCCCTGAAACTAATACTTTGCTGTTTCAATTGCCAATGCCGGAGAAAGAAACCGACAATACTCAGCATCGCCGATGGTAACGATCCCCAACAACCTCCGAAGCCAAGTCGAAGACCCCTGCTCCCGATGCAACTCAAATCACTAACTCCGAAAAGACGGACTAGCATCCACCCAGAAGTAACTACCCGAGAAGCTACGCTTTAATTAGTCTACGAAAAGCTGCAGCTAGGCTCCACCTTTTCACTAAATGGGGGAGCTGTTATATCCGGAAATCCTATTGTCCATATGGGTTAAATGCCACCGACCTGCAAGAGTGCAACGATTGCGAAAACGTCGTGTCAACGATATGTCGCAACATCCGCAGCCGTCGACCCCGTCAACGTCAGCATAAATTTATTATAAATACCAATTTCTATTGTAAAACGTTGTCTGATAACATTCTCTCATCACGAGGTTATTATGTCCATTTTTAGTTTGATTTTAACGGTCTAATAACATTCTCTCGTCACGAGGTTATTACGTCCAATTTCATTTTGATTTTTATTTTAATTTAAAGTTAATAAATATATTTTTTAAAAAAGTTATTTTTGAAAAGTGAAATATAAAATATATATATATATATATATATATATATATATATATATATATATATATATATATATATATATATATATATATATATATATATATATATATATATATATATATATATATATATATATATATATATATATATATATATATATATATATATATATATATATATATTCTCACGTATTGATTCACGGATGGAAAAATGTGATGACACTATATTCCGGGATATCATCCGTTCGCTCGTTGAACTCCGACTGGAATCCTGCATCCGACTGGAATCCTGCAAATCTTGCATCCGACTGGAATCCTGCATATATATATATATATATATATATATATATATATATATATATATATATATATATATATATATATATATATATATATATATATATATATATATATATATATATATATATATATATATATATATATATATATATATATATATATATATATATATATATATATATATATATTTTTAGCGTGAAAACTTACTTTATGACTAACTTGACTAACATTCGTTATACTAACACTTCCCTTAGGTATAAATTCCATTTTAATTATTGTGGATGGATTGTAGGCTAATTTGGCGAACATTTTCCCGACTACTGTCCTGGTGTCCCTGGAAATGTAATCTTGTTACCTATTCATCGATCTGTCACCCATGAGCCAGGTTCACGTAAAGCGGATCAACAAAATTTAATTATCAGCAAAGTTACCATTACTATTCATTTCCTTTTTACTATTCATTTCCTTTGCACTACGGATTATCTCAGTAAGATATAATTGGTCCAATTTTGGCTCTAGATAATTAGTTTAGTGAAGCTATCGAAGGATATTTCAGAATAAAACTGAACACTGGCATTATTAAGGTAATGATTTATTTATTCGAGAGAGATGTATACAATATAAATAATGGACTAGGTTTAAAAATCATAATTACTTTTGCTAATAAAGGTCATAAGTTTATATTCGAAACCTTGAAATCATAAGAAATTGATTTTCTTTAAACCTATCTAAAGCCCATTGTTTGCATTAACAACGAGATAAATATTTGACAATTCAAAACTAAAATGGTTTCACGTACAACACGGTTTACTTATTCATTGTAATTTCTATCCTGAAAACGGAGAGTATAATGAAATGCATTTTTAAACTAGTTAAAATAATCTTTATGTTGCATGTACCGTTTCCTGTTAGTAGCAGCATTGTGGTTTACGCTGCGAAATGAAGTTGTTTAAATATTTAACTACGCCTGTTTTTTGCTTTTGTTCTCAATTTACGAGTAGTAAACTTTGCAAAATTGTTTCTCTATTTTTCGGCTTTGATAACAATCGTAGTTCAAAATAAATAAGAACTAAAAGTTCAGATTTTCACGAAATTGTATATTATGACATGACAATTGTTTCGACAACACCGTGTCTTTATCAAATGTGAAGAAAGACACGGTGTTGTCGAAACAATTGTCATGTCATAATATATAATTTTGTGAAAATCTGAACTTTTAGTTTTTATTTATTTTGATGAATGGATTTTCATCAAGTAAAAGCCACCTCATTTCAACAATCGTAGTTTATGAGATATCGTAATTACTAAATTAAAAGTCAATCAATGCCAACTAGTAAACGTTTTATTTTAATTGACAAGAACGAAAAATTCTTAAGTATTAAAATTTAGTTAAATTCAAAATCCAGAACAAAGACAACTTTAAATATCTACAAAGAACATTGTTTCGTTTTTTTTTTGCAAAATAAACATAATACGAACATTATTAAAATAGTAACAATTTATTTTTATTATTTTTTTATTGCTTCTTTTTTTAATTTTATTATAGAACCTGCGATGGCACAACTTAACAAAAACAATAAAACCAAAACCACAACAGGAATCACACAAGGCTATAGTTGGAGCTCTACCCTATTCAATCTGATTATGAATAAATGCAATCTTAATGGCTGCAAATGAGGACAACTTGCATGTTCAAAATAACTGCAGTAAGATTCATTATGTAAATATCTATAAAAAAGACTGAGTACAGAATAGAAAGAAAGTCAATAAGATTTGCAGTGTACGGCCAAACGATAGAGCAGAGTCCTAAGTGCTCCTATTTGGGAGTGGAAATAACAAGTCACGCGGACTGAATCAGAAAAATTCGTAGTTACATAAGCGAACAAAGCAGCCAGAATTGCAGGATACCTGAGAGATATAATATGGAAGAACAAATACATGACCACTGAGAGCAAGGTCCGAATCTATAAAGCAACGGTGAGACCAGTGCTAGCATCAACTGCAGAAACGAGGGCAGAAACGGCGAAAACAAAGAACATAAAACGAACAATAGAAACGAATATGGGAAATCATTAAAGAAGTGAGATCATGAGGGAAGAACTCCAAGTACAGGGATGTGGTACGGTTTGCACAATCACCTTAAGACAATTCTACAAAGATTTTGAATGAATGAGAATAAATGGGCAAAAAGCAATAAACCCAACACAAAGATCTGGCAAATGGTAGTATGAGAGCTGGTCTTCCGCCTTACGGTTAAGACTAGACCCCCGAAAAAACACAAAAGAAAAAAAAGCAGTTAAAAACAGGACTATGTCTTACGAATAGGAGAAAAATAAAAATACGTATATCATTAACGTTTTGACCCACCTTTTCGACTCATTCTGTTGACGAAATTCAAGAAAACATGAAGGTAACGAAATATTTAATCATTTTCAGTATCAGATCAACATTTTTTAATATTCTGAAATTTTACCAGTGTTTCCAGTTAAATTGTACAGGAAATAAACTGTCATGGTTGTATATGGGGCTGTTGAATAGAGAAGTGCGGTTACTAGTAGTTTTAATTTGCCAAGCTTGTTTGTTTCACCTTTTGAGTTGGGAATTAATGTCGTCTTCGACTGTTTTCTTCCAGTTTCAATACAAAAACGATCAAATTAAATCAGTCAAATTCGTAAATGTTAACAAATAAAAAATCTCGATGGTATCTTTTCCAATATTCGCAACCTTCCGCTACAATAGGCGATTATTGATGATCCGACAAGCAAACATCGCCAGGTATGAAAAGAAGGTAAAAGCTCCATTATTTGGGAAAATCTTTTGTCCGGGCCGATCCTCCTAGTTCGATGCGGCGCAGCGCTTCAAAACTTTATACTCCACGCTCATCCGCCTTTAATCGATCATTATTAAACTTTAACCTTGTTTTTGTATCTGCGTTGCTGTATTGAACGGAGTTCTTTTTAATTTTCCGAAGTAAGATTGAAAATAGCGACGCGCCATTAGGTGAACTGACGAATACTTTTTAGTGCAACTCGAAGTTTCAGGATTACTCAAAACTTACAACGCTATAACACCGATTAAAAGATTAAATAGATTAGTTTTGGTTAGTTTTATATTGGATAATGTTCGTCAATAATTGTCTTAGTTTTTGCAATATTTATTTTTTTGAAATATCGATTGTGTGGCCTTTTTAATTTGAATTGATGATTGTGATCCGAAGCACCCCAAAAATACAGATTACGAAAATTTTATACCATGTGTGCATGCATGTAACTCAAAGACAAGTTATAGAAGTCCAAGTTTTTTATAGGGACACATTTTTTTTGAAGAGAGAATAAAATTTCCACCCCAGTTTCTAGTGCTCCAATTTTATGAGAAACTGACACAAACCCAGTTAAACGAAAATTCGCCACCGTTCCCCGGCTAGAGGGTATTTGTAAAAACTCTGCAATTTAGAAATTGCTGCTTAACTTTTGTGTTTTTAAAAATACGTTAAAGTTGAAGAAACCTTTCATAAACAACTTTCTAATCGCTGAATATGAAAGTGGCAAAGGTTTTTATGCAGTGAACATAGATTTTTGCATATTTTTCCATATTTGAAAAGAGTTTAAAATTACTTTTTCAACGATGTGGCACACATTACATTTTGTCTTACGGGTTATGAATATATTTGGGTTCTTATGGTATACGCACCTAATCCGCAATAACAATGAAGAAGGAAAACGCTGCAGAGTTTTTAAAAATAGCCAATGAGTTTCTCGTAAAATTCGTGCTCCAAAAATGGTCGAAATTTCATGATTAGTAATGACAGTCATATTTACAAAGAAAAAATCGCAAATAATTTTTTTCTCTTTTGTTGTGCCTGTGCAACTTTTGGGCCCATTGGGCACATATTACACATCCTAACCAAACTTCATTATTTTGGCCGAATTCTCCGCAAAATTATACACATGTTTTCATCTATATCTATGTCTCTATCATCGATATTGTTGTGAGTTTATTTTTGAGTTTGGTTTTTGAATTGCATTCGAACAAGACGGGATAGAAATGATGTCGTTTAAAGGAACAATTTGGTCGACTTCTGTGTTTTCAAGGTGAATATTTGCAGGAGGTGTAGTCTCATTTGTTTGTTGAGGCTCGTGTGGTGGCTCAAGAAATCTAGATTGTAGAACTTTTGCAGGTGCAAAGTCTTCATTCCAAAATACGTCAAGGTTAAAAGGAAATAATCCTGTCCCTTTTAAACCTTTAATGACAGCAGTTGAATAACTGAATATCTCCAGGACTAATTTTTTTCTCCAGTATGACTTGTTAAAAATTGGGAATGTTCTGAATTAAGACCGGTCATTCACGAGGCAGAAAAGGTCTCATCCAAGAGTTGGGGGCGGTGGGATGAGTGTTAAGGAAGTGTCGAAACGATAATTCCAGTTTTCTTGCAAAAATTGTAAGCTTCAATTTATAAATTTCATTTTATAAATAACTGGAAATGCCTTAGCCACACAATAAATAATTCTTCTGTAATCCATCCATTTTTTGAGCATCTGTAAATAGCACCTGGAGGGCTATAATATACAAATGTGGAATGTAGGTACCTGAAGCATTAGATGCACACATTGCTGTAGTTATTTTCCATCGCTCCCAACTTGTAACAAAACCAACCCGTTTCTGCTCCCGTTCTGTAAGTATTTTAGGTGGACGCTGCACTGTGGCGACGCCGGTTTCATCGCAGTTATAAATCGTATTAGTGGTAAATTTATACGATTCCATAAGTCTAAGTTATTGAAAAAAACTGTCACTTCTTCACGATTAAATGCCGTGATTCGGTTAAGACTAGTGACTTCGGGTTTCCTTAACGCAATATTGAGTCTAGATGTGAATCCCGTTAATTTCTTTTTCTTCATTGAAAGGAACGTTATTATTGTAGGATTTTGCATAGGCATAGGCGCATATTCTCACTTCAGTGGTAGTGAAACAAAAAAAAATTAGCCAACTTTTTAATTTCTTAAGTTTCTAAAAGCTTCTTTTGAAAAATAATTATTTTTAAGTCGATCTTGTATGGTGGATCCCAAATCTCACTGCTACTCTTCTTACTGTTTTTCTTTTACAATGCCGAATAACTACATAAATAGCCGGCAGGTTTTTCTATGTGGGGTAATACCGTTCACGGTCACCATTACCCCAATTACTGTGGCCGGTATAACCTCAAAATTACCAAAACAAATTTATTTGTGCTAGTATTTTTTCTTACGACCATATGGCCATAATAATGTTCAAAGTATAGTTAACTATCTATGAATTTACATTCTTCAATTACCATTAGCCAAATTGACATTACTTACGTTTGTTAACACCAGTTCCTTATCACCTTTTTAATGAAAATCATCCGCACACGTAAGCAGTCGTAACTATAATAAAACTGCATGGAGTTAAGCTTGAAACGGAACTTCCTACGAGCCCGCCGCTGGGTTATATACGGTCATACTCGGAATAGTTGCAGGCTAGGATTACCCCACTGGCCGGGATTCCTTGACTTTACCCTATTATGTGACAAATTTTATAAACGACGCTTTAGTCACGACTGACTGAAGAACTTTATCAACTTGTTGGCATGCTATACTTTTTTCTCAGACTATTAGTTTTTGGGATGCATTTTTGCAAAATCGGATGAATACCTTCACCGAATGACGTGTGTAGCGTCAAAAAAAATCTACCGAAAATATCGGAGCTGTCCCAAATCCATTTCAAAGTAGAAGTAGAAGAAGAAGTAGTAGAAGCAGATATCTGGTTTTTAATCTCTTCCGATAGCAAAAGCCAGTTTCCGATATTACTAAATATCACAACTATATTAACATATCTTCGGGATATAGATGTATATTCTAGAGCCTGTGATTCTGTATATTTTAGAAATATGGCGTGATATAGTATGCCATGTTATATGAAAAAAATGCTTATGACATATATTAAGTATGATTCACAGTAGACTGTTCTAACAGGATAGACACTCCCAATTATGTCTGATGAGAATGTTTGATTTGAATAGTTGATTTTGATTGAATTAATGATTTTGCGAATTTGAAATATAGATAACGAATTTTTTATTTTGTCATAAAATTTTTTATCGTCATCTTATTTAGGGACCGCAAAAAGACGTTATTCTATTTTTATATCAACTATTGTTAGCTCCATTGTGTTTAGTGTTTATACTCTTCGTAACCTACATTTTTCGTAAAAATGAAATAACCACAGAAATGGACGAATTCAGCAGCTGGCCCTTCATTGTTTCAACGTCGAACAAATGAATTTGTGGATTCAATTTCCAAAGACAAACACGGACCAGCAAACTGTAACGATTACCAAATTTCAAATTTTAAATTAAAAGAAGATTCCAATTAGTAGCTATTATGCTTACCGTTTGTGTAACGAATGTTTTCATTCATTTTGCCCGAACTTCCACAAACTGCAAATGAGTTAAGCGTATCTGGGCTGGCCAAATATGCACTCGATTCGGAATTAGTTCTCAAATCTAGTATTAAACTCTGAACCAATCACTGTGTTTATTTTGCTCGGAGGCTTTCTCTGCTTTTTAATGATTGGTATTTAATCTATGTGCAAACATTTGACAGTTTTATAGAGCTGCTAAAATGGCTAAGGCAAAATCTAATGATTAAAACCAGAGTGTCATAGTCATAGTCCTATCTATACAGATTTTGCCAAAGCTTTTGATCTCTCAGGTCGTCATGCACTTTCAAAAATATTTTTTAATGTAAGTAGTAGATTAGTTGTCGCAGGCAATTCTTAATTCTGGACCGCTCGTCTCGGGATATTTTGATCTTAAAATTACATATTCCTAATTAGTCAAAGAAGTTACAGATTTTGCACTTTACACTTTACTGATGACGACCAAAGTCACTCAATATGTTAGCTTATCTTTGCTCAAGTTAATATACGTCTTTTGTAGTATATTGTGAGCAAATTATTGAAGGCAAACATTGGAACATTATGTAAAAGGTGAAAGTTTATAAGAGCAATCAAAATATAAGTGAAAATCGTCTAAAAAATAATAAATAACCTAGAAGAAACGTGGCTGTGTTTAAATATCGCAACGTTTTACTGTCAAATACCTGCATGGCGTTGCCAACATGCCTGAATCGTCTGGAAATATCGGGAATGTCTTTCTTTGTCCCAAAGGACCTATAGCAGAATAAGTAAATCAAGCCAAACTTGGACTTGTGAACAATGCTAGCAAAAGGACAAAAACGGAGCACAACAAAAAAAACCTATACCATTGTTTAAGAATTTTGAAGAACAGCTTGAGATAAATTAAAAGTTGCAAAATAAACTTTTCGAAAGAAAGAAAAAAACTTAACAGAAAAGAACGGGTTGAACATAATAATAACGTTATTACACAGGGTGTACCAGAGATACAGACCGAAAACTTACTAAGGTAGAGAATACCTTGGATCAAAAAATGAAGCTGAACAGGGAAAAGACCAAAACCAAAAAACAAAATCAGAATTGATAAAATCAAAAAGCAGGTTACTACTTACAAGTAGACAATTGGGCTATAATAATCTTTAAGGCAGCAAAGGTGTATAAGAAGCAAAACAACTACAAGTACTTATGGATTGGTAATGGCGACACCTTTTTAAGAAAAGAAAGTTTGTCTGGTTGAAGATATAGATCAACCAAACAAATAGAAAGGTCTCGTGAAAAAAATCAAGCTTGTCTGAGAAATAAATAGATAGATAGATCACTTTGTAACTACTAATGACGGCGATATTCTTTTACTAACGGAGACATGGTTAAATTATCAGTCTTAAAAATTATGGAGCATCAATATGCGTTAAAGATACTATGGATTTTCGTCAGTTGGACAAATCAAATGTAAACTGGGTCTGTGTTGGTGTCGGTGATCGAAATCTTAAAATAAATGTTGTATACAAACCACCCTCGTAAATATTCTATGTAAGTAGCCCGAAAAACACTTGATAGTGGGAGTCTTTAATGTTAATTTATTAGTTCAATCTAGAAATGTAAATAACTACAAATAACTTACTTAACTTAGAAATAACACAAAAAGCATAATAGATCATGTTCTTTCTGATAAATTTTATAACCTTAACTTTAGGATTGCACACCTCTTTCAGATCAAAAATTATTTTCAATCACAATGGAGGATAACATAAAAATATTTTCTAAAAAATTAAAACAGACGTTGAAATAACAGACTATCAAAATTTGAAAAGCAAAGTTAGGGGAAAATTACTTAATCAGAATGTTTCATCGTTTCGGAGTCTGACTGATTCGATTAGAAAATAAAAAAAAGGAGTTTCAAATAACAAAAGCCTTTAAAATTCGCGAAAATAGTGACTGGAGCAACTCCACAAAATGAAAATAAAAGATCCCGGAAATGTACAATTATGAGAAATCGAGTTAACAATAAAATAAAATGTTTAAAAAGTAGATATTTTAAAAGACAGTGAGACAAAAGAGGCACAAACCCAAAAAACAATGGAATTTTATTAATGGATTTTTCAAAGATAATTTAAGTGAAAATAATATTACCTGTATAAAGGGAGACGATGATAAAATTGGGAATAGCTTGATTAATCATTTTTCAAAAGTCGGAGAAACAATTGTCAATAACCTTTAACAAGAAATAGCTCATTTAAATTCCCATCGTATAAATCAAAACGTCTGTAATGAAATCTTTTGTGCTTGTATTTTAGAATTGAAATTAACTACTCGAACTTAAACTTTTGAAACTATGATGGAACTGAAGAAGAATTCTGCGTCAGGGCACGATAAGATAAATGTCAAGGATTTACTATGTCTAAAAGCAGATCTTGCCGATATCTTCAATAAATTGGTCAACAATTTTTTCCTAAGTGGTAGTTTTCCAGAAGTGTTAAAAATTATCGAAATAATTCTTCTTCTATATCTTCTATATCTAGAGACCAATCTGTATCTTAAGCATAAATAGTCAACTAATATGTATGGTGTTCCACAGGGTTCGATCTTTAAACCCCTGTTGTACTCCCTGTACGTACTTGATTTAAAAAATACTGAACTTAAAGCAAGTTAGTTCATTGTATAGTTTATAATAGATATTTATTATATTATTAATGAACACTCTGTGCAAATATTAAATAAGGTCAGAGCTCAATGCACTTTTGTAAATTATTTACGTGAACAAATAAAGTTAAAAAAAAAAACTTGAAATTTTGTCTGGTTTAGGTAGTTATAAACCAAGAAAAATTCAAATTCCGTATTCATGCAACACAAGAAATTACATGAGTCGTATCAGCAATTACATGAATTAATTTAATTTCTTTACGTACCTAAATTATGTACAATGTACAATAAAATATAAATACAGTTGAAGTCATTGACGAAAAACTAGAATAATGTTTTGTAAATTCAGAAGAAGTATTACAATGAAAACCGCTCTTTGCCTCCTGTGTTTTTTAAGTCACTTTAACTGTCTTAAATATATTCAGGTACAATATTTCCAGAATTGCCTCTTATTGTATACACAAACGGTAACAGAATCGGGAGCGTTTGGTCCTCCATGGAATAGCCGTTGGAGGGAGAGCGGATTTCCCTATAGATCAGAGACGTCACCATTTACAGCGCTGGCTCGGTTATTGCATGACCTAGTTAGTTAGATGTCATTCGTGTGAAGTATATTAATCAAAATATAATTAAATCTAGACCCTGCTTGAAATATTCGTCAACAAATTTCCCATTGGGAGTGACCAGACCTCGCTCTCTTTGCTGATAAAAATAACTATTGATTTACCCATGTGTGTTAATTTTATTTAATCTATATGCATCTAGATACGCAAATAACAGATTATGTGTTGATTTTATGTTGAGTTAAATTCCGTTTTTTAAAATAGTCATATCATAAAAAAAAAACAGTTTGTTAATAGGGATAATAATATTAATTTGGGTTTTATTGATGGTAAGGAATAAAACAATTAGGTGCACATGTGTAGATTTATATCCTGGTAAAAGGTCTATATAGTTATTTAATAATAGTTTTTACTTTACCATCCCAATATACCCTCCATTGATAATTTATTCAGCTCTCCTCTAGATTTGCCGTTGATCTTTGCAAATTATAAAAACTGTGGGAGTTTCCAACCAAAACTTAAAAAGTTACAAAAATCTTAAGTTATGAAGTTTGACATTGGAAACCTGTCTAGAATTGGATATTATATTATACTATTTAAGCTTCCCAAAATCTTATGTTTGTATGCTTGATGCTTGATCAGTATCAGCATAATTGAATATTTTAAAGTAGTTTCCAAAATATAATAACATATTGCAAAGGAAAACAAATTTTGTAATTTTTTTAACAATATGACAAAATTGTATTGGTATATCGGTTTAAAGTCTAAATCGGCCTTGATGGCCGAATTTTACTTTCATCGACCCAATGTCTTGTGGTAAATGTGTTGAATTGATACAAAATGACATGAAAGCAAGTAATTATGTTATATTCTCAGTGCCATTTTACCAAATTAATGATTTGAGGCATGAAGATAAAATACAGTCTAATTTGTCTAAATTGCAATCCCAAGCTTTCTAAATCCTATTAAGAGTTGAGTAAACGTATTAATTCAACTCGATCCAACAAATTTATACTTCTAGTTTTCATTAGATTAATCTGGTTGTAAAATTTATTTTATATCCAAAATTAAACACGCCATCAAATATCGCGTATCAAGGACAAGAAACCTGACAATAATGCAGTTTTGTTGCTACTGCCAACTTGGAAACACTTAATTTGTAAGGTTGATCGAAATTGCTGTCATTATAATCTTTTTGAAGTCGAGTTAAATGACCACCGCCTACGCTTACATAATTTCGTATTAGTAGTTGTAGATTTTGGACAATCATCTGAAAGAAAGTAATACACTGCTTCATGCTTCATGATAAACACACGTGGATGGATTGAAAAGTTTCCTGCCTGACCAAGAAAAACGATTTTTCAAACTCCTCAAAATACTGATTTACAGCTTCCACAACTTCTTCGTTGCTATTAAATCTTTTACCTCCAAGCCATTTTTTGATGTTAGGAAACAGGTAACAGTCGCTGGGAGCTAAGTCTGGAGAGTAGGGAGGTTGCGGCATCAATTCAAAATTCAATTCGTAGATTTTGAACGTGGTAACAATCGACGAATATGCGCTGGTGCATTATCGTGATGAAACAATCTTTTTTTCTTCGCCAAATGAGGTTGTTTAATTTGCACTTCGTTCTTCAAAAGTTGCAATAACTCTGCCTAGTATTGTGGTAATCAATGCGTATAATTCCCCAGCCATAACCTTGTTTGCCGATAAAATTGTTTTAGCCTTGGAGTTGGTTTCCCTTTTGCAATCCACTATTTTGCCTGTTTCTTATTTTCAGGAGTACAGTGATGGACCCAAGTCTCCTCAACACTTATGAATGGACGCAAAAATTTGTTTAAATTACGCCTATAATACGCCTATAAAGCGCCAAATTATCTGTAGAAATGTTTTTTCGAATCAGTTTTTGATCGAGCGATAGCAAACGAGGCACCCACACAGTTCAAATGGTTTTGCAAAATATTTCGCACACATGCAGGTCTCAGCTATCACATACACTTTCAAGCTGCGGTCTTCCAACACTATTTGTGGATTCTTTCAATCATTTTTGAAGTTGTGACCTCAACGGGAAGTCAGAGGTATTCACACAGCTCATTTTTAATTCAGAAACCCACTGCTTAATATGCTGGGGAGGCGTCTTCTAGTGTTGAATGCATCTCTGATTTAATAGAACCTTTCAAATAGAACAATTTGAGGACAGCACGTTTTTTTCAATTTTTCAATTTTTACGAAAATAACGTCTCGCGCAATGTGGTCTAAAACGCAAAATAACGTAGTGATTATTCTAAAACTTTTCAAACCAGCTGGGTAGGAATGGTACTGTAGGCCGCTGCTCCAAAAGTGTGGGGATACGCTCGAAGAACTAAAAATGTGACCTTTGCACCAAGTACGAGACAACTGTAAACAGACTCCCAATTATTGTTACACTTATTATCCATTTGTAATTCAACATAATTGTTGTTACGTATGTAAGATATATTTTGTTCGTATCATTTTGAGACAATATGTAATTAAGCAATCCTTCCACACATTTTGTTAATTCAACCTTTTGTGTCGTTAGCACTAGGGGGAGTGTGTGGGAATTTGATCTCTGATATTCTTTTGGTGCCTTTTTTTTGGTTGTCTGTGGTCGGTGGTTTATCGGACGGGCTGACAGGCACAATTTTATTTTATTTTTATGTAGTTGTCGGGGAATAAATACTGTAGTGTGAATTTCCCAGTTTTTATCTGATCGTAATCGGACGACAGCCTCCCGGGCCCTACAAAAGTAAACTTAGTGGCGTCACCTCTTGGTCAGGTCGGAAACTTTTCACCCCACCCTTGTTACACCACCATACCTTAAATATTACCAATTTAATCAATAGATTCAAAGTTAAAAACATTTCATAATAGTTTAGAAAATTTGAATTTAATGATCAACATGTCTCCCTTGTTCGCTAACACGCCGTTTGAATAAGCGAAAAAACCAATTTTTCAAAAATACCAAAAACTGCAAATCAGGGAACTAAAGTTACTAAAGTAGCTAAAGTAGCTACTAAAAGTAAAGTAAAGTTAAGTAAAGAAGGGAGATATTTGGAACATTTGTTAAATTATATTTTATTTTCAGTTAAAATAAAAGGATATGTTATTGACTAACAGAATTGAAACGTAAGAGGTTTAGTAAACGAAAACGAAGTCTTTTAGGATCACAGGCGCACACCGCGAAAATTGGGGGATAATAGAGTACAGAACGCTACACCATAGTGTTTACACAAAAGTGTAGTCTAATAGGGCAATTCTACATAGGGTAAATGTGGGTGAGATGCCGCAGTGGGACAGATGCCGCGGTATACGTTTGGCAACACTGCGACTTTTTAAAAAGGCGCTTGTGTTTCCTTACAATTAGTTGATGGCTAACCTTGAGAACTCCATTACGCCGGTTGAAAATAAACGATTTTCTCAAGAAATATTTCCTGTGTTTGTTAAAATAACGTTCAGGTAAGTTACAAAATTTATTCAGTGTTTCTTGTAAGTTAAAATTATACCTCTAAACGAATAAAATTTGGTTTGCAATTAACTTATAGGAGATTTAGGATAAGTAAGGTTATGTTACCACCGGGTTTTAATTTCGTGGATCATAAGTGTCACAAAAAATGTGCTGCGGCATCTCTCCCATACATTTGGGATAGACGCAGCAGAAGTTTGTGGTAGAGATGACGCATTAATTCGATGTTTTATTTTAGTTGGATATGCCTCGCAAATATAAACGAAAATCTAATAGAGGAAGATGGACTCAAGAAAATTTGGTTACAGCCATAAATTTAGTACAACAGGATAATATTCCAGTACGAGAGGCTGGTAGAATATGCAACGTGCCAGAGCGAACGCTAAGAAGAAGGTTAAAAAACAATAATTTTGAAAAGGGTGTACAAGGGCCTTCGTCATCTCTTGGCCAAGAATCTGAAAAAAAGGTAGTAGGGCATATTAAAGCTCTTCAGAAAGCAGGCTTTCCTCCCACTGTAAGAACCGTAAAACAAATTGCCTATACCTTGGCTCAACGTTTGGGGTTAAAACACAAATTTAACAATGAAAAAGAAGAAGCTGGAGATCACTGGTACCGATCGTTCATGGAAAGGAATCGTGATTTGAGTTTAAGAAAGGCAGAGGGACTATCAACTGCAAGGGCGGAGGGTATGAATAGAAAAGAAGTTGAAGAATATTTTAAACTTTTAGAAAGCATTTATGAAGCTAACGATGTCTTTGATAAACCAGGTCATGTCTTTAATGTTGACGAGTCTGGCCTTCAGTTAAATAATGTGCCAAGTAAAGTTATCGCAGCAAAAGGTAGCAAAGAAGTTCACACAGTAACGTCTGGGGAGAAAGGGGAGACAATCACCGTTGTAGCTTGCTGTAACTCTGAGGGAAATTTCTTACCTCCCTACTGCATATTTAAAGGGGTAAATAAAAAAAAGGAATTTGAAGACGGCATGCCACCTGGTTCGGTTGTTGTTATGAACCGCAAGTCTGCTTATGTTAATAATGAGCTATTTTTTGACTGGTTGAAAAATCATTTTGCCCCTCGCAAGCCACCAGGGAAGACTGTTCTAATTCTTGATGGACATGGATCGCATATGAGTCTAGATTGCCTCGAATTTGCGACAGAAAATGATATTTCTTTGGTATGTTTGCCCAGCCACACCACACACTATTTACAGCCACTCGATCGTAGTTTTTTTAAACCGTTGAAAACGTTTTTTTATCAGGCTTGCGACCAGTGGATTAAAACACATCAAGGCAGACGAATTACTCGTATGCAATTTGGCACATTGCTAAGTAGTGCTTGGTCTCGCGCAGCTACAGCTGGAACGGCTATTAATGGTTTTCGTGCTACTGGAGCATTTCCACTTAATCCAGAGTCAGTTCCGGACCACGCTTTCAGCGTATCAGACCTGCACGTAGCTCATGCACACAATGTTGAAGACACTGCAACTAAAACCTGCAATACCGAAAAAGAAAACGCTGCGCCGAATCCATCATTAGAAATCAACGTTAAATCGCAAGAAGCTCAACCTCAACCTTCTACTTCGGCTAGCACTGATATCACTCCTGGCAAAATGTTGCAATAAATATCGCCCATTCCTATTCTTTCTAACACTACAAAGCGCAGAAAACAGTCGGCTGCACATCTAACAAGCCCCAGTTATATTGAACACAAAAAAGGGAACAAAACTAAAACCAAAAAGTTCAAAAAGCCAAAAGTTAAGCCTTTAGCTAAAAAAAAAAACTTAAACAAAAAAAAGATTTATCATCGTCTTCTGAGTCTGAGGAAGAAATGCCAATTTGTTCTTCAACCAATGACTGCAGTGATATTGACGAAAACGAATGTGTGGAGTGTCTTGAAAAATACTGTTTAACAAAATCACGTGCTGATTGGATTCAATGCGTTCGCTGTGGATATTGGCTACACGAGACTTGCTCAATATACAAAACCACTTGCAATCGATGTGGAAGGCTTTTATTAAAAGCCGATCAAGTTAGAAGAAAGATGTAATGTTATTTTTCGTAAGCCATCTCTCCCATGTACTATGCGGCGACTCACCCACGTTATGTAGGAGAGATGGCCAAATACATGGGATTATAAAATATATTTTCTTAGAATACTGTTTTATTTAAATTGGTTTTGTTACATATTTACTTTTAAATAAATGTTCTAAAAGTAAACATGTGTTTTTAATTTTATTTTATCTCGATAGGTGTAACAGTTATGAAAATCTATAAAAATGTGCGGCATCTCTCCCACATTTACCCTACCATGTTTCAACAAAATTTGTAAAAAAACTAGAAGATTTGTAAATAAAAATGTTATTTTCGAAATGAAGTAAAGAAAGTTTGATATATTTTATATGTTTTGGTTAGTTAACTGGCCGATCATTCTTTTCGACTCATCTTGTATAATGATGTCGGCCCGTAAATATTGCGACGCGCCGAGCTAACCGAATGGGCTGAGCCCGTCTATTTTTCAAGAACTTGGGCGTACAGTATGACCTGCTATCTATCCACCGGGCTATTATTCAAGGTATGGAATTCGGTTACCGCATCATCAGGTACGGATCATATACGGACAACTGTGGTAAAAATATTCCTAACAACTCCTAACAAAAGCTGTGGTTGTCAATAGTTGTGACCTTTAAAGAACCTTTCAAAATGGCTTGTGTGAAGAATCAGCTCTTTCACGACTTATTGTATAAACAATTTTTCAGTTTTTTGGCATCTATGTAAATACAGATATCTAGCCGCGCAACAGATCATTCAATAAACAACTCTTTCATCTTGATCTTCCAGCAATGAATAATGATGAGTTCGATAGATCGGTGGTCCCACTATACGCACTGTATGTTCATCGCTAGCGGGCCCTGCGTAAAGCGGTGTGCTGCACTCGCTTCGAGTTAGTTGAAAAGAACCGCCGGAACGCTCAAAACGTAAATTATTCAAACGGTTATAAATAGATACGTCATATGTATTATTACTAACTAATAGTGTAGGTAAATAATTAGTGACTTTTTACTTCAAACAAATCAGAATTTCCGAGAAACATGTCAGAATTTATGAAAAACAAGTCTGAATTTTGAAAAACACGCCAAAATTCCTGACATAAGTCTCTCGCAAGAGACATGATGAATCGAAACATCAGATATACAGGATAATTCATAAAAGATGGGCAATTTTTAAACCGAAGATACTAGAAACCAAAGTATTTTGATTCTTTGGCAATACAGGGCTTTCAATTCAATTTTTTCATTAATTTAAAATGTGTTTATAATGTAATAACAAAAAATGGCAATTTTAGTTATTTTTAAATAATAATTACGAATTGGAAACTTGTTTCCACTCTAGAGGGTGGTAGTTTCACCATATTATTTAGATAAATCGAATCCTATTTTTTCCTTCTGTCTGATTCTACTTAAATCATGATGAAAATCTGAAAGAATTTTCAATTTTTATTTTACAGACGGGAGTAGAAAAAAGAATTTACTAAATGCAAGAATTTTAGTTTTCTCGAATGAAATGTGATGTCCGGTTTCGTGATTGTGTTCGGACTCTGCTGATGGGTTAATTTGTCGTAGTCTTAAAGCTTTTTCATGTTTTTCGAGTCTAGTTGATATTTTTCGTCCGGTATCTCCTTTGCCGCATATGCATGGAATGCTGTAAACTCATGGTATCTCAAACGAAATTGATATTCAGATTCATATATCATAATTCATTCATATATCTTAAGAATTTTTGATCTGTGGTCAGTAATGTTTTGAATGTAAGGAAGGACAAATGGCAAGTGTGGGGTTGCTTTCGGACTCATAGTTTTTTGAAGGGTGTTGGTGAAGTATATTTTGTGATGGAACGCTTAATATCTCTCAGATGTTTTGATTCTGGATTCAGTGACTTCGGCTGAGATAGGTTTACGACTCTGTAAACAAGAGAGTTGATAACCGATGATTTTTGGGTAGGATGGTGATGTGACAATGCATTAAGGTATCGGTCTGTGTGCGTAGATTTTCTGTAAACAGAAGGACCCAATGATAGGTCTGATTTTCTAATAAGAATATTTAGGAATGGGAGATTATTTTCTAATTCAATGGTAAAATGTATGTCAAGGAGTATAGAGTTTAGATGGCTAAGAAAATCTTGAAGGGATTTTTGACCACGAAACAGTTATGTCAGAAATTCTGACTTGTTTTTCCAAAATTCCAAAAACATTTTAGCGCTTTTGTATTTCGCACAGTAAGTCGATATAACGTCTTTGTTACAACTGTCCCAAATCACGCATCCAAATGCGACGTCGTCCTTCGGCGACAGATAGACACACCAATCCAGCTGTATGATACGCTGTCGCTCGCAACTATTCGTTAATAAATAAAGGCAAACTCGACACGTCAACGGCAAGTGATGTACGACAGGACAATAATTTGTTGAATACTAATAGCAAAAGCTTAATCAGGGGTCGGACGAGCGATGCCGGCGGGGTTAAATGAAATGGCAACGCCAGGCTTGACCAATTTCTGCCCGGCATGTTTAACAATGGCCGCAAATGCGCGCAGCCCAACTCCCTTCAATGACCGAATTGTTTCGCCGCTAACTTTGAATGATAGCCATTTTGGGTACGTCGTCGCGGTGCCAATTCGTAATGTCGCTGCCGGCCCTATAGGATGCTGATTACTATGGCTCGGAAGGTCGAGCTCTACGCCATATCAATAGAAATAATATTCAACGTTAAACTTTTTAAATAATAATTATTAAAAGCTACCAAGCTTTAAGTAAACAAAAATAATTTTAGTCTTGAGATCTACAAGAAAGGGCGCTAAACTTTTTAAGTAATAATTATTAACAGCTGCCAAATTTAAAGTAAGCGCAAATAATTTTAATCTCAAGATCCGGAAACCATTTTCGTAGTTCTTGAATTTAGTTATAAATCTTTCCCTTTGGTACTAGGATTTGGTGCACTGAAACTGAATAGGAATATTACCGGACCTGATATCTGGCACTCTAGGAATGTTCAAACTTTTGACGAAGTTGCGGAACGCGGGGGGACAGACGTTTTAAGGGAACGGAGTTGCACCTGCTAACGACGAATTAGTTATTCACCAACTTGATGTCCCAAAATGGTTCACAAATAACAAGGAGCTGAAAAAAGTGTACCAAAGTAGCGATTACCCGAAAAACAACCAGGACGATTAATGGTCACAAATATGTAGTGATATGTTACCGCTAATATCCAAAAACAGTTGTTTTTTATAACAGCTCCGCAAATTAGGAATTCTGCGTAATTACTGAAACTCTTAGTGATTTTGCAAATTAACATAAACATTGATACTGATAACAACTAAAAATTTTACAGGAACTATGCGTAATAACTATGTTATAATGGGTATATTTTTTCGATGTATAGAACTTTAAGTTGGCATTACTGTTCAAGATGGGGACCGATTTAACAGCTGTCAAGTGATTTATTCTCAGTTTGGTTGGCAATTCATCATGAATAGGCTCAGTCCTGAACAACTCTTGCAAATAGTGCAATTTTATTTCGGCGGAATACGTATCGCGCACTACGTCCATTTTATCGTCGACAAAATCGTCCATCAGAGCAGTTAATTCGATTAACTATGGAACGTTTTCGCACCACGTTCACTCTTATTGATAACTCGTATCCCCAGAGACGCCGTACGGTGCGTACGGAAGAAGCTATTGCTGCTGTAGAGCATAGCATTGAGGAAGACCCGAATGAGTCCATCAGCAATCGAGCACAGGAATTGGATCTGTGTCAATCCACTTTATTGAAGATTTTGCGGAAGGATCTTGGTTTACGTGCTGACAAAATCCAACTCGTGCAAGAATTGAAGCCAAACGATCATCAAGTAAGGCGTAGATTTGTCGAATGAGCTCAAAACGAGATTGCCGTTGTTCCCGATTTTCAGAAGCGAATTTTGTTTAGCGATGAAGCGCACCTCTGGGTGAATGGCTACGTCAACAAACACAACTGCCGCATTTGGAGCGAAGCTAATCCTCAAGTGTATGTCGAAACACCGTTACATCCAGAAAAACTGACTGTTTGGTGCGCTTTATGGGCGGGTGGAATCATTGGTCCGTACTTCTTCAAAAACGATGATGGCCAGAACGTTACAGTCAATGGTGATCGGTATAGAGCTATGATTACTAACTCTTTCATTCCTGAATTGAATGACCATTGAGTCCAGGAGATGTGATTTCAACAAGACATGTCATACAGCTCGTGCCACAATCGATTTATTGAGAGACACGTTTGGTGACCGCCTAATTGCACGTTCACCGCTAGACTACTTTCTGTGGGGCTATGTAAAGTCATTGGTCTATGCGGATGAGCCACAAACGCTATTATTAGATACATATTATAGGATATAAAGTCGACGATTCATTAAAAAATCACAAATATATGATGTTACCTAATAAAATTTAAAGGGGGACCCTCTAGCTACCGTCGAAAATATTATAAACGCCATTTATAAAATAAATCGTGTTTATAATATCGATTAAATAAAGTAAGAAACTAACAATTTTTCCAAATATTTAAAATATTTGTTGATTTATTGACATTTATGGTTTTGTATGTTTTTAATTTTACTTAAAAATTATCAAGAACTAAAATGATTTCTTTGAAAAAGCTAAAACGGGTTTATAATAGCTTCGACGGCCGTGGAGATTCCGCTTGTAAATCAGGTATTGGATTTATTGGAATATACAGGGCGGGTCAAAAAGTAGATGTCACACAATTTTTTCAATACATTTTCGAATTTATACTCATCTTTCACGCATAATTCATGCAGCATGCTCTATAATCTATATCGTTAATTTGCCTTCGCCATAAAAAGTAAGTGTTATTTATAGGAATTGCTAAAAGAATCATGCGTTAAATATGACACTGAATTTTAAAATTTATTTAAAACAATTGTGTTTCTGCACATGCATTGTTCCTAATTCGCCTCTAAAAATTCGTGTCTAACTTCACACACGTAAATTAAACCTACACAACAAATAAAAATTTGATCAAAACCAGATGTCACACTGTAAATCGTAGCCTTTTCAAACATAGCAGGTGCGATTAATTACCGTTCTTAAATAAGCAAACCTGCTCTAGTTGTGAAAATTAAATGTTAATGTTTTGATCTACTGGCAAAGATAAGCTTCGTGTTGTATTTATTGTTCATTGTGCAGTTTAAAACTTGCATTTCAGTGCCTATTACCGAAGACCATAACCGAGAAGTTGCTGCGCCCATGTCGGGTCATTTTCCTTGTTTGTTCGCTGGAAAAAAACAAACTGCACGTGCAATTGGGTAAAATAGTAAATATCGTCCATTTTTTCTCAATTTTCGGACGTTAACGTTGCGTATTTCTTCGCCGTAAGAGAAATTTTTACCCCAAGTTTAGCTAAGAGAAGGAATTAATCCAAGCTATCGAACGCGTTATTAGAACCTAAGAGTATTAGACAATCGTCAGTAACATGAAACAAAGCAGAAGTAGTGCTGTGAAGAGGTAGAAATTGTTTAGCTCAATTTTTTTCAACAACCTTTGAGACGGTGGGCAATAAACTGATTAGTATAAAATCATTAATGACACTTTTACACTTTTTCTTTGCAACGGGTATAACTTCAGCTGGCTTCGAAGGTAAAAACCCCAAACAAACACAGAGTTCACAAAATGCCTTAATTATTTCTACTCGTTTAACGCACTTAAGACGTTTGTAGCTTAAAGTCTTCTATTTTTAAGCTTTATTAAAAGTTTAAGGTTTTCGGTTAACCAAGGGGCTGAAGGTCTCTTAATAATAATTGTTTTCAATGGAGCATAAATATCAAATAAATAACTGATATAATTCGTAAGAAAATCAACCTGTGCGTTTATATCATCATATATATAAAAAAGATATAAAAGATCCTAGTCCTCCCATTCATAAACAATTCATTATCGAATGCTGAGAAATCTCTAAAGGTCTGAAAAAGGGTTGGATGGCGGTCTCTCTGCAGCTAAGGAGTACAATAAACAATACAGTGATCTGGGATATCACTTGGTTAACTTCAATATTGTCACACATGCATAAATTAGAGGTGACTGGTTCATCAGTAAGCAACCTAGTTACGTGTAGCGTGTTTATGATTTTTTTCCACTTCCTTCCTATTTTGTTCGTTTATTTCCCCGCAATAAACTGACGGGTTTTAAAAGTTCGAACGGTTCCAATTCCCGTGTTTACAGTGAAATAAAATTAATTTACTGTTTACCGAGAAACCGGTATAAATCACACCGACTCCGACGTGGGTCGGATTCCGTCAGTGCGGTTTGTGCCTGTCCCGAAAATCGAGTCAACGGCAACAAAACCAGAATTAACTACCGTACAAAACTGTCCTGTTGACTCTCGATTGTGTATCCTCCGTTGCATCACTCCGTCGTATACGATTTGTGAACGGACTTTCGTTTTTGTTTAATTTAACTAGGAGAGTTCGTTACCATTATTCGTGGAGCTGATCAATCGCAACCACAATTACATATTATCTAGATGTTTCATCGTGCAACCCAGTGTCCAGACAAGTTGATGTAATATTAATAATACTGTAACTTGCCAAATTTAATTGGGATGGATTTCTATTAATGGGCATATGGGTGCAATATCACGATCAGGTTCATTACCAATGTAGGCATATTATTCTAGCTGGAATAGTTTAACTCTATTAAATATTTGAGTTCCAGTTTTGCAGTGAATCTCGTTATCATTAGATTATTAATGTTTTTTATATATTCATGACAAATACATACACAAGTAGAGATGCTGCAGATGCTGAAGAATACTTATTATGACTTTTTATAATTTAATTTCTGTATAATGTATTTTTTGTATAATGAACGTATGTTTAGTATTCGATGGGTCACTCTGTATTCCCTTTGTATACCAAAGGAGGTTCTATTACTCTGAATTAGAAACAGACTTTAAATATTTGAAGGATTCCGTTATTATTTATTATATTTATTTTATTTATATATATTTATATTTTTTGTTTTTTTTTTTCAGATCTGCCAGTTTGTCTAAGACTCGACTGGACAGGAACCACTGCAAAGTATAGGGATCAAGTAAGAATCTATTTAATGTTAATTAAATAAAACAATCTTTTTGTGTTACATTTTCGACGCTTTTTCGGGGTATCTTACTTATCTTTAAAGATAGGAAATGCGTTTTTCGCAATGGATATTCGCTAACCGTTTACGTTTTTGAGGTACGTAGAAACTTTAAAGTATCGCCTGCAGAATGTCTATTTGATAACTTATGGAATAATTAATGGTTGTTCCTTATACAACTTTTCGCTTAGAATTCAGTGCCGTTCTCAGAATAAAGGAAATTAGTTCAAAAAGATATTAATGCCTGCTTTATTTTGTTTGTAAAGGAACGCCTCGCACATAATTTTTTATTGAGAATAATGCGGGATTTTCAAAAATAGTAATACAATAATAATAATAATAATCTTTCCGTTTTAGATTTTTATTTTTGCAAAACAGTAGCAATGCCATACAAACAATGTTTTTCACACTTCTTCCACAGACCCAGAATATAGGGTGTTACGAAATTAATACACGAAATGTTTATGCCAAATTCACTAACATATGTCCCACAATGTTTCCTTTGCGGAATATAATCTGTGAAAATTCTAAAACAAAAACATTTTTTATAGTTTTCAAACCGTGCTAGAAATTTCATTGACATTTTGTACAGGGTCATTCCTCACATATTGGAAATGTAATATTTTTGTTTAACTTCCATCTTATTAAAGGAAACACCCTTTATATAAGTTCATGTTTTTAATAAGCATATTTCTAGGATTACAAAATATATGGTTTGTCTGTGCCTCGATAGGTTATTTTTGAAATATTGGGTCCGAAAGTTTAAAAATATTAATATTAAAAAAACGAATCATAATAGCTATGACCGCGTCAATTGCTAGTTAATACTTCTGTCTCAGTTACCTATGATGAGACCTTGAATGACGAAATATATCATAACATAGTGGCAAATGAGGTTGAAAATTTCCTTGGAAACTTAACACTACAGCAATGCCAGGAACTTATTTGGCACACAACTATTTAGGTATCTGTAAAAAAAATGGGGGATATGAAACCTGGATTGGTCGTAACGGAAGTATTCAGTGGTTTCAAAGTAGCTGATACAATGATACAAATGAAAATCACACTCAGTTTATCGTTAACCCTTTGAATAAACTAGTTCACATTTATATTTTCTTTTTTTCATTTCTAGAGTCAATATCTCAACGTTTTTGTAGTCATAGAAACTTGTTCATTACATACGATATAAAGGACGTTTTGATACCTATCATATGAGTTAGATAATATATATTTTAAATATATATATATATATATATATATATATATATATATATATATATATATATATATATATATATATATATATATATATATATATATATATATATATATATATATATATATATATATATATATATATATAAACTAACCAGGATTTAGTAAGTAATTTGCAGTTGGTTAAAAACTGTGGTGTAATTAATGCAGATTTCATTTCAGATCATAGCTTAGTTTTTTCTAAGTTTTTGGAGTCAACTGGGTCCAAGCAAAAATTATACACTTTTAGCTCTTTTAAATACTTTAGAGAGGACGAATTCCTTCGAAATTTGCGGCGTATTAACTGGAAGAATGTTTATTATATTAATAAAATAGCCCTTTTTGACATTCATTCTCCAGTTAAAACAGTTAGGCTGAGCAAACCGTTAGCGCTATGGCTTACGGATGTAGTAAAGCATTTCAAAAATACAAAAAGAAAAAACTGTCGAAAACTAGAATATATGCAAGAGTCTACGTCACTATGCTGTTCAGACGTGAAAAATGTGCCTATTGAAAATTTGTTACTTCTGAAGATACTGCTACGAACTGGCAACGCTTAAAAAGAATAAATATCATGTCAAGAGTTAAACCAAAATTACCACCAAATTTATAAGATCCACAAATTATCAAGAAATATTTATTATTTACTTTTTCCATTACCAGGATACTTTGTTTCAATCAGCAAGTACTTTCGTATACAACTAGCCATAATATAATTCCATCAAACCAGTCAGGTTTTCGGCCAAATCATAGCACGTTTACTGCTTTACTGCTTATTAATTATCTATTAATAAAAAAACTGGTCTTTCTTGACTTTTCAAAGGCATTTCATTGCGTGGATCATGAGTTACTGTGTGCTAAACTAAAGCACTTTGGTTTTACTGATCGATCTGTATCTTTTTTGCAGTCGCATTTTAATGGTTTAATGGTCAATTAGAACTAATATCGGTATATTAGATTTGGGTAACGTTACTTCTGGAGTGCCACGGTTACACACACTTAATTAATTGTGATAACGTCGAAGCTAATCTTAGTTTGGGTTTTAAAAGTCTTTATATAGTAAAAAACACTATCTTAAGCTAAATTATAAAAAAAACACAAATTATGCTATTTGCTTATCCTGGAAACTATAATTTTTTGTATAATCATATTAAAATTCAATTGGAAAATTAAGATCTAAATTTTCAAATGAAGCAAAAGACTTAGAAGTGCTAATGGATGGTCAATTGAGATATAGTGGCCACATTTCTAATTTATGTAAAAAGGCTATATGTAACGCTATATGCAAATAAAAGAACTCTCTGAGGCATGCATCCTTTCTAATGTTATATACTGTCTCCCATTATATTATCCATTCTCAACCGTTGCTGATAAAATCAGATTGCAAAAAATCCAGAACCGCTGTGCTCAATTCGGATATGGTTTGAGAAAGTTTGATCGTATATTAGAAAAAATATTTTCGTTAAAATGGCTTTTTTTCAATTTTTACTAGCAATTGTTGTATTTAAGGTTATGGACAAAAAGCATGCTGGATATGCACAAGCTTAAATAATTTTAGGACCATTTATTGGAATTACAAAAGTCTCTGTCCTAAACAAATTAATATTTTATCAATAATAAATTTTTAGACTCTTATTATTATAGCTTGATTCTTATTGTAATATTCGGTTAATGTAGAGTAGATGAGATCAAGACCTTAAGCTAGACTTCGCCTCTTGAGATGTGTAACTATATTAGTGTGTATTAATTAGTAGTAATTAAAAAGTAATTTTGTCTAAATTTTGTGCAATCATTTAAAAGATGTCAATAATGACCATTATTGTTATTATTGTTTTTGTATGAGAGGTTATAAAGCGAATCTACCTCAGCCCGTTCTGGGCGTCTCAAGACGCCCTGGGGATGGATGGTGTGTCCCCTTGGCGACGACTGGTTGGCAACAGCCGACCGTGTAAACCCAGTGTGAGCGTACTCACACTTCCTCTCTTGACGACAAAACAGTGTGCCCTCCATTTGGAAATGCGTCAGCATTACTTCAGATGGAGTGTCGTCCGGACGCGCGTGATGTTCTCTCGCGCCCTATGATCTTCCCTATGATCTTTCGGTCTCCTTTTGGCAGAAAGTATTTGCTTTGCCATTTTGCAGACGTGGTCCCAATTTGTCGGTGACTCTAACATTTTTTGTACTAGGTTGTCTGGGCTTATGTGACCGAGTATTTGCTCTGCTATATTCCGCTGCATGTTCCATCTTGGGCAGAAAAATAGAGTGTGTTCAACCGTATCCACGTTTATGCAATAAAGGCACTCCTCGGTTTCGGCCAGATTGAAACGTTTGAAGTAGGCTTCAAAGCACCCGTGCCCGGTGAGTATTTGTGTAAGAAGGAAATCTACTTCACCGTGTCGTCTCTCAAACCAGGGTCTTATATTTGGAATTAGGTTTATACTCCATTCCGCTATACCATCATCTATGTCCCAGTCCTCTTGCCAGCATAACATCACCGTGTTTTGTGCTTCCGTTTTAGCGTCTGGTCCATCTTTCTCTATACAGGCTCTGCACTTAACTAGGAGATTAATAGGTGGGATCCTAGCTATCACCATAAGTGCCTTATTGGAAGTTGTTCTGTATGCTTCGGAGACTCTTATGGCTACCCTCCTTTGAACACTACTCAGAATCCTTTTATAGACTTTCTTCTCAACTGCTTGCTCCCATATTGAGGCGCCATATAGTAGTATTGAAGTCACCACTGAGCATAATTTCTTCCTGGTGCTTTCACGAGGCCCATTCACTTTTGGTAGAAGGCGACTGATGTTGTTCAAGGCCTTGTTGGCCTTTTCTGTTACGGCTCTGATGTGGGCCCCCATGAACATGTTTCTATCTAGTTTTATACCTAGATATCTGACTACTTCCTGACCCTGAACTGTTGTGTTTTCCACTGTGACTGAAATGTTTTTAACTTTCCTTCCAGCAACAAGTCGGACTGCCTCCGTTTTTTGGGGGGCTAATTTCAGGTTTTTAGATTTCATCCATTCCGTGACATTGTAAAGGGCATGGTTGGCTACTGTTTCCATCATCTCGGCTCCTTTTACTTCTGCTAAGATAGCCAGATCGTCAGCATATCCGACAAGGGTAATACTATTTGGAACAGGAATTCGGAATACATCGTTGTGTATTCCATAGGGTTGGACCTATTACTGATCCCTGCGGGACCCCGCATGTGACGTCCATTTGCGCTGCCTCACCTATGCTTAAACGCCTATCTTCGAAGTAGCTTGCTATGATGTTATACAGATAAGGGGCTATGTTACGATTTCGAAGCTCTTCCAATATACCACACCATGGTGCCGTGTTGAAGGCATCTTCGACGTCTACCGTGACAAGAGCACATAACTTCCTCCTTCTCCACGGTGTCTGATTATTACTATTATTAGTATTAATATTGTTATTATTATTAAAAAATAACGTAATGTTTTTTTAAATAATTCATTAAATAATTGCCGCAGCTATGGTATCCCCGTGTTCAGGCAACAAAATGCATTTTTTGATGTGTAATATTTTATTAAAAAATTACCAGTGACATCCGCGCCAGATTTGTATGGAATATTTTTTCTTTCCTAAAATGAAAATTATTTTTGTAATCTCCATTCAATAGGGAATAAAATTGATCCCTTGGCTTTTTTACGAACCAAGCACCTGGCACTGGTTACAGTTAAATTCTTTAAAAAATATTTCACATAAAAAATGTCGTGTTCTATTTGAAACGAAATATCTCGTTTGTAAAATATTATAAAAAATGGCTTTTTTAAATTGGGGAACTGGGGCTTATTTTGACTTTGAATATGCCATAAAAAATTTGGTGCATTAATTTCGGAACACCCTGTATATACTTATTTACATTTTCCACAAACCCAAACAAGCGGACTACACATTAAATGATCGTGTTTCTGCTACCATCTACCCAATTTCCATATTGATGGGTAAAGCATACAGCGAATATTTAATACTCCGATTTGGGACGCCGGTACAATCATTATATATACTTTTACTAGTCAAAATTAGATGAAGTGAATCCGTTACGAAAAAATTTATACGGGTCAAATCTTGACGTGGAGTATTCGCGAAGGGTGAAATTGAAGCAGAGGAGGGCGAGGCCTAACCGCACCCTCTATACCAGGCTGCTATCGATCTGTCGGTTCATGAAACAGCACAGGGCGACGCTTCCACAACAACTTCTACACCGTTAAGTACGCAACACAACATCTTGCTCCCTAGTAGTTTTGTTTCTATTGCTTTCGGTTTGAAACAGTCTTAAAAATATTTAGGAATTTATTTTGTTTGATTTTTTAACTGTTCGCAAGTCGATACTGTTATTTACTTTTATTGTCCTGTTAACACGAGAAAATTGTAAATATACATTGTGGGTCAGTTTCTCGTAGCATGTAGGATTTGAAGAAGAGGTTTTTTTAAGTCTAATAAGCACCTTAATTCTGAAGTCTTATTACGCACTAAAGCTGCTCTATGCTAGTAGGCATTTTCTTAGCAGAAAGCCTAAACAAATTGTCTGTGAATCATTTAATATTGTCATGTTTTGTTTATTGTGACACCGTATATAGTGGAGGGTGGGGCAAGATGCCCCCCCCCCCCCCACCCGAGGCAAAGGAAGCCTCAAACCTCAAGAATGAACAAAAATTTTCTTTTTTCGTTTTCTTCTAATAATTATAAATTCTGGTTATTTGTACGTTTTTAGACCTGTTCTAAAAAATGCTATTCCATATTATTATAACCGATTCATAATTAATTTGTTGAAAGTGTTATTTTTTGGATAATTCTATGGATTTAGCCTAAGGCCAGAGCTTACGAAGATCTCATGCCAATAGCGCATTTTTTAATCGCCAGAAAAATAGTTACTAATCAATAACGTTTTTTTTTTTAAATCAGATATTATTATAAATAACGTTATAAATAGGGGAGAGTGAGGCACGACGGCCACCCTAGGGCACAAAAATTGGGTAAATTTAGTTAAAGTTAGTCAATAATAAATCGACTTGATGGTTAAAAGCCACAAAAAATAATAAAAAGCTAAAAATTTTGTACGTTTGATCAAAAAGTTGCCGGGATATCATTTCGTAGCATTTGTCAATAAAATTACATACACTAAAACATTAAATTACTTATCTAAGAGAGTAATCATTTCATTCGATTCTCTACATTGTTTGAAAAAAGCTTCTCTTATTGTACTGCCAAGGCGTGTAATCTGTTGTCTGCCTTCCTAAAAAATGTAATACTCAAAAATTTATTTATGTTACGGAAATCGTAGTCGGTCAGGTTAAATGTTTGGCTACATATCAATTTATATTTTTGTTATTATTATTCTGTCTGCATTTTTTTGTTTGTTTATTGAAGTTAAATGGAAAAGTAACTGTTTAATTCTAACTAAGCAACTTCATATTTTGGTGAAGCTGTACATTTTTTGTTCTTCCACTGTCGATGCTCCAAAGCACGACTTTCGTCTTCCAGTTTCCTCTCCGTAACCGCTGCCTGTTCGTGCAAGTTAAATATATGTGGATATGGTATCCGTATTAATTGTGAAAACATACGGACGTCTTCATATAAGATCATATTGAAATATCAGTGTTAATAAATTTATGTCATCTGCGCATCATGCGTTATCACCACTTCCTAGTTTTTACACGTGAGTACAGGGCTGAAAGGGTTAAGATTGAAATATATGAGACGGGAAACTAAAGTAGATTATGCTCGCCGATAATAGATAAATTGGGCAAAAATATTTTTGAGAATTAAACTGAATTAGTGTTCCTTAAAAATCACACAATGGAAATATCATTTATTCTAGAAGTTTTTAATAATACATTCTATGTTCGGTATCGTTATTCTGGCTTTTAATAATCTCTCAGCATTTTTCAAAATTCAATTCAAATTGGTATTTATATAGAATTCTCTAAATGTTCGCGTCGAACAATAACAGTTGTTCATTAGCGCATTAACCTGCTGGCTTTAAAAGTGGCTTTTATCTAAAAGTCTTCAAGAACACAATTTCCGTTTGCTGTTTCTAGGGATAATATAGAGTTATTATAAACTAAGTAAAGAAAATTATATTATGCGCTTTGGTCACTAATTTCTACGGCAAACAATTTCAAATGAAAGTATTTTAATTTTCAACCATTTGGCATTTAGCACATACGACCAACAACGTTGAAGTTTTGCCATAAAGTTAGAGTACTAAAAAAGGGGAATTCCTTCCAGTTTCCTCAAATTCGATTGTCAGGAGCGGAGCGAGTGTTTAATAAACAAGTGACTTAAAAAGTTTACCGAACGTGTTGCATACTATACTTTTTCTACGACCGTTAGTTTTTAGGTACATTTTCGCTGACCTGACCGTCAGAATTGACAAACGTCAAAATTCAAAGCGTGGGAAATATCTCCGAAAACATCTGATTGCTCCCAAACCCGTGCGGTAATATACCGGAAATGTCCGAAGTGGCTCGGATTCGTGGGAAACGAAACTGACGTACGTGGTGAAGTGACGCTTCCCGCACGCTAGATCGGTATGTAATTAGGTATTTTACGGGCGGGAGTAGAAAATTATTATTATTATATAGAAGGGAGTAAAAAAAAGTATAGAACGCTCCGCTCTTGCTTGTCGTTTATAGTGTATAGTAATGAATATATTATAATTATTCTTTTTACAAAACTGCTGGATTCCTTCTCCGTCGGTTTCACCAATAATCCTGTTGGCTTCTTTAGAGCTTGACTGAAACTGGCTCGCATTTTACTCTACCAACAAAAAATCGGAGAGTCTATAGAAATCTATACTACTACAACTTAACGACTTAACCGCGACTCAGGTCTTTACATGTCACCAATATGGGAATCAGTCATCCGACACGGTGATTATGCCTCTCATTTAGCTCCGCTCCCCTCAAGCAATATATAAGCAGGTACAGAGTAAAATGCGAGCCGGTTTCAGTCAAGTTTTGAAGAAGCCAACAGAATGATTGGCGAAACGTTAGTAAGTTCGACTCAGCAAAAACCGAAGCAGGAGGAATCCAGAAGTTTTCTAATAAGTATTACAGTAGCATTTGGAAGTTTCTTTGAAAAAATAAATTATATTATGCTCACGTTGCTACATTGAAATACCGGTCGATAGAAATTCCCAAATATAAAGTACTGTTTTTTCTGCATTTTACTATTACATTCTGTTAATATTTCGTCGGAACTTACACTCCCAATGGAGTTATTTAAGCTCCGTTTACTGCAGTAAGCCTATTAATACTTTAAACTCGCTTTTATAAACTACGAGGATCGCAGGAGCGAGGATCTCTTGTTGAATGTGTTGGAAAAACTCGGGTCGGGAAATCGGTCCGCAAATACTGTAATTCAGATTTTCCGTACACATGCCACAAATCGCATTTATTTGATTTTAAAATTTTGCCTCGAGACATAAAGCAAACGCTCCGTTTGCTTTGTGAAGGAAACTGGTGTATACATTCAATTAAAACGTAAAGACCAGTCAGTTATGAGTTTCATTTGACACGAGCGAAGCGCAGCTCCTAAGAAACTACTTGCTGAAGAAGTTTATCAAACTTGTTCCATAACTTACAATTATTTATGGCGGAGTTGGCAGTTCTTATTCTGTTAATTGTTGCTTATTTGCGTAAATAGGTATATCAACCGCCTCTTCATTTCACTTGGTGGAAAAAGAAATATATACTAAAATATACGAAAAAGCAATTGCTTAAAATAGTAAAATTATAAAAATAATATTAAAATTTCAATAAACTTGGATATATTACTCTGAGATTTAGCGGAAAAAACGGGCCATACCGTGTCAAGACTTCCTCCCTATCATTCTATGTTCAATCCGATTGAACATATATGGAATGAGCTGAAACCTTCGGTAGGAAGGAGCAATGTTTCGCCAACCTTGAATTCTTCTGGGCAGATTTATTCCACACGGAGATCTAGAATATTCCTAATAAATCCGGAAAAAGTGTTGAGCTCTCAGACTACCCCATGTGACAAGAACTCCACTGGATGTTTGTGTATATATTCGAATGTTAATGTAATTCCTCTCGCCAATATTACAGTCCACTTAAAACTCTTAAGTTGCATTAACAATAACAGTTTTTGCTTACGAATTGTGAACCCCCTAGAGTCCAACTTGATGACTTTAGGGACTATGGCTCTATATTCTACTGTTTTACTCAAAGAGTAGAACGATGACCTTACGTTAAAACTTATTTTTAATTATACTTATTTTTGATACGGTACCTACTTTATATGCGTAGTGACAAAGTGCTTTATTCTATATACCTAATAGAGTGTGTATGTATAGATCCTGTTAATTGGAGGTCCTTTTTGTGCTGTATTGTTATGGTTAAATGTTTTGCCTTTGCCTTTTGTCGGTCATCCGCTGGGTTCTAACTTCAATGGATAATATTGATGAGTTCGACAGATGTCTGGTCCTACTATACTCTAATGTTTCGTTAGTTTGCCATTGTGGAAGTGTTTAAAGATACTTTTCGGTAAAACATTTTATATTAATTTTCACAAGGAAATAATAATACGTAATTGTTGTATGTAAAGACACCGTAAGATTTTTTATTTTTGTGGATACCCATGGTGACGGAATTTTATTTTGGAATAAATTTCAAACACAGCTTTACTTGATTTTAAATGTGACACCTCTTCATGTCATACACAGTGTTAAATAATCATAGCCAGCTATTAAAACTTTAAAAATCAAAACATTGTTTGTGACACATCACGTCTAACCAAAACTAACCAAAACTTTATATCAGCGTGTGTTCTGAACATCTGTTCTTTTGAGAAAATATATAAAAAAATATTTTTTTTATATTAACTTATATTTAAAAGGCATTTCAAGATGCACCACGTTAACTAGTAAGTCCCTTGTCAGATACACCGATCTTGGTTAAAGTAATTAACTTAAAACGGCGACACTTACACAAATAATTTTTGAAGAAACAAATGTAATTTAGCCTGGAATCTACACAAAGAAACCTCAATATACTCCAACACTCTACGAAGCTTCCAAGAGACTCCATCCATATTAGAGCGTCGAAATAAGGTAGCTAACTCTAACCTGGATACCGTAACACTATAGCCCGGAGGAAAATGAAAAGGTATACATACGGTATAAATACGGTAGGGCATAGAAACGTCACTCTATGCCTGATTATAACATTGGACTTTGTTTTTAGACCAAATTCTGCCAAAGTTGCTGCTATCACTGCACAATATGAAATATTGTATACTTACCAGGACTATAGTTCTTATAATAACGTCCCAATAAGCTTAAAATGTCTCAGTAACTTTAAATTAAATAACGTGATTTGTAAGATCGTTTCTTCACTTTTGTAAAATATGTTGAGTATGTTTTTATCTTCGTCTTCAGATAATTGTGTTTTATAAGCCAATCTTCTTATTCTCCTTGCCATTAGGAAAATTTGTTAATATAGAGAACTAAGCCTTACTATAAAGTCATTATTATTTATGTACTATAACAATTACAGCAATTACCAGCAGTTCCGTTCGACAAAAATGCGTGTCCAAAGTCTTAATTACCCGAAAATTTTGAGTCCAACATACCAAACTTTATTAACCGCGTCACGTCCCAATTTTAATGTGGGTGATTGATGAAACCCATCTTTATTATGGCTGTTGCAGGAGCGAAGACTTCATTTTTTACTAAATGAATTTTCAGTCACATTTCGCGCGAACCATTAATCACCTTAACGCAAATATTTAATTATTAAATGCCCGGCATCGGTGTTATTAATTTCTCTAGAGGATGATTTTCGTTTTTGTTTCGTTCGGGGTATTACTGACCAAAGCCGGGATAAATATTTCCATTATTGAGGGGGTAGATGCGAAAACGTAGTCATTGATCGCCGTGAGATCAATAGCGAACGCTTGGTTGTTTTTAAATCTAAAAACTGTTGTTTCTACTGCGTTTTACATTCTCTATTTTGTTGTCCAAGGACCTCTACAATTTTTTCAATATTACTATTATAACTCAAAAATGGTGAAGTGTGTCTCACAATATGTCATTTTGGCTTTTGACGAACCCTCCCCCAAAAAGTAATTATGCCTCTCATACCTGATGTTAGTGGTTAAACCAATAATTTATTCATAGATAAAGGACAAGACCTGATCATGATATGATATAAGCGGCAGTGTTGAATAACACTGACTAACTTGGAAATTAAATTTTCCGCTTCCGATTCAGTTGGTAGGACTACTCTAAAAAACAATTTGGAGAAGGGAAGTTTGGGTGTGGCAGTATTTTCTCAAAATATGACAGATCTCGTTAAATGTTCCTGAATTTGAATTTAAAATTATGTACTTGTAGTCAAAAATTGTTGAAAAAAATGAACTGCTTGTGGAAAAACAATATCCAGGGAAGTGTCGAAACTACCATCGTTGGGGATGATGGCAAAAGGTGATTATTAACATGCTCACAAGTTGTGTTAGGGGTTCAAATGAAATGCTGGGAATTAAAATGGGTTCATTGAACTTGCTGGCTATTATCGTCAAATAAACCAGGAACACTTTTTTGTTGGTTCGAACTTCAGCTGTTCAAGAACTTGAGTGAACTATCTATCGTTGTTATCGACAATATACTTAAAACGAAGACACCTAATATATAATAATAATAATCTGAACTGCATTGTCTGCTCAACTGTACAACTATCTATCTTTTAGCGATAAACCAACCAAGAAGTATGTGATAGATGACAGAACAGTACGGATATAAAGTTTTACGGTTCTTGTATGTATTTTATCATATCACTCAAATTGTTTGAGAAATTACAAAAAACCATAATAATCGACATATTTAATAGTGATGCTTATTCTCAAAATGCTTGTTTAAAAATGTGGCTAGAGACACTGGAACCCCTGAACCCCTGAAATTTGGAAAACTTCAGTTACACCTACAGAAGGAATAATTGGGAGTGATTCTAGTGATTTCAGTGACTTAAACTAAAACAAAATATTTTTCATGTATTCAAATATTCAGGATATTTAATTATGAATATATAGTGCTAGTGAAAGGTACTGTAACCTTCTTTCTTATAATCGAGAAATCAGCAAATAAAATCCAGTTATTATTAAGTATCTATAAAATCAAACTCAGAGACATTGTTCATATTGTAAGTAACAAATGTTTGCTTGTTTACAGTATAAAATATTTTGATTAAATGAAAGCATGTAAATGACGGCAACGCAGTGTCGGACGGGCTTCAGGAGGAGATTATAAATTTATTCGATATGAGATATACTTATGAAAACCATAATAACTTAGATAACAGTTAACTCTTCAATGAAAGAAAAAAAGTAATGATTTTGAATCTCACCGTCTGGACAATAGCGAACAAAATACGATAAGGAGGATTCCTTTTTTTTCAAAAAAAGATTGTTCCTACGTTGGATAAACTGAAAAGGAAGCTAGAAGAAGTTCAAACCAATATAATTATTAGCCGTGCCATCCTACATTTTTGTAAATTAAAAACAGACAAAAAGCAAGTGGTAATATAATCGCACATATTGGAACTTTACTTACCTTGAGGAAATTGAAAGTATAGATTCGAAAATAGATGTTTAACTTACCTAGATGAAACTTGGTGCGATGTCCACATAGGATGAGTTGATGCGAGTAAAAACTGTTCGACAAAACTTATAATTCACGCTGGATCAAAAGAGCAATTTATTCCAAACTGTTTGCTGTTGTCTTCGAAGAATGCTATCTTGGACTATTATGACGATACAAGTGCGAAACTTTTTGAAAACTGGTTTCAAAATTGTCTATTATAAAATATTCTGAATAACGGTGTCGTTGTAATGGACGACGCAAGCTATAATAGCCGCTACAAAAAGCAACAAATTCATCAAAGTACAAAAACATGAAATTCAAGAATAATTTTTTACCAAAAGTATATTTATTTTGAATTCAGTTATAAGAAAGGGTAACTTTTGCAAGTCTTAAATTCATATGTTCCATGCAGTGGATGAGTTTTCTACGATTGATATGCTGATGATGCTAAATAAGAACGACTGATTTGTCATTCCTAAACTCTTTGGTGGTACGTACGAATCCTAATTTTTTTTGGCGTCTTTTTACACTATTCACTGCATGTGCTTCAAATGTTAACTCTGAGTCTAGAATCGATGGCATTTATCAAGATTTCAAAGAATTAAAACTATTTAAGATGATTTTAAGCAAGTGACTCGTGTTTACCATTTGCTCATTGCATGTTCTGCCTTTTACATATGACACCTAATCAAAAGACCGAATTTGCTGGAATAATTTTGTTCGAAATTGAAAGCTTTTGGTACAGCGGAGAGTCCTAAGTACTGAATTATAATTACATTGGACTATTATTTTTAATGTTGCCAAAGGGTCGTCCAATTTCAAAAAACTATAACCGAAAATCCCTCTGTAGCTGCAACGTTTATTTAACACTTGCTAGTGTGATAAAGTATAAATGATCTTCTAATTCTAATATTCATGTCGATTTAATCCCCTACGTTATAAAGTTATATTCTGAATCGGAACTTAAAATTCCACACCTCCAGAGGTAAAATCGTCAAGGGTTTTCAACGAGTCACCCTCTCGTGGGAAATCATCCCTCTTCTAAGGATTCCTGCGACGCGATATCTTTGGGATCGTAAATTTCTTGTCTTAGTTCATATTATATATGTTACTTTGGTTAAATAAATGTAAAAGTAAAGCTTTAAGAGAGGCGAGATTAATTGATGAGAAAACGTAGTGGAGACTCGAACATAACTGCATAATTTTTATCAACGTTGTTCTTTAAGATTCCCATTCACTCTAACTTTTTACAGTCGGTAATTATATTCGATATACTCTTTTCAAGATGTTTATAAGATCATGCGTGGTAAATAAAAATACAATGAGATTTTAAGCTTCAGTTCTATATCAGTTTATTAGCATCTCACTTTCGAAAACTGAATTTTATTCCAATCCAATTTATTTTGTTAACTTTTCTATGTTAATCTTTACTTATAACAAACACGTTGCTGACAATTAATGGAGCGGCAAAAAGGCAAGGCAACTTGCATTCTTTTTTAAAATTCATTGTTGAAATTTTCGTTAACACTCTAGTTAAACTTTTAGATTCAGCTTCTTAACGTTTTTCAAAGAATACAGATGCTGATCATAATATATTTAAAAAAAAACATTTCCTGTGATTTCCTATAAAATATAAAATTCAAATATATTCAAATCCATTATTAAGAATTTAGTAAAGGTTTTAAGTAATTATTTCATACAGGGGATTGTCCAAGAATTTTAAACTATTTTATGTATCCTATTTAGTCCTATGTAGTATTTTATTGTAATCCTATCTCCTATCTTGTCGTTGACGATAGGTATATCGTTATTGAATTTTATATTCATTCTTTTTCGGCTAATGGCCCACAAAAACAAAAATACCCGAAGTTATTATATAATAGATGTATTTTTAAAATCGGTCCAAAATTCGTCAAGTTGGCAAGACTTTGAAAAACCTCCTATATGAAATAATAACTTATAATTTGCTTTTTTAAAATTTTAAATGCAGTAAATTTAAGAAATATATATTTTTCAAATCACATGTGTCATGCATAAACATTTCTTCGAAGACTCCTGATAAAAATGCAGATATAAAACTGTATTTACTTACACTATTCAAAATGGTTTCAATCCTTTAGAGTAAACTGATTCGTTGATTCGGGTTTCGAGTTACTTTTCAAATATTCCTATTTAAAATAGGTCTTACTTCAAATAAAATGCCAAAATCATATTTGGTTAAAACGTTATTCCAATCACGAAATAACTGTTTATCAAGTTTCTCTTACCCTTATTAAACACACTAAATATAGAGGTTGCCGATATCTGAACATTTTGTATAACGAAGGCAGGGCTTATATGATCATATTTCCGAAAATTGTATGCGAATGGCAAATAGGAATTTTGCACTTTTTGCAGTGAGTTTTTTTCCTTTTGGAGCAGAGCAGGGGAGTAAACTGTGACAAAATAATGAATATCTGAGAGAACCAGGGCGTGGCAAAGTTTTAATTTTATATTTTTATCTTTAGGCATATAGAAAAGTTTCAGTTTATAAAAGTACTTCTTCAGAATATCGAATACATGGCTAGAAAGTGCAGGTCATAATCAGTACTTAAGCCTAAATTTTTACCCATTTTTTAAGAACATTCAGTTTTATTTTGAAATTAGCGAGATTATCAAGCTCAACTCTATGCCGCCCAAAGATAACCAACTTTGTTTTCGAGCTATAGTCAAATATTGAAAATACCTCATCTACTAAGCTCTGCAGAGCTGAAGTAATGCTGTGGTTATCCCTAAATCCTAATTGAGTAGCAGAATAAATAACTTATAACTTATAATTTGCTTTTTTTAAATTTTAAATGAAACTGTATTTACTTACACTATTGAAAATGGTTTCGATCCTTTAAGGTAAACTGATTCTGGTTTCGAGTTACTTTTCAAATATTCCTATTTAAAATAGGCCCTACTTAAAATAAAATGCCAAAGTCATATTTGGTTAAAACTTTATTCCAAGCACGAAATAACTGTTTATCAAGTTTCTCTTACCCTTATTAAATACACTAAATTTCGGAGTTTTAAATTAATTCACGCGCTTTAATTTTCCCCCAATCCCCACGTCTAATATTTTGAAACGACCCTTTCCGAGTCGAACCAGTTTTCACTCTTGCCCTGCCGAATCGATAGCCTGTGACGTAACGGACCCGCCCATGACGTCACGTCCCGAGAAAATATCGCTACGACCCGGGGGTGGTGAGCTGATCCTCTGTGTGTTCCGTATTAAATGATGAAATAAAAACGAGTTTGAAACACCCGCATACGTTATTTTGTGGCGCAGGCTGCTATGAGTTAGATATACAAACTACAGACATTCAGTTTGTGGTGAAGACATTAAATTGTGATCATTAATATTTTTTTACGAAACATAATGTTGGTCTCAAAATCCGGTTCCAATTCAAATATGCAGGTTACTAGAGCATTGTTTAAAACCCAAAATTTCCCTGTTTGGACACTTTTGGTTATATTGAACTGCAGTCTTAAACAAACTTACGCGTATTAACCAATGATGTGCTATTTTGCGAACCGAGTAATTAGTAGACACTATGAGGAAAGTTGAATCATGCGAACTTAAATTCATTTATCTGTGGCCAAATCTTAATCCCAGCACTTTAACATCATTATTAAATTTTCTCGAAATTTATACTACAAGATGTTCTACAGTAGCTTAAGTTATTATTAACTGTCTTCCAAAATTTACGTTTGTCATATGAAGCTAACCATACTGAACTTTTCAATATTTCACTTGGATATCTGTGAATGGTTCCTTCTTAATAAATAACTTTTTCTTCTTTATTTTGTTTGTTTTGTCATCGTTTTCTTGCAAATTTTCAAGAACCCGATTGTACTTTTTTTTACTATTCATGTATTTTTTATATGTATATATTTATTTAAATATACTTACTTTTATTTCAATTAGGTGAGTTGCAGGAGAGTAACCAACCAGAATCATTTTACGAGTACATGAAGGTAAACATTTATACTTATATTTTTATGTTTTTTACCGGACAATTGCACATATTATTTCAATGTTAAAAAAAATCAACAATCGAACAAAAATATATACCGATCCATGTACGTATGTGTAAACTGAACTGGTTATGTTAAGCTGTCTTAGAATAATAAAAGTTAATTAATCTTTTATTGAAAGTGGAAATGGTTGGAGCACCTCTGACATCAGCTGGGAGTTTATTAGAAATTTAGGGGCCACATAAGAAAATCAATATTGAAAACAGGTAGTGCGATGTTTAGGCATGTTTGTATAGGTTATAAGTTTTTGATACAAAAGGCAGCGCTTATATGATCATATTTCCGAAAATTGGGTGCAAATCGCAAATAGAGTTTTTTTCCTTTTGGAGCAGAGCAGGCGAGTAAACTGTGACACAATAATGAATATTTGAGAGAACCAGGATCTGGCAAAGTTTTAATTTTATATTTTTATCTTTAAGCATATATAAAAGTTTCAGTTTATAAAAGTACTTCTTCAGAATATCGGATACATGGCTAGAAAGTGTAAGTCATAACCAATACTTAAGCCTAAATTTTTACCCATTTTGGGTAGTTTTATTTTGAAATTACCGAGATTATCAAACTCAACTCTATCCGGCCCAAAGATAACCAACTTTGTTTTCGAGTTATAGTCTAAAAGAACCAACCAATATTTTTTTTTATCGTAAGCTTGAAGTACCTCATCTATTATGCTCTGCAGAGCTGAAGCAATGCTGTGGTTATCCCGAAATCCTAACTGAGTAGCAGAATAAATATATCGATTCTGCATAAAACATGGTAACTGCCTATAAATTACGGTTTCCAAAACCTTGGATAGGGTAGGCAGTATACTAATTGGGCGAAATTGAGATATATCAGTAGGAGCTGCAATTACTCACACCACCTTCCAGATAGAGGGACAGTATCCGGATGCAATACATCTATTTATCATAAAAGTTATAAATGCAATAGAATTTGAGCGCTAATACTATACTAATACTATCGGCGCCGCTTTTGATACTAAGAAAGGTTTTCTCCACTTCCGAAGCGGTGACAGAATGAGAATTGAAAGGAGCAGCATCCTGAAAATATGATTAATAGCTATAGTTCTGTTTTAAAGGGTGATCCATTAAAATAATAAAAAAAACTTAGAAGAATATAAAAATATAAAACATTTTTATTTTCCATTTTAGATTAGTGTATTACAATTAGGTGTGAAAGATGATGTCATTCAAATGACCCCCGCGACCCATGCGGCACGACGTAATTCGTTTATTGAAATTTCCTATCACTTTTTGACACAATTCAGGTTCTATACCTGCTATTTCGCGTCTAATCTCCTGTTTCAGCTCTGGAATAGTGTTTGGTTTATTTCTGTACACTCTGCTTTTTAGATACTCCCCAAAAAAAATCTAGGGGAGTAAGATCACATGATCGCGGCGGCCAATTAATATCGCCGTTACGTGAGATAATCCGACCAGGAAACTTGCCCCGCAGCAATTGTATCGTTTCTCTGGATGTGTGACAAGTGGCTCCATCCTGTTGGAACCACAAATCTTCAATGTCCATACCTTCCAACTGCTCCCAGAAAAAATCAGATATCATGTTTCGATAGCGAATTCCATTAACGCACCAAAATGCGCATCAAACAGTCACTTTTTGAGGATGCATTGCTTTTTTGGATTTTCTAATCCCCAAATACGAGCATTGTGTTTGTTTACAAAGCCACCAACGTGAAAATGTGCCTCATCGCTAAAGATGATTTTCGTTGAAAAATGAACCCCTTGTTCTCGTATCCATTCTGCAAACACGCGGCGCTGTTGATGATCTCGAGGTTTCAAGTCCTGAGTTATTTCGGCTTTATATGGGTGTAGATGCAAATCTTTTGTTAAAATTCGCTGTGTGGTTGAATACGTAAGGCCCTCTTGCTACGATCGATGACGAATCGATGTGTTTGGATCTTCGGCTACACTTTCGCGAACAATTGCAATATTTTGATCTGGCCGACCTGGACGAGCACGTTGAGGGACTTTGAGGTTAGTTACAGATCCAGTTTGCTCAAATTTTTAAACCTTATTCCAAATTGTGCTCTCAGAAGGCCGATTTTGCGCGCCAAAAAATTCACGTAGAGCCCGAAATGCATTTTTTCTTAATCGACCATTTTCATAATAGGCTTGCACAATTTTTACACGTTGTTCAGTCGTATATTGGTCCATGACTAATTTTGTTTATGTTTTGAGGTTAGAAATCTCATATGATAATAAACAAATACAGTGGCGCTTCAAAAATATTTCAGATTGTAATGTCAATATTACGACAATTACCATTAAGTTGAGTTTTCCAAAAATTGTTTCGATCGTTATGAAAACCATGCCCGAGGTAAGCTTTCTTTTGACACTTTGCAGACCTGTTTACCAAATTTCTTAGGGTTCTATATGGCAATCCTTGGCAATTTCAGTTTTGTGTTTCTTGAACTTGAAGCTTTATTTCTCAACTTTATTATCATTTTTAAATTTTCGGTAAGCCATGGAGCTGGCGGCTTAGTTATTTTACAAGACTTAACAAGTGTTTGCTTCAAAAACAATTCAAAACTTTCGTGTTGAAAAACAAGCATTTGATCCATATCAGTCCCAGTAGATACATGATGTTTCGATTTTGAGGCTACAAGATACTAAGCAGCGATCGGAGGCAGGACTCATATCTAAAACTTCCGAGTCAGAAACCATATTAGACGAAGAAGAACACTCTCAAGTCGATCAAAGTCAGTGATGTCGACGTTACTATAGGGGCTTCTTTTATGTGCTGCGTAAGGCCGTACTTGTTTAATAGAGAATTAAATAATTGTGAGGCAGAAATATGAATGCCCATATTAATGCCCAATATTAAAGTCATCGCCAAATACAACAGGCAGTAAAGCTGTTAAGCAATTGTCAAGTACATCCAAACTGTGATACAAATTTGCGTCCGGCGGTCTGTAAAGGGTACCAAGACAAACTCTCTTACCAGCGCTATTTATACCTATCCACACAACTGTTCTAACTTACTATTATCCCTATTGTCCGTATCAAAAAACATAAAAGGCAACGCAATGCAATAATTTAGATTTTTTAATGCAAAATTTGTCTGCAAGTCTTCTAAAAACGTCAGATGACAGGCCAGTTGTCATTGGGAGGACAATGGAGTTAATTGGCATTCCAAGGTCAACCTTCCGTCGATTCCTTGATGATTTACTAAAAAGGAAGAAATAATGTGTAATGAACGTGTTTAGGAATGGTGGTGGTAGTGCATAGTAGATTCACAGGGAAGTATATGCGATGTGTGTGAGTAACAATGAAATATATATTCTTTAGACGAGGCTTGGTTCGATATCCATGACACTATATAAAGAAATATATGCCAAATTGAAAACATCCAAGAAGGCATAAAGTGCAACGGACGATTAGTCAACAATGTACGGTATGCAGATGACACACACAAGTGATCTGACCGGAAATTTGATCCCTCAGAGAAAGTGCCAGAAGTGCATTTCGTAGAATGAAGAGAGTTCTTACAAATCCCACGCTCTCAGATACCGATTTGTGGACGCTTATTGCATGAAAGTGAATCCTGGACTCTCAAGGCCGGCTCGATGCAATGACCCGAAACCTTTAAAACCTGGGTAGTGCGTAGAATGCTCAAGATATCGTGGACGGAACATGCTTCCAAGAGACGGTACTGAGAAAAATGAACGCAGAGAGGGAAATTCTTGGAATCATCAAAATATCAAGACATTGGACTTATCTCAGGATACGGAGCGATTTGCCGAAGTTGTTGCCAATCTTTTATAAAAAGACGGCGCGTTAGAAGAAGAAGATAAGCATAAGCATAAGTAAATATACCATTGTTTTAGCTTCATGACACAAACCATCAAGATTAGTAATATCTTTAAACATCATCCGCAAGGAAAAACAAACATTCGCTATGCCTAAAAATGAGTTCGACAGACGTTATAAAAAGAAGTAGGGCAAGGTGAGATCCTGTGCAACTCGAATCCCCGAGGGAGCAAGTTATGAAGTTTGCTCGATCCAAAAGAGTAGTGGCCCACCTATACCCAAAGTCTCTTGCCTACCTAAGATGGTTCCATAACAGGCTATTGGTCTAGTACAACATTTTAGAGCGAACATTAGTAAACGCGGTCCAGTATCAGCCAGATTGCTCCACTATGCTTTATTGCTTTGCTTGGCAATTGACCTGCATTGGCTATGGATCTGCTGGCATCCTGTTCGTTCCTGTCCTTGCTAAAAGGTTGGCTCCTTCGTTATTCTGTAGTCAATATCCATATTAACGTTACCTTGTTACGGTTTTCGGACGTGGATAAGGCCTTTCGACAGTTTGTTACAAGGAAACTATTCAGTATTGCTTTAATACTATTTTGTCCCTTCTATGAATTGTCATTTTCATTCGCTTTGGTAACGTACTTTTTGGACATCTTAGGCGTATTTGAAGTGTTGAATAATAAGCCTATTATTATTAGAATTCTCCTAACGGTATATTGTTTTTACGACATAATCCGGTATTTACTTTTGGTAATTTTTTATGAACGTCTAAACGCAGGCGTACCTCGCAATTCCACAATGGCATTCCAGATCCGTATTTCGGTATTTTGTGCATACAAAAACTTCTCTCTTATTAGTGGTTTTGTAATAAAAACCAATTTTTCGTACGAACGCATGCAAAATCTCTTGGCAAGAGTCAATGTTCAAAACAACTCTTCAGGTAAAGGTTTAACTGATACACGTCATATATCAACATTCTCGCATGATGCATGTCAAGACTTTTTGGGATCCCACGATCTTTCCGCGTTTTTCTTTCGTGGACACCATTCATAACTATATCACGTACTACGGCATATGGTCTTTTAGCCATCTCGGACGTTAATTATATGGCTCCACGCAGCTACCGGCAAATGTCTCCTAGTCTTTGATCCATTTGAATTTGACGGATGTTCATCATCAACGATTATTACGTCGTCAACTACAATCTCAGCTTCTTCGTCGCTGGACATCGCAAGTGACTAACAAAATTGAATAATGTTAGTGCTTTGTAAGAAATAAATTGTAATAAAATGTATATGGTACTTTGAATAACAGTTGGTAATTGCTAATTACAGGAACAATACTGAAGAGAAATAATTCAAAAGCTTCGACGGTTAAGAAAATACTGTTTCATAAAACTGACAGCATACCAACCCACAATTCAACCAATAGCAAACTGGGAAAACATCCACTATAAATCAATTATCTACATAAGATTTTGTATTGCTTTGCTAGTAAAATGTTTTAGTCATTATGTTAAGCTTCTAATGTGTTTTTAATATAGCCGATCAACATATCTAATAGACAATTTCAACTTGAAAGCGAGCTACCTCAAGTAGGAAGATTTATAAGAAGCACACTAATATGAATTAATATAACAGTTCTTGCCGGCTAACATCTTAAATATGGCCCTGGCTGGTGGTACACGTGCTGAAAAGAATGGTCCCTTGCGCTTTACAACAGGCGGATGGTAAACTCATTCCGAAATCAACACTATAAAAGGTTGTATAAACGGTATATCTTGTGGAGAACTTTACCTGCTCTTTCTGTGTTGTAACGGAATGGGGCAACTGACGCGTAAAGACGGTAGAGACTATTTTCCTGGGACAGCGACATCGCGATCCCAAGCAAAAATAATCGATGCCCGTCGCGAAAACGCAGGGTTCGGTACACGCGGTTGACTCTGGATTTACTAGGGCACAAGATAGAAACGAATGAATAGAGTCATTGTAAGAAGTTAACCGAGTGGATAGTGACGCGATTGAATTGAGATGTCTCAAGGGGTTTAAACGTTCCCTGATACTTCCATGTCGGTCTGAAAGCGAGCCTCAAAGAGTGATATTTTGGTCGAAATACTCTTAAGAATTCCGTAATGAAATTTTAGCCGTCTTAAAACGTGTTGGTTTGAAATTCGGTACGCCTCCTTCCGCCGACGTCACGCCTGTCGGACTGCGGACAGAACGAAATATGTCCCATATAATATTTCATTTCCACGATGAGCCACTATACAAATTTATTTAGTTACATTTCAAACCTAGAACGAAGATTCACGAAATAAATCATTATATATGACAATAAAAATGAAACACGGTCGATTTCACCAATACTTATATTTGATACAATAATACTCGAAAATATATACCGTACAGATCAATTATCGTATTTAAAATTGTTCTTTTTAAAGCGCGATACGCATAACAACAACTCATTCTCAATTAAACCGCATTGTCTTACCACTGAAGCTCGATTTAAATATGCAATACGCAGTAGGATAAAATCCTAAAGATTATAATCCGATCGATAAATGGTCATGACTGTAATCAAGCTATTAATGTTAGACATTTTCCATGTCAACATAAAAAGAGGAACAAAAACAGTCTCATGAATGATCAACAGCAAATTTTTAATACCACAGAACAATTCCAGAAATGGAAAAATATATTGAAAATCTCTTTGAAGACAATAGGAGTACTTCACATAATTTTACTCGAGAAGACGGGATTGATATCTCCAAGGCAGAACTCATACACGCTAAGTGTAGAAAATGTAAAGGCACCAGGGCCAGACAGCAGTTTGCTAAACTGCATATACAAAACTGGAATAATTCCTAAAGATTGGCTCAGGTCAACTTTCGCTGCTCTGCCAGGTTTTGCAAAGATTATAGAACGATCAATATAATGAGCCATGTATTGAAGTTTCTCTTGAATATCATTCACTCCAAAACATAGGTTTTAAAAGTGGTTTCGGTACAAGAGAGGTGCTATTTAGCATCCAGGTTCTTATACAGCGATATCTATATGTGAACATTGATCTATATGCCTGCTTCGTAGATTACGTATTTTATACTGTTTAGAATGATAAATTAATAGCTATACTGAACAATATAGGTCTGAACGCTCGGGACATTTGAATAATAGCTAACTTATACTGGACCCAAACAGATGACATTAGACAAGAGTTAACGGCCAGACATCTGAAGAAGTGCCTATTACGATAGGAGTTTGATTAGGGTGTGTGCTCTCCCCTTTCTTGTTTAATTTATATGGAGAAAAAATCTTCAGGCACGCCGTCGAAGAAAGGACAGAGGGTGTAATTGCTAATGGAATCGTCATCAACAATTTAAGATACGCTGATGATACGGTCTTATTAGCAACAAATAAGGATGATTTACAGCTAGTTGAATCAGCGGTAACAGATCATAGCCAACATCAGCCAGGCATAGCCAGCTATCAGCAAAAACAAAATCATAACTAATAACTTAAACATACAAGTATTTGGGGTACTGGGTGAATGAAAACTGCGGCTCAACTCAAGGAATTAAAAACAGAATAGAGCAAGCAAGAACATCTTTTAAAAACATATAAAATGTGTTAAGAATTCCTTTAACAATCCGTTTATTGCGTTGCTATGTTTTTAGCATATTATTCTACGGTATGAAAACGTGGATCCTCACTGAAATGATGTGAGGATTGAGGCTCTCGAAATGTGCTCTTACCAGAGAATGTTGAAGATATTATGGGTGGACAGAGTGACGAATCAAGCGGTTCTGCAACATGTGAACAAAGAAAGACAGGTGCTTAAGGTAGGTCATCGAACGTATATTTTTATATTTTTTTCAGGCCGTCAAACAGATTCAATTCATAGAGTATCAATAATAATCCCAAGGCGAATACAAGAATCTGTAATGGGCTACAATGCTGTCAATTCTAGAATAATGACTATGAAAATTAGTGCAAAAGCGTACAATTTAAATATAGTTCAAATTTATGAGAATCTCTCCCCTTTCTTGTTTAATTTATATGGAGAAAAAATCTTCAGGCACGCCGTCGAAGAAAGGACAGAGGGTGTAATTGCTAATGGAATCGTCATCAACAATTTAAGATACGCTGATGACACGGTCTTATTAGCAACAGATAAGGATGATTTACAGCTAGTTTAATCAGCGGTAACAGACCATAGCCAACATCAGCCAGGCATAGCCAGCCATCAGCAAAAACAAAATCATAACTAATAACTTAAACATACAAGTATTTGGGGTGCTGGGTGAATGAAAACTGCGGCTCAACTCAAGGAATTAAAAACAGAATAGAGCAAGCAAGAACATCTTTTAAAAACATATAAAATGTGTTAAGAATTCCTTTAACAATCCGTTTATTGCGTTGCTATGTTTTTAGCATATTATTCTACGGTATGAAAACGTGGATCCTCACTGAAATGATGTGAGGATTGAGGCTCTCGAAATGTGCTCTTACCAGAGAATGTTGAAGATATTATGGGTGGACAGAGTGACGAATCAAGCGGTTCTGCAACATATGAACAAAGAAAGAGAGGTACTTAACGTAGGTCATCGAACGTATAATTTTATATTTTTTTCAGGCCGTCAAACAGATTCAATTCATAGAGTATCAATAATAATCCCAAGGCGAATAGAAGAATCTGTAATGGGCTACAATGCTGTCAATTCTAGAATAATGACTATGAAAATTAGTGCAAAAGCGTACAATTTAAATATAGTTCAAATTTATGAGAATCTTCAAAGTGAAGGTAGCTGATAATTAGGACTATCATAAATCATTACCCTGCCTAATGGGAATTTGGCATTTTCTGCTTTCCGCTTCCGAACAGCAGCAACAGCGGTGCGGGGAAGGAGGTGGTAGCCGCGTGTGACCTCGAGTGAAACATATATTCTGATACAAGAGAGGTGAAAGGGATGAAAACGAAATGAACAGAATAAAAAGAAACAGAACCAGATAATGAGAAAACCCGTTTAGAAATACTTGTTAAAATATGATATTACGAGTGACACAATAAACAGGCCAAACAGCAATCTTAGTCTCAATACCTAAGGAGATAAAGTCTGTTGAATTTTACTTCTCAGAATTCTCAATGATATTTTTTAGCTTATGTTAGTGCTAAATGGCTAATTTTTATGCAACCACGCATATAACTTGTGGGTGAATATGAAAAATTCATAAACCCAGTACTGAAACTAAGAGAAAGGAGGGTCTTTGAAGCTCTAAATAAAATACAATATATACTAAATATATTGCTTTATATATTCTCTAATTTTTGTGCAATTCCATTACACGTAGGATAAATTATTAATTGTTTGTTTTGTAGGCTATTCGTTCTAAAATATCGAAATTTGGAGGATTGTATGTAACCCTCTTAAGTGGTTTTCTGGGCCGTGATGGCTTGTACTTGTCATTGTCGCTCTACTGGTGAGAATGCCGAATCGCCCACATTTTTGACCGATTAGTTGAGATTTATGGCTGTTATTATTAGATTATTTTCGCTAGGACATTGTTTTTTACCGTTAGAAGGGACCAGTCAGTTGACGTTTGAGTTTTGACGTGCAAGCACTCGTTTGTTTAGCTCTCCGTACCGTTCGATGTTAACTCTAATTGTATTAATTGTATTAAATGTATTAATTGTATTAATGCTGGCAGCCTGTTTAATTGACCAAAGTAAAAAAATTCCCAAGATAAACGCCTACAAACTTCAGGAGTGGGATTTAAAAGTGCTTAAAAAAATTGTTTGGAATTTTGCATTGTTTGAAGAATTGTTTGTCCATTATTATGTAAAAAAAAACAAAACCAGCATTATTAGTGCATATTGGTTGCGTTTATTTTCTCAGCGTCACTTACATTTGCGTGTTCTAATTTTAAATGTGGTCCCCGGATTTTACGGTGAATGAATTGAATGAGTTTTTGAGGCTCCGAAATTTGCCGGCGACGGGCAGTAAAGCCGAGTTTATTGACAGATTGGAAAAATTGTCCGATAATGTTTGTCAAGATTTGGTTGAAGAAAAGCGACAAAAGGCAAAGAACAATTGGCTGCTAGGAGACAGGAGGAACAAATGGTGGCTAGAAGACAAGAGAAAGATTTTGGTAATAGATTAGTTCAACAAGAATTGGACATGTTGAGGCGTGAACAAAAATTGGTGCGACGGGAAGTTCAACTTCTCCGACGGGAGCAGGAGTTGCTGAATTCTCGTGAGACTCCTGATAGGGCTGGAAGCCTTGATAGCTCCATGCCGGCCAATCAAATAATTATTCGAGCAATGGGTGACTTATTGGGCGATTTTGATGGTTGCAATGATTTTGAAAAACGGGAACAGCAAGTGCAACTTCTGCGTGCATCTTATCAATTGAAAGATAATACCGCTCGAGTTTTGATCAGTTCTAAATTGAAAGGACGTGCCTTGTCTTGGTTCCATTCGAAACCAACTCACCTGACTATGGATATCAACACCCTACTAGAAACCATTTAACAAATATTCAATCATCGTCCTAGTAAGTTGCTACTGAGAAGAGATTTTGAAAATCGAATGTGGAAAGCCGGGGAACGATTCATTGACTATTACCATGATAAGGTAATTTTAGGAAATCAGCTGCCAATCGACGGGGACAACAATGCAGAGGTTCAAGGGAGGAGCTACGACCAACATTGTCTACGAATGTGCTTCAGCCTGCTCACCAATGGCCGTACATGGTCCCCATGAGTTTTGAGTTAGTTGGTAAAGGAGGTGAACATAAGGCTATGTTAGATTCAGGATCACCTATTAGTTTGATTAAGGAAAGTTTTGTGCCTTTGGAAGCGTGATCCCAAGTTGGTTCAGGTGAAGGGGGTTTTTGCGGTATAGAAACTATTGGCATTTTTTATAGTAAAGTTCAAATCAAAAATGGTAAAGTTGAATTAAAATTTGATGTTGTTCCTAATCATACCATGGCATTTATAGCTTTGCCGGGGCGCGATTATTCTACGCAACCCCTCATCACTATCACATTGAGAAAACGCGTGACAATAACAAAGAAAACCATGGAGGCCTCTTCAATGAATGAACTTAAGTCGGAAATTAATCAAATAATGAATATTGAAGTAAGTAATGTCGATTTTGAAATGAAAATCGTGTTGAGACACGATCAGTCAATTAGTTTTAGACCTATGCAACTTTCGCATGCGGATAAGGAAAAGTTGCAGTTAATTTTGGATGATCTTTTAAATAGGGGTATAATAAGACATAGTGAATCGCCATATGCTAGCCTATTGTCTTAGTGCGGAAAAATAATGGAGAGACACGATTATGTATTTTCCAATTCCGCTAATCGTTGATAATATCGATCTATTGAAAAGAAAAAGATACTTTATGATGGCTATTATACACCGCTTTTGTGACTCCGGTACGTCAATTTGAATTTCTGTGTTGTCCGTTTGGCTTAACAAATGCCCCTAAATTTTTTGGACGATTTATTAAAAAAGTTTTCGTGGAACCATTGAAAAATGGCGAAATGTTTTGCAATTTTTTGAAGATTTTTTGGAAGATCATCTCGAAATAGTGAATAAGGTATTTAGATTAGCAGGACATGCAAAATTAATCTTTAGATTAGAGAAGTGTTTCTTTGTACAGACAGAAATTGATTACTTGGGATATCGTGTTAGTTACGAGGGAATTCGACTGCGACCGCAAAATATTGCGGCAGTACTTAATTATCCGGGTCCCCGGAACGCTAAGGAAGTATTGCGATTTGTTTCATTAACAAGTTATTTCCGTCGATTTATTCCATCGTTCTCTATTTTGGCTAAGCCCCTGTACGATCTCGATGCCAAATTTAAATTCACTGCTAAGCAGCTCATTGTTTTTGAAAACTTAAAAGAACGCCTGGCGTGTAAACATATTTTAGCTATCTATTCGCCAACGGCTGAGGCCGAATTTGGAGCAATATATTGCAGAAACAAGAAGATGGCCATTTCAAGCCCATCTTCTACTTCAACCAACGCTCTACTCCAGCGGAGGCAAAGTATTATAGTTTTGAACTAATTATTGATCGCGACAGTTTTAGGTTAACCCTTAGTAAACAACAATTAAATCCGCGGATATCACGTGCCATGTTTTTGCAATATTATGACTGTGAAATATGTCATCGTCCGGGAAAACGTATAAGCCATGTCATATTTTTGATCAAACTCTTGCGATTTGTCAAAATCGTGAAGCGGAAATAAGTAAAATCCGTAGTGCACTTGAGCAGGAGGAGGGTAAATTTTTCCAGTTACGCGATGGTCTCGTATATCGAAAAAATAAAAATAAGTAATTACTTTTTTATGTTCGCCTTTCAATGGAAAATAATGTGATTCGCACCTGCAATGATGACCTAGGGCATCTCGGGTGTGATAAAGTAGTAAATAATATTTTGAAAGTATATTCGTTTCCAAAGTTGCGCGAAAAAGTAAAAGAATATATTGCTAATTGTTTACGCTGTATTGAATTTTCATCTCCTAACGCAAAACAACGCAGATAAAGACAAGTTACTCTTCCAGACAATATACATCGACCATCTAGGTCCACTGGAAAAAACTTCAAAAGGTTATAAAAATTCGTGAGGTTATACCCGTGTAAGTCAACCAAATCGGAAGAATGTGTAAACCATTTGATAGATTATTTATTATAAGCGGTAGAGCACATAACGAAAGTTCACAAGAGTAATGAAATTAACTATAACAAAAGACGCAAAGAAGCCTTAGTGTATAGTTATAGTTATAGTTAGTTAGTATATAGATTACGTAATGATCAAAAAGATGAATACTACATCAGGTGTTAACAAAAAGTTTATTCCTAAGATTAAAGAGTCGTATGTTGTCAAAAAAGTACTATATTGTGACAGACATGTTATTGAAGATATAGATGGGTTTCAGGTTACACAGTTGCCTTATAATAGGGTGGTAGCACCGGATAACATGAAACCATACATATCTTAACAATTTTAGGAAAACTCTCATATTGGTGTTTTACGTTAAGTTATGTTTTGTTTAGGTAGTTGTCTATTTTTTTTCTTCTTCTGTTTCTTCTAGTTGTTTGCGTAATGTATAATCGTTAGTTATATTATATAGTAGAACGCCGGGACGGCTTAATTGTCAGTTTGGCCGATTTGTAGGCTATTCGGTCTAAAATATCGATGCCAGGTACTCATTGTCCCTAGAGAATGCCGAATCACCTACATTTTTGACCCATTAGTTGAAAATTATGGCTGTTAGATTATTTTCGCTGGGAAAGTATTTTTTACCGTTAGAATGGACCAGTCAATTGTCGTTCGAATTTTGACGTGCAAGCACTCGTTTGTTTAGCTCTCTTTACCGTTTGATATCAACTCTAATTATATTAATAATGACATACACTGTGCTTAATTAACCAAAGTAAAAAAAATCTCAAAATAAACGCCTACAGTTTGTTTATTGATTTATAATAGTTTTTACTATTTTGCGATATGTACAGTTTTTTAAACAAGTTTTCCATTGGCACTACAATCATATATTGGGAAGGCGAAACTTTCATCTGCAATTACTAGACTTGAGATCAAGGAATAAGTGTTCTGATGTTTTGCAGTTGCCTCTTGAACATTTTTTTCACTTAGTTATATGAGCCGATTTACACGCACAGATTCGGGAAGAAATACCTTTGAATTTTATCCTCCAAATTTTTTTGCAATTTGGTAGTAGAGATGTTGCAAATTGCATTGTATATATCGAGCTTTAAGCTGAAGCTTTCTTCTTTATATGCTCTTACACTGCTCGAAATTCATTTTCTGCCCGCACTTCTTTTGCCTTGTATTTTCCCTTGTATCAATTAATTATAGCTTTATGCAGTCAGAGACGCACCGTAGAGAGAATAGGATAGGGATAGTAAGTCAATTTTGTTGGTTATCCATGACTGCATTCCATAGAGGATTGAGAAAACATAACACCTGTCCAATCTGATTTTAAGTCTGATGTTTATATCTTTAGAGCAGCTTGACCTATTTCGTATTGCAAAAATACAGCCTTCACTGGACATTTGCTTTCTTGATAATCAGGAATTTTGTCTTGTTTTTATTGAGTGTAAGACTAGCCTCTTCACTGCTATTGATCCATCATTTTTCCGCAGTACTTTGGGCTTTTACCAAAACGTATGTTATTAATGAGTTCACAGTTTACCTCGCTTCCTACTGTTTGTACAGATATAGTCTCTTCCGTAATTTTTTTTTGAGTAAAGATTAAAAAGTATAGTACATCTTACTCCATTTTTTCGCCCTCTCTTAAAACAGGTCTTTGATTACTATAAATTGCTATTTATTCTCATGCCTAGACGTCCTCAATTAACTGTTTTTGAGTTAGTGGATAAAATTATTTTCGCCAGTCTGATGTAAGATTGAATTAATATCAAAATTTGCTGTGTTCATTTTTGAAAAAATAAAGTTACCAACACCGTTTGAATTTTTGATCCTGAATTCTCTAATATCCAATTATCCTACAGAATGGATAGCAAAATAGTAGCAGAAAATTATTTAGGACTTAACTGCACCACGCAAATTGAGCTTTGCATTTGAAATGGGCGGCGAGGTCAGGGCAAAACTCGCAACGGTTTCCATTTAATACGGCGAATTCACCAACCCTCGCATAACAATTTTCGGAAGCGTATTCAAATGTCCGCATATACGCTTTACGGTAATCGTAAATTATCGGGCGCGGAAAATTAATTAATCAATCCTATTGCAACGCGTATCGCGAACTTCGTTTAACTAATAACCAGATTTTGAATTTAGCGTACGTACATATTCGCACATTCGTTCATAAATAAAAAGGATATCTTGACCTAAAGTAAAATGCCTTTAAACTCCACGCCTTTGGATATGGCCAAATGAGCATTTTCTTAAAAAAAATCTAACTAATGTCCTCATTCTAGATATTCAGGACCCATTGTCTTAACATTACCTTGGTCCAAGAACCGCAATCTTGATTCAAAAGAGCATGATCATTTTAAATGTATCAGCTGATTCAAACTTTGCGCCCTGGACATATATCAATAAAACGAAAAACACAAATGCAAATTTGGTTGGTGGGCAGTAAAACATTCTGCAACCATACCATATTTTTGTCGTAGTGGGCAGAACTTTTTTTTAAATAATAAGGGGTGTTTTTTTTCTATGTATAGAATTTTAAGTTGCAATAAAACAACGATGGATTATTCGATTGACATGAATTTTATTTATCCGAAAGAAAATCTTGTGGCATTACATTTTAAATATGATTTCTGGCATATGGCAATCTGAACGTCCAATTTTTGATGACTTTTTCCAACATTTGTGGCCGTATATCGGCAATAACACGGCGAATGTTGTCTGGTCAAGTGTTTGAGGATTATCCGCATAGACCAATGACTTTACATAGCCCCACAGAAAGTAGTCTAGCGGTGTTAAATCACAAGATCTTGGAAGCCAATTCACAGGTCCAAAACGTGAAATTAGGCGGTCACCAAACGTGTCTTTTAATAAATCGATTATGGCACGAGCTGTGTGACATGTTGCGCCGTCTTGTTGAAACCACATCTCCTGGACATCATAGTTATTCAATTCAGGAATGAAGGAGTTAGTAATCATAGCACCATTGACTGTAACGTTCTGGCCATCATCGTTTTTGAAGAAGTACGGACCAATGGTTCCACCAGCCCATAAAGCGCACCAAACAGTCAGTTTTTCTGGATGTAACGGTGTTTCGACATACACTTGAGGATTAGCTTCTTTCCAAATGCGGCAGTTTTGTTTGTTGACGTAGCCATTCAACCAGAAGTGCGCTTCATCGTTAAACAAAATTCGCTTATGAAAATTGGGAACAACGGCAACCTCGTTTTGGGCCCATTAGACGAATCTACGCCTTACTTGATGATCGTTTGGCTTCAATTCTTGCACGAGATGGATTTTGTAAGCACGTAAACCAAGATCCTTAAGCAAAATCTTCCATAAAGTGGATGGACACAGATCCAATTCCTGTGCTCGATGGCGGATGGACTCATTCGGGTCTTCCTCAATGCTACGCTCTACAGCAGCAATAGCTTCTTCTGTACGCATCGTACAGCGTCTCTCGTGCGAAAACGTTCCATGGTTAATCGAATGAACTGCTCGGATGGACGATTTTGTCGACGATAAAATGGACGTAGTGCGCGATACGTATTCCACACAGAACCATTATTTTGAATTGCCAAACTAAACTGAGAATAAATCACTTGACTGCTGTTAAATCGTTTGCCATCTTGAACAGTAATGCCAACTTAAATTTCTATACATCGAAACAAAACACCCATTATAATTCTCATTTTGCTATGTTGCCCTGTAATCGTGACCTATATAACAGATATCGTTAATGAATGCATGTAATCCTCTTACCCTCTTACTTCCCATTTATCATTATGCCAATGCCAATGCCCATCACTTAAAATTAATCCGGCAAAGTCACACGTCGTAGTTTTTGGAAATTATATTCAGGGTGAAATGAAAAAAAAAGATTTTTAATAGAAGTTGATGACTTGTCCTTACTATTTTGCGATTCGTGTAAAAGCCTGGACCTGTATCTAGACTCTCCAATTTGGAAAGCATGTTACTGATAATTTTAAGGGAGCCTATGGTGCAATAAAACTAATTTACTCCGACAGATAATTGCTTAACAGGAGAAATCAAAGAACTTCTCTGTAACTCCTTTTTTTACGCCAGTTATATCACTGCTGTGAAGTCTTTGGTCCTTGCCTTTAGTTAATGGATGAAAGGATCAAGTGGATATAACTTCAAAACTCATGCATAATGTTAATTGACGAGGTACGAGATCGTCACAATATTTCAAATTGCTGACAGAAGTGCCGTTATCTATTTTATAAAGTTTCATTTAGAGTAAGCCTTCATGGCTTAAATTTTTCGATACAAAGGTTTACTTGCGGTACCGCAGCACAGAACGGAACTTTTTACTCTTATAATGTTGCCAATTTGATTAAGTTACTGAATTTGTCCAGGCAAGGCTTTTCACGGTCTCAGTAATCCTGGATTTGGCTTCACCTCAAATGAACTAGTAGTAATAAAGTAATTTCGGTTAATTTTTTTTGATGCCTGCTACCAGTGGCAGCCCGCGAAAAAATTTTAAAGGTGTCCTGCAGTTCTAGCAAAAAAAACTCACCTTAACCAAAAACGTAGAAATATTCATTTCCTCTATTACTTCAAGCATGCAATGCAACAGATCATTGTAAATTTCTTTGGAAGTGCCCTTAAATATCGAACAATTTTTTAGGTTTACTAAAATGAATAAGTCCATGAAATATCATTACTGTTATTATAAATTTCATATAAAAAGTTTTTCTATCTCTATTGGTAAGTTTGATTTTTCTCTATTGGGATCTTAATTTGTTTTCTTCAACGTCTCTTGAGGGTATTTTTCAGAGTTCTTACTGAAGAGTTTTGAAAGAAAAAAAATGCAGTCTAGCTCTTTTGGTTAGTAGTTTAAAAACTATTGAACCTGCCTAGTTCGATGTGTCCCAGCACCGTCATGCTGATCCCAATCGAGAAAAAGCAAACTTTTCGGCTTCACAGCTGGTGAATCAATAGAGATATGGAACACGTTTTTAATATAAGAAGAAAATAATTTTGAAAAGTGTATTTTGCTCCTCGTCCACTAAATTGTCATTTGTGTTTTTAGGATTATTGATATGGTCCAGGGTGTCAAGTTTGAATCACTCGGTACTTGAGGACCTCGACATAATGATTAATCTGAATTAATTTTAGAAAACTATTTGTTTTATTTAAAATTTCATTTCAATTAGCGTTTCGTGCTTTGCAAACAGACCGAAGACTATATTGTACTTAGGTACCATTGGTATGATATAATCTTGGGTTTTTGTTTACCTTACGACAATTTAAAATCTTTGAACTCATTAATGAAGAGGTCTTGTTTTATGTTTTCAATAATGAAGCAGGTAAGGTTTTAAAAAATATATATTCGAGACACATTTAAGTGAAAATTAAACAAAATTGACTTAATTGTTGGTCGTTGCCTCTTATCTTTAATTGTTTTGGTTATAGTTTTGGTTAGTAATCTGATCCGCCCTGGTTTCCTTTTTATTGGGTTAGGCTTTGTAATAAAATGTCCAAATCTGTTGAAAGAGAAAAGATTTCAAATTAGTCAATTTCCTCTTTGCAAAATTAAAAACATATTTCCATTTTCAAATTAGAAAAATTTAAGGGCAAGCGGCTTTTGGCAATAATAAAATACCTAGTTATAAATCTGCCATGTATTGAGAATTGAGAATTATCTTATATTGAGGAAATTGTTTTTATTCAAAGATGTCTAAAGTTAAATTCGAGAGAATTATCTTTTATAAATAACAACAACTTTTGTGGAACATTATATTTCTTTTTGGAAAGATCGCTTCTAACTAGAGAATTAGAGGATGCTTTAGAACAGTGGTTGCCAACCTTTTCAATATGTTGAGCTACTTTGTTAATTTTGGAATAAGCAGTGAGCTACCCCTATGACCTACCTATGACAATTAGATTTTTTTGTGGAATTTTGAAGCTTCTCTGATTTTTGCAGTTTGTATTTTTAAAATTAAAATCGTTGTGACAGCTGCCAGAATTGCCTCCGCTACCGGTTGCTCGCGCTCAGCAGGTTGGGGACCTAGGCTTTAGAACATATCTTACGACTATACTAGATGAGTTTCAACTAAGCAAATATCTTTAATTCAATATGATCAACAATCAAGATATCTTACAATAAGAGGTCTATGTTGTTTTGTTGTCTTTTGTCGATTTTTAATTCATAATTGTTGTGAGATGCCAACGTTGGAAAGCACAATAAAGAAACTAATAAAAAATATTGAAAAACTGATTTTTACAAGAGGGTAAAAGTTCTCGTATCGCACCCGCAACTGACTTTTGATCTCCGCACGAAATACATGTCGGAACAGGCAATTTTGTGTTTGTTATAAAATAAAATTGCGACAGCACCACCAATAATACATCATTAGATATGGGTAATGCTGTTGACTCAATTACTGTTGTAAATAATTTGAAACGAGATTTTGTGGTCTGTGTTTTTTTTGTATATGCAGGTGATGCATTACCGAACGGAACATAGGAAACGCCATGTAAATTTTAAGGTGGCCAAATATTGGTTCTCCTGTACATTTTATAGCAATGTTGTGATATAACTTTTTGAAAGGGCCGGTACGATTAACTCATGTGCCGAGTTTGGATAAATTTTAATAAGCCAATGTTCAGTTATTGAATTAAATATTAGAATATTAGAAAAATTAGAAAAATTTTATAGTTTAGGTAATAAACCAAGCACCAGTAAAATACATTTTGATAATGACAACACTTAAATTCGTGAAAGTAACAATTTTTTATTTGTGATTGATTTGATGTTATTAAACGCGCTTTAACTAAAGCTTATTCAATTGAATAAAAAGTAACCATAAGTGTCTGAAATGTTTTCGGTTTATTTCCCTGCTAAGGCTATACCTTCGATTTCAACAATTAAACTTATTATTCAATTTGAATTCAAACGCACCGTAATAAATAGCTGCAAATGTTCGGCTGAAAATGTCGATAATAGAACAGAGGAAATGGACAATAGAGATTTGAACATTTTACTGCATGTCGAGGTAAACAAAATGAGGATTTTTGGACAAGCGGTAAATAAACACAAAACCGCACTGTTGCCAACATTTCAAAAACACAAACATGTTTACTATATATACGAAAAACACCAAGAGCTCTGGGAATTTGATGAATGAAAGAAGAGTAGCATTTTGTTTTGAAATAATTACAGGGATTTAAAAAAATATTTTTTCACTAAAGGATTTAAATTCACACTCAGCTACGAACCAAATGTTCAAAGCTGTTGATATTGGAGCGAAGACAATGAATATCGTTTTGTTCATACTCGAAGCCAATGTCCTCAACAAATAAATGTTATGGTGGGAATTCGCGGACATCATATTATTGGGCCATTTTTTATGGACTATAACCTCACTGCAGAAACCTTTATTACAAAATCAAATTGATCCTCACTAGAAGAAGTTATTCGCGAAGAACAGAACATCTGGTACCAGATGGATGATTGTCCCGGCCATATTTCTCGTATTTAGGGATTATTTGGCAAAGATTTTTAACGTGAATATTATTGGCCCAAGGTGCCGAATCCTTTGGCCACCCAGGTCACCTAACCTCTCGCCGAACGACTTGTTTCTGTTGGGTCACCTGAAAATTGTTATCTATAAAAATGTTAAATTTAAAAACGCTTTAAGGGCCAAGGAGGTCTTAAAAACCGTGTATGAGTTTGATCTTAAAATAGTATATTATGCAACAAGTGTGGTAAACGGCATTTGATTTAAAAAGTTTACGGAACCTGTTGCATAATATACTATTTCTGTGACCGTTAGTTTTTGGGTATATTTTCTCAAAACAACACGAATACATTTACTGACATGACCGTCAAAATTGACACTTGTCAAAATTCAAGACGTGGGAAATATCTCCGAAAACATCCGATTGCTCCCAAACGTGGCTCTTATCCGTGGGAAAAGAAACGCACGCTATATCGTTGTGTAATTTTACAGACGAGAGTAGAGAAAAAACAATTATATTCCTAGACACTTAGTTTATTTTGAATGTGTCAACATTTATTTTATATGTCATTGTCGAACTTGACTTCGTCAAGTTTTGGAAATAGTGTCATCGAAAATATTTGCGGGTGTTGTATTGACCCTTTGCAATTTTGCCATTATATTTAATTCAATAACTGAAGATTGGCTTATTAAAATTTATTCAAACTCGGGGCCCATAAGTTAATCATACCGGCCCCTCCAAAAAGTTATATTATAACTTTGTTATAAAATGTACAGGGGGGCTAATATTTGTGAACCCAAAAATTTACATGGAATTTCGATACCCGAATATAGCAATCTCTAACTCTGTTGCCTTTAAGATAACACGTATGCATCTAAATAGAATTTCCGTTCTCAAGGTAAGGGGTGTTTTTTTTCGATGAATAGAACTTTAAGTTGCAATAAAACAACGATGGATTATTCGATTGACATGAATTTTATTTATCCGAAACATAATCTTGTGGCATTACATTTTAAATATGATTTCTGGCATAGGACCGCCACGGCTGGCGCGGATGTAGTCTAATCTGGACGTCCAATTTTCGATGACTTTTTCCAACATTTGTGGCCGTATATCGGCAATAACAAGGCGAATGTTGTCTTCCAAATGGTCAAGCGTTTGTGGCTTATCCGCATAGACCAATGACTTTACATAGTCCCACATAAAGTGTTAAATCACAAGATCTTGGGGGCCAATTCACAGGTCCAAAACGTGAAATTAGGCGGTCACCAAACGTGTCTCTCAATAAATCGATTGTGGCACGAGCTGTGTGATATGTTGCGCCGTCTTGTTGAAACCACGTCTCCTGGACATCATGGTTATTCAATTTAGGAATGAAAGAGTTAGTAATCATAGCACCATTGACTGTAACGTTCTGGCCATCATCGTTTTTGAAGAAGTACGGACCAATGATTCCACCAGCCCATAAAGCGCACCAAACAGTCAATTTTTCTGGATGTAACGGTGTTTCGCATACACTTGAGGATAAGTTTCGCTCCAAATGCCGCAGTTTTGTTTGTTGACGTAGGCACTCAACCCGAAGTGCGCTTCATCGCTAAACAAAATTCGCTTATGAAAATCGGGAACAACGGCAATTTCGTTTTGGGCCCATTCGACGAATCTACGCCTTACTTGATGATCGCTTGGCTTCAATTCTTGCACGAGTTGGATTTTGTAAGCACGTAAACCAAGATCCTTAAGCAAAATCTTCCATGGATGGACACAGATCCAATTCCTGTGCTCGATGGCGGATGGACTCATTCGGGTCTTCCTCAATGCTATGCTCTACAGCAGCAATAGCTTCTTCTGTACGCACCGTACGGCGTCTCTGGGGATGTGAGTTATCAATACGAGTAAACATGGTGCGAAAACCTTCCTTAGTTAATCGAATTAACTGCTCTGATGGACGATTTTGTCGACGATAAAAGCGTTGTTCAGGCATGAGTCTATTCGTGATGAATTGCCAAACCAAACTGAAAATAAATCACTGGACAGCTATTAAATCGGTCGCCATCTTGAACAGTAATGCCAACTTAAAGTTCTATACATCGAAAAAAAACACCCATTTTTTATGTCATTATCCAATTCGCAAAAGAAACGCCAGAAAAATAACAATAACAACTGTGTTCTAGCTGAAAAAAATATTCTGTCAGATTTCAAATAACAATCAATATCGATGTGAACAGGCTTGCGTAGAACAGGTTCCAGCCTCAGGCATCGTTAGTTAGTTGCTTTCGAGTTCTTTCTATTTTAGGGACATTTGAACTTTTGGGCATTTACTGCGTCATTCAGTTTGACAATTAACTCTCGACGTTTCATATGTGTGGGCGCTCTTCTCCACTAGAAGTTAAGGGTTGCTCAGTCCGCAGTCGACAACTTGCTTGTTTGGCAGCAAGTTCTAAACTTAAAATTGATGGTCGTTAAATTATATCTGTGGCCTAAATTCTCCAACGCGTCTAGTAAGGAATGCGGAAAATTTATCGCTCACAATTCACCGCCAGCGATTGACCGTTCGCAGGTTACCGCAACAGCAGTGGATCGCATAAGCAATTTATGGCCGACAATCGATCGGTTGCATATTTATCGCTAGGCAATGCAAATGACTGCTATGAACACTCTTCTTTCTTATTACAAATAAAGCTTTATTATGCAGGGTGGAAATTTTGTCGATCGGAATGTATGGGCAACTTTTGAAGGGATGAAAATTGTGTGCTTAGATCTCTCATTTCCAATTTTACAAAAAGAAAGTTGTACAAAGTTTGTAGGGTCGAATATCAGTTTCTTCGGAAGTTATTGGTTTTAATAATATAACATTACAAATAATATAACATTACAAAAGGCGAAATTGAAGCTTAGCCTTTATCCCAATCTGATCGAACCTAACCTTGTAGCAATCTTGTAAGGGAGATAAGCAAATAGGCTTTTTGGAAACAAAGAGTTATTTTAAGATAAACGATACAATCATGCTCTCCAAAAGCAATGAGGCGATCAGACAAATCTCCTTATCAAATTTTAAGCTACTGAGACCCTTTAACTGTTTTGGTGATTTATTATAACAGAGGTCGTTTTGGTAACTAATAACTTATATCGTGTCATTCTGTGCCATATTTCTTGTGTAATTTGTATTTTTTGGTATAAATTGTGTAGAAGTTTGGTAGATATTACTTTATTATATAGTATTATCGTCATTGGGACCGCCAAGTTTCTTGCAGGGTATATCTCAAAGTCCAAAATTGATAGTAAAAGTTCACCAAGAATTTGAATTCTGTAACATATTTGTTAATCCACCTCTGATCATTTAATTTTGATGACTTTACCCATGCAATACCATTTAAAACATGGCCACTATGGATATCGGTCAAGAAGGTAATAGATTGGAAAAAAATATGTTTCAGAATCAAACTCATTTAGTGTAGAAGTTTTTAATAATACATTTTATTCAAGCACTTGGTATCGTTCTTCTGGATTTTGGTAACCTCCAGCATATTTTTTTTCGTTATCTCATGAAAGGACCGATAAATACATTTGGAGTTTAACTATGCAGAATTTTCTAAATGTTCGAGTATAACAATAACGGTTGTTGTTCAGTAGCTTATTAGTCTGTTGGCATTAAAAGCCGATTTTGTCTAATTGTCTTCACAAATACAGTTTCCGTTTACTGCATCCCTAAGTAATATAAAGTTATCATAAACTAGGTAAACAGTTTTATATTATGCGTCTTGGTCATTAATGGCAAAATGTAAATGTAAACTTAAATAACGAGATAATAGTGTTTTTCTACTCCCGTCTGTAAAATACCTAATTACGCGACGATCTAGCGTGCGGGAAGCGTCGCTTTACCACGTCAGTTTCGTTTCCCACGAATCCGAGCCACTTCGGACATTTCCGGGATTTTACTGCACGGGTTTGGCAGCAATCGGATGTTTTCGGAGATATTTCCCACGCTTTGAATTTCGACGTTTGCCAATTCTGACAGTCATGTCAGTGAATATATTCGAGTTTTGCGAAAATGTACCCAAAAACTGACGGTCGTAGAAAAAGTATAGTATGCAACACGTTCGGTAAACTTTTAGCGCACTTGTTGCATAATATACTATTCTACGGTAAACAGTTTCAAACGAAGGTATTTTAATTTTCAACTATTTAGCATTTAGCACACACGACCAATAACGTTTAATGCTAACACATAATATACTCGCTATATATTATAGCAGTAAAGTGTATAGATAAAATATAGTACTTAGTACTTAGTACAATTTCGATGTCAGTCATAGGTGTAGTAAACTTTGTGTAATAAAATTATTTTTCTACTCCCTTCTGTAAGATACTTATTTATACACCGAGCTTGCGTGCGGGAAGCGTCACTTTACCACATGAGCTTTTTGTTCCATGGATCTGAGTCCCTTCGGACATTTCCCGGATATTACCGCACGGGTTGTAGTCGGATGGTACCGGAGATTTTATCACGCGGCCTGAATTTTGAAGTTTGTCAATTCTGACGGTCATGTCAGTGAATGTATTCGTGTTGTTTTGCAAAAATGTACTCACTAATGATCGTAGGAAAAGTATAGTATGCAACACGTTTGGTAAACTTTTTAAGTCACTCGTTTATTAAATACTCGCTCCGCTTGTGACAAATAAACTTGTGACTCAAATACTGTTTACGACAATTGGTGCATAATATACTATTTTGAACCCTATGGTAAATCCGATACTAATAAATAGACTTTGTTGTCATTTTTGACCAATTGCAAAAACAAAAATATAACCAGTGCTCGCTTGTCTTTGATGGAAAGCTGTTTACGGGTTATAAGGTGATAGTAGTTAGCAGGTAGTTAATAAAACCAAAGGGACTTATAATCTTCAATATTGGCAGCGAAGAGGGATTTTTGAAAGTGGATTTGCAAACCCTTTATTAGGACGATATGGGACATTACCACGAGGACATGAATTCGTATATTTTTGAAAACAATTTAGGTGAAATGAAAAAAATCTTCCTGCTGATTCAGTGGTGGTTATGGATAATGATCATTCACTTGAAGAAGAGGAAGCAACTCTTACATATAAAAAAGATACACAAATATAATATACGCTGTAGAAGATATAGCAGAAAAGTATAGTGTATAGTCTGTCTCAATCTTCATGGTGTTTCGACGGACCCTCCCAAAATTTGTAGCAGTGTCCAATAATCGTTTTTACGCACTTGGAGATTTAATTACCTTCAAGAAATTAAAAGATATAGATTAGACAACAGATCCATACTTTACCTTGATGAAACATGGTTCGACAGAATTTGAATTGGACATTTAGAATAAAAATTAATTTTGTGAAGATATTCCTAGCTATGAATTTGTTATATATATATTTAATGTCATTGTTTTTTCTTAGTCTAATTTAAGAAGATTATACCCACCTAAATAAACAAAAAAAAAATTATTATCAAAACCTGTCCTTTAATACTTACTTTATTACCGTCGGCAGATAACTTCCATAATTGCGGGCAAAACCCAGCACGACGAAGATTGAGTCAGACTCTATCTGTGATGCGTACACCTCTATATGATTGCGAATTCTATGGAAAACGATAGGACATACAGAATGCCAAAAACGTTAACCTATTGTTTGATCAAGCCATAATGCATTTATAATATGGGCGAATAATCTGTTAAAAAACAAAATTCTTTACTCTTATAGAGTGCATATATAATAAGGTTTTATTGCTCTACACTTTTCTTAAATAAACGATAGTCAAAACGAATCAAGCACTTAAAAAAAAATAAATAAAATATATACTATTTATATTTTTTTAATATTTGCAAGAACGACTTGGCTAAGAAAACATTAAATTTAAAATAAGCTTGTTTATTTATTTTATTTATATACAATTTTTTGTCGACCACTAAAACGTTCCCCCACCCCCTCGGCCGGTGGGAAAAAGGAAGGTTTGCAAAAATGCTTTACGAAAGTTGTCGATTTATTTATTAATTTGAAAATTCCATTGCTTAATGCACTAATTAATTGCAATCGCAGTTAGAATTAGTTAATATTTTGAAAAAAAAAAACAAGTTCCCAAATAAGTGAGTATGAAGAGGAATGTCGTTTAACGAAAATGCAAAACAGAAACGGTGAAAGGAAAGATAGATTTACGAAACGAGGCAATATGATAACAGGATAACTGGCGTAATTATCGTCGCTTGAGAAAGCCGGGAAAGTCTTTGTGAGATTTATTTGGCAACGTAAAAGCTTCTTTTGAAATTATTAGCGGGAAAAATTGTTTGTTCGGTATTTGAAAGGCATTGCAATTTGTAAGCCGTGGTGATTACTAAATATAGGAAAAGTTTATCGATTCTAGAAAAATGCTGTCTCAACAAGCAAATGTTAAAGATAAGAAGCGTTTGTATCTCGAGATTTCAGAAAAATGTTAATCACAATATGGGTAACTCGAAAAATTTTATTATGAAAGTAATCAAAAGAAAACCTTTCCGAGATTTCCAAGATGGTCGGCAAAGAAATTTTTCACTGAAATCCTTCTGGTAAAATTGATAAAGAAAAAGATTAACTTTATGATTATTATTATTTATTATATTTTTGACGTATCTATAAAAGTAAGGTGAAGGTAGTGTCATTTTTTCTTTAAATAAACAGCTGCAACTTCTAAACGACTGAACGAATTTTAACAAACTTAATACCGTAAAAAAAACTTTTATTGCTGTATCATACCCATCTTACCTGTAATATTTATAGTTCTTGGTGAATCCGCTAGAGCCTTTCTTTGATATAATAAATAACAATAAAATAATAAAATTGCAAAATCTCTAAAAAAAAATTAAATGCAATAATATGACTCCATAAAAATATAGTAAAATGATACTTAAATATGCTGGTGAAAAGCATATTTTGATATCTTATTTTTAGCCTTAAAGAAAATTCTGGTTCTTTGATATAACAGAAAATTGCAAAATTCTTTCAAATTTTAAATACAACGACATGACTTTTTGCAATAAAAAAATAGTGGAAAACGTTTCTATATATCCTGTTCCTAACCTAAAATATCGTGGTAAGAAAATCTAGTTACCATAAAATTTTGTTAAGTCGGTAATTATTCTTATTTATTTGTCTCTTCTTGACGTTTCAATGATAATTTGATTATTTTTAAATAATACAAGAATTCTTAATTAAAAAAATAAAACGTATATTGCCTTAAAAAGAAAACAGAATCGATCTTGAAATAAAACTATTGCCTCCTTAAACCATGGAACTGGAACTGTCTTTCATCACACTGAATGCATTAATGAAGCCCCTCATGCGTCTACGTTACAACAGCTTCACTTTCTGTTCTTGACAGACTACCAATGGCCTCTTGTATTCGTATATTCATGTCGTCTCTCGTTGTTGGTGGAATTTGGTAAACAATATCTTTTGACCAGCCCACAGATAGAAGTCCAAAAAAGTGAGGACTGGGAAACGGGGTGGTCCAATTCACCTCTGGAGATATGCTCGATCTAAATGTTCTCGCACATTTTCTAGTAAAATAGACAATTGGTTTAACACAAAATCATGAAACACCTCACCATTTAGCTGCCGATCAAAGAAATAGGGACCCAGATTAATTTCAATCAGGATGGCACATCATTGAGACTGCAATGGCCTTGATGTTGGACCTCGCGCAGTCAGTGAGGATTGTTGTTGATCTAATAATGCATATTATACAAATTAACGTTTCCATCACTTCTAAAAGTGGTTTCGTCTGTCCGAAGAATTTCGTATAAAAAGTCTTTTTTTTTAATGAATGGATCTTGAAACCAAAGAAACAAATACTTGAGAAAAATTAGCAGTGTAATATCGACTTTTTAACACTTTATGATGTTTAAAATTTTCTTTGTCTGATATTTAAGGCTAAAAATAAGATATCCAGATACAGTTTTCACCAGCCTATTTGAGTATCATTTCACTATATTTTTATGGAAAAAGGTCATATTATTGCATTTAATTTTTTAGAAAATTTTGCAATTTTAATATTTTATTATTATTATTATTATTGTTATTATTATGATCATTATTATAATTTATAGGAACTAGACATGTTACCGGTAAGACGGTGTTAGAGTAATAAAAACTTTGTTCAAAATCCGTTCAATTGTTTAGGAATTGCATGTGTTTATTTAAAAAAAAAATGAATCGCCCCCTTACAGTTTATTTTGATAGATACCTCAAAAAGTATTAAACAAAAGTTACTCGAATAGAGCTTAGCTTTTGAAAACATATATTTTTTTGGTGCATTGATTAGAAGGATTTTAGTGAAAAATTATTTTTAATTTTTTTTTACCGCAAATCTCTACGACGAATAGTTTTCGAGATTCAGCACTTTGCATTCTTGAACTGAGGTGGTTTTTATTTGATGAAAATCCATTTATCAAAATAAATAAGAACTAAAAGTTCAGATTTTCACGAAATTATATATTATGACATGACAATTGGTTCGACAACACCGATTTGATAAAGACACGGTGTTGTCGAAACAATTGTCATGTCATAATATCTAATTTCGTGAAAATCTGAACTTTTAGTTGTTATTTATTTTGACTTTGCATTCTTATCTGTCCACCCTCTGCATTTTAAAAAAATAACTTTTTGACCCACTGGTAATGGAGATTTATTGGAACATCTTTTGCTTGGTGTGAACATCGCCATTTTGTTAATAATCTTAGAATACTGAAAACACTACAGCTTGACAGCAATTACTGATGCGAAAAATTAAACAAATACATTTTAATTTTTCAAAGAAAATTCTCCATGCTACTGTAATACTATTTATTGGATTCCCTCTGCCTCTGTTGTTGTTGAATCGAATTTGGTGACGTTTCGCCAATCATCCTGTTGGCTCCTTCAGAGCTTAACTGAAAGTGTTTCATTGGCGGAACATCAGCAATTCAACAACAACCGACGCAGGAGGCATCCAGAAGTTTTGTAAATAGTATAAACAAATACACTTATACAGTTGCTACCGTAAATATATTTTAATTTTTCTGTCATCAAGGTATCATTAATTTGCCTTTACTCCGTCATAAAGGGATAATGAGAAGCTATATATCTGGTATTATATTTCACTTTCTTTAAATAGAATATAGCAATATTTATAGAGGCGTTAACCAAAATAAGCAAGTAGACAGACAGTAGATTGCGTTTATGCAGCAGCAACTTTTATGAACGATTTGAGCTCCACGAATGGACTAAATTTAATTTCACTCATCTAAAAACTAAATGCACTTACTTACTTAAAAACGATTTAATGAATTGGGGAGGCTTTCAGTAACTTCGTCATTTTCGTTAAATCTATTATTAGATGTTAAAATTTAAAGTGATTTTTTTAGTAAGGTCCGGGCAAAATTTAATATCTTCAAGTTGGCGGCTAATTAAAAGAGAAATTTGTTTTTTTTTTCATTCTTATGTATAAATATGTTTTCCCATTTAATTAAAAGTTTCTGCGCAAACCGGAAATTTTAAATACGGATAGAGACTTTTTCTCAGTAGCGATTCCCGAAAAAAAAAAAAAAGATAATTAACATCTCGCTTTTTCGCCCGTTTATTAGCAATTTACGGGAAATTGGTAATATAGTAGCTACCGTTTGTTTGCTAGCTTCGAACTAATTGGGTTTTGGAAATATAAAATAGATCAGTACATATACAGGGTGTTCCAGCTTGAACATTTACTGGAATGTCATAGTTTATACTTTTAAAAAATATATCATCGCAAGGTTAAAAAACTGTGGCAATGTCAGGTTGGCAGATAGTGTAACTCACTTCTAGTTCAGCTTCTTAGCGCTGTATTAACTTCTATATTCTTCTTCTTCAAAAGCCAGAAGAGGGCTCTCCGGAGCATTCTCAGGTCGAAACAGAACGAGTTAAGAAAGGCATTACTGACTTTTTCCCCAATATTCTTATTCTCGAATTTAGTGTTCGTATTTTGTTTGTAGTCGTAATACGCGCAATTGCGGTAACCTTACAACCCCGTTTAATGAGAATAAAAAAAAAATTCTACTCCCGTCTGTAAAATACCTAATTACACACCGATCTAGCGTTCGGGAAGTGTCACTTTACCACGTCAGTTTCGTTTCCCACGGATCCGAACCACTTCGGGCATTTCCGGGATTTCCCGACATTTCGGGGATATTTCCCACGCTTCGAATTTGTACGTTTGTCAATTCCAACGGCCATGTCAGTGAATGTATTCGTGTTGTTTTGTGAAAATGTAACCAAAATCTAAAGGTTGTAGAAAAAGTATAGTATGCAACACGTTCGGTAAACTTTCGGTAAACACTCGCTTCGCGGCGCTCCGCTCATGTCAAATAAACTCGTGAGTCAAATGCCGTTTACCGCACTTGTTGCATAATATACTATTCCTGGTAGATTTTCTTTGTTTGGCATATAGCCACAACATTGTTTTTTTGCAAAACACCCTCCTCAAGAAGAATTTTGTAACACCAACAAAGACTGCAATCCGGTTCAAATTTAAATGTTAACACAACTGGACCCTCCTTTGTACTAATATGGCTACCATAAAGTGAAATAAATCGATGTGATAAGAAAAGATGAGAATTAGAATTAGAATTGCGTCTGTTTCCGTCAAACATTACAATGTACTGAAAAAGTCAAGGAACCAAAAAGAATAACCATAAAAATACTAAAAATATAGCTAATAACGTACTTCATTTCATTTTGCATCAATGCTACTTTAAAGAAATTAAAAAGTTCAGTAATTTATTAGCCATCCCTTTATTAGAAACTGATTTAGTTTAATTTTAAAATTCTTAAGCGTCTCTTGATTCTTTATTTCCGTGGGCAGTAAAATAAAACTATTTATTTAACTTAATTTGCTGAAAAATAATTGCTTTTTGCTGGTTTATATAATTGTGGTTAGTTTCATTCCATGTACTTTTCTCCCTTTCGATCCTGATAAGAATTAAATTATTCTCGTACTACGTCAAATATGAAACGGGTTCACAGAACAGTGAAAAAAATCTTCCTTTAGATATGTTATATTAACTTATGCGGTAACAGACTTAAAACATCCGCAATATCTTTACTTTCGCTCTAAACCAGGTACATACAAGAAGACTGTTATATTATTTACAAATCTTCCACTGAATCGGATTTGCTGATGTTTCGCCAATCATCATGTTGGCTTCTTCAGAGCTTAACAGAAACTGGCTCGCATTATCTGCTTTCATGAACATTGTCTCGGATATGACCTGAGTGGCGGTTGAGATTGTTTGGTTGCTTATCGATTCTCGATTTTTTCGTTGGTTGAAGAATTGATTACATGCAAAAATTTTAGTTTCATCGAATAAAATTTGATGTCCGGTTTCGCTTTGTGTTCAGCAACTGCTGATGAGTTTATTTGTCGTAGTCTTAAGGCTCTTTTATAGTTTTAGAGCATACTTGATTGACGGTCTTTCCAATGTATTCTTTGCCGCATATACACTGATTGCTGTAAACTCCCGGTAACTCAAACGGAATTTTGTCTTTGAGGGATCGAACATGTTGAGAGATTATGACGTTACACTTCTTAAGAACTTTTGATATGTGCATGTAATCAATCAATCAAATCCAAGAATCAAGCAAGCAAACAATCTTAACCACCTTTCACTAATTTGGGAATATGTCATCCGACAATGTTTATGCATAAACAGTATATGAGCAGGTAAGAGTAAGAGCCTACGCAGGAGGAATCCAGAAGATTTGTAAATAGTATTACAGTAGCCTATGGAAGTCCTTTGGAAAATTAAGAAGACTGTAGTGGGACCATACACACCCCAAAATTAAATTGATTGCACTGATTTCCATAATTTAAATTTAATCATACTGCTAGTAATGTTAATTTATCTGGTAGTAAAGGTGGTAACAGTTTTTTTTTGTATAACATTTGGCTGTTAATCTTTGTACCACCATGGAGCCGTGTTAAAAATTGTATTTGGTTTCCATCCTAATGCTGTGTGAGTTTTTTTTAGCAACCTACATTATTTTTCCTATCGCTCACTTTGAAGAATGCTAGATATTTTTCTTATTCCATATTTATTTGCTGTGAATTAGAGTTGTATGCTTGTATTTCCAACAGTCAGCTGAAGATCAACTTTACTTAACGTCTTGGTGTTCTGTAAAGGTTAAGTCGTACATTGCGTAAGTGTTATAATTGATCCGATATTTTGATAGTTTTTTTATGTTTTTCTAGAGTCATTAGCTGTAATTTTTAAACTAGTCACTGAGCGCGCGCTCTTACGAAGCATACGATTGCTAAATTTGCTGGCTTAATTACTACAACTAAGTATTATGTCTGTAGACTCTAGTCACCTGTACACTGAGCTACATCGTTTACTGCCCCCTTTTGCGTTTCCATCAACTAGAGCGGTACTTGAGTGATTCTGTTGTGTGATAGATTCTATTATACCCCATAATGAGAATCGGTTGTCCATTTCTGAGAAAAGTCTATCCTTCTCTTGCACATTGCTAATTTGTTTGCTAAAAGCGTAGCTACCGAGTTGTTCTCAAAGTGCTATCGCAGACGCCAAGCAGGTCAAGTGATATCAATGTGGACTATACAAATACGTTTCGAACGTAGTTCTGAAAGTTCACGTGATAACGGCCAGTGATACCTTCTCAACTACGTTGTTTGCAAAAGCTTTTAGATAATTAAAGTGGAAAACGTTTGTATTGATGATGGCAAATAGAAAATATTTTGCTACACTGCCGTGCATAAAATAAACCGAGCACCGGAATATAGCGTTTAAGATGCAGAGGCACCGGATTTTCGGTAATACGCTGTTGAATTAAACACGGTGGTTGCGTCCGTCCTCAAATCAATTTTTTTTGCTGCTTATCGGGTGACACACCACATATTCAGCAAGTCGTATGGTTTCGAGTATCTGATATTCCTAGGGAAGTCGGAGAGGGACTTACTCACGTGCTCTTCGACACGTGTCTGTGGGGTCTCGGAAGACCGGATTCTTTACTGTAATTCCATCCAAAAGTTTTATGAAACCTCTGACCAAGGATTAAATATTAGTTGATATGTAAATTGATTTTTGCGTCTACTTTTCTTTTGTGGTTGACAACGAATAAAACTTGAACTAAATTTTGTTTATATTTTATATTTTTCATGCTTCTGGTAAATTGGAAATATTACTTGCTTTAAGATTTATTTTTTCAAGTACCAACCATATTATGAAAAACGTTTTTGGATGTGCTACAAAATGTCAAGGGGTGCCAATTTTCCAAAAAATTTTACTTACACATGTTTTGCCAAATCGCTTTAGATATAACAATACTGAGGTTGAAACAGGTTTTGGTGCGGCGAATTTATTTATATATTTATTTATTAAACAAAAATTTAACTCCCCCCCCTTTAGTTAAGTTACAATAATTTCAACTTGAAGGAACATCGAATATTTGTTTCGGAGATCTACACCCAAATGAGTAGACTCTATTTCTTAGATTGCTGCTTCGAATCACTGCATTTAGGCATTTTTATAGACTACTGGGAAACGAGTTATATTGTTCCCATTTATAAATTAGGAAAACTTATCGATATTACAAATTAAAGACCATATTAAGTGCCATACCAAAGTTGTTCGAAAAATTCATAAAACAATTGTTAACTCCCTTTTTCAAAAATACAATTATATGTATATATATATATATATATATATATATATATATATATATATATATATATATATATATATATATATATATATATATATATATATATATATATATATATATATATATATATATATATATATATATATATATATCCGCAGACTCAATCGTTGGTGCTTTGGAATTGGGATATCAGGTTAACGCAGTTTACACAGATTTTTGCAAAGCGTTTGATATTTTGAATTATGCACTGCTGCTTGGTTAACTGTGTGGTGAAGGTATAACAGGCCGATTTCTGGAGTGGATCGAGTCGTACCTAGGGGGTCGCCGTCAGGTTGTTGAACTTGGAAATTAATTGTCGTATCCGTTTCTAGTTACTTCGCGAGTGCCTCAGGGCTCTAACCTGGGCCTGCTATCCTTTCTCATAGTTATCAATGATATAGCTGCCTGTTTCGATAATGCTAATTACCTTATTTTTGCCGATGACCTAAAGGTCTTCTCGATTATTGGACGATTTAGAGGATTTAGAACGGTTGGCCCGATGGTGTCACTTGAATGGTATGGATCGCAATCTTTCAAAATGCCTAAGTATCTCGTTTCACCGCCTTCGCGGTCCTATAGTTTACGAATATACTTGGATCGATGAAAACCTAAAGGCGGTATCAAATGTTAAAGACCTTGGCGTGCTCTTCGAAAGCCGCTTTAACATAATTTCAAAGGCTTATAAAGTGTTGATGTTAGATTTTCAAAACGCAAATTCCATAAATCTCCTATATTGTGCTCTGATTGACCCCGCTTGGCATATGCTTCATCTCTATGGAATCCTGATTATCAATGTCATATTCGTCGAATCGAACATGTTCAGTACCGTTTTCTTCGCTATATAGGTTTATAGTTGGGTGTCGACTTGGCTAACATCGAGAATGTGGCCCTCGAAGACCCATTAGGTTGGGAAACGCTTAATGTTCATCGTGACGAAACCGACCTGATGTTGCTGTTTAAACTTATTAATTCCAGTTGTGATTGTCTCGTCATTCTGTCAAAAATTGGGTTTTTGGCACCATACGAATAACTCGCCTAAATAGCACATTTTTTGTATCGTACCACAGGACCAATTATGGACGTAATACAAGGGCGACCGACTGGCCAATAAGAACGAGCATTTGACCTTTTTCACTACGTTTTCAGTTCTGCAGCCGTGTTGGTGAGGTGTTTTTTATATGTTAGAGTCCGATCCAAGGTGACACCAAGATATTTAGGGGTTGAATTATGGTGGAGGAGTGCACCGTCGAAATATATACTGAGCCCTACGTTGGCCATTTTGTTGTTAAGGTGGTTACTAGGTTTCAATCTCCATTCTCGAAAATAGACTGCCAGTCTGGATAGATCATTTATTAAAATATCTTCTGTTGCGGTAATGTGCTTGTGTTGAACGGCAATCGCAAGGTCATCCGCATATCCGAATTTCTTGGATGTGGTGTGAGGCAGATCCGCAATATACAGGTTAAATAGTAGAGGGGCCAGCACAGATCCCTGGGGCAACCCGTTGTCGAGTTTTCTTTTTGTGCTGTATTGATCGTCCTTGTTCACGACAAACTGTCTGTTAGCGAGCATATTATTAATAAGGCTGGTTGTCTTGCTGCATCGAGTGGCAGTTAGCAGTTTCATAAGCACCCCCTCCCTCCACACAGTGTCGTAGGCTGCTGTAAGGTCCACGAAGACCACTGAAGTTTTCAATCCCTCTTGGAATCCCTTCTCGATGTAATTGGTAAGGGCAAGGACTTGGTCACAGCAGCTGCGACCCGGACGGAACCCAGCTTGCTCGACTGGGACGTTATTCAGAACTGTCCGGCTTATTCTGTTATATAAAAGTCGTTCCAGCATCTTGTACGTCGCACTAAGTAGCGCGATGGGGCCGTAACTACTTGTAAGATGATCCGGTTTCCCCGGTTTTAGGAGTGCAATAATTTTTGTTATTTTGAACTCGGGAGGGAGAGTTCCCGGTTGCAAGATACTGCTGAAAAATCTTTGTAGCCATTTTCTGGCATTTGGGCCGTTATTGACAAGGAACTCATTGTGCATTCCGTCAAAGCCTGGGGCCTTCCCTGTCTTTAGACTTCCGATAGTATCGTATATTTCATCCATAGTGAACTGAGCAGGAGGCGGGTTGGCAGAGACAGTCTTCCTCAGGATTGTGTATTCGCGTTTTACGCGGAGAGAGTGTTCCTTAACTGATGGAGCTCTGGATGTGTGGACTATGTGTTCGGCGATTTTGTTGAGCGAGATTGTTTCCTTGGGTTTAGTGATGCTGGTGCTGCCACCAAGTTTCCTTAAGAGGGACCAGGCCTTGCGGCTGGAATGTTTAAAGTCCATCTCCTCCACGGTCTCCCGCCATTTCTGTGATCTTCTATTGTTTAGGCTCTCGATTAGTTCGTCGGCTAATTCCGTGTCGCCAGATTCCATAAATTCCTTGTATAGTCTATCGCTTTCCTCCGTCCACCCCGGTATTCTTTGTATTGTATTCTTTCCGGTAACCTCTTGGTATGTGCTTCTTACCCACTGCAACCACCGCTCCGACAAATCGGCGGTAGTTCCCGGGAGTAGGTGGGATCCATCTGACATATTTGTCCAAGTCCGCAGCATAGGCTGCCCAATCGGCCTTGCTGAAGTTCCATCGAGGGGATGGAGAAGATCTTATGATTGGAATCTGGTGGCCCACCTCCAGCAAAATCGGGCGATGTTGGCTGTGTGGGAAGTCCTCCAGAACTTTCCTGGCTTTGTCTAGAGGTCTACCGGATTCGTCGGAAGAAACGAAGCACAAGTCCGGGTTGTATTCTCGACCCCATCTCGCAGAATAGAACGATTTTCTGTTCTTGGCGTCAAATATTAGGTGGACAGTTGCGACGTGGGTTTCTTGAACAACTGCTATATCGATATTTCGGCTAAGCAGAATTTTGGAAAGGCATTGATTTTTTCCCTTGCTAGATCCTTCTATGTTCAGCTGGCATATCCGGACAGATGGTCCCAGATATCTGGTCGGCAGGCGCTGAGAAGCGCCGTTCTGTGGGTCATTTTGCATCGTTCGGTATCGTACGGTACGGTGTGTAAATAGTAGTCAGGAGATCACCCGATAGTGATAGTTTGCCTGCCAGCTGGTTCTAGTTCTTTAGCGTTACCCAGGGTGCACCACGTGGAGGCGAACTAGATTTGCACCCCGAGAGAGAGAATAGATAGATCTTGAAAGTTGTTCTCCAAGTAATCTAAAATAAATCACTCTAATACAGTGTAGATACAACTAAGGTACAAGGTACAAGGTCGGTCCTCAAAAATTCTCTCAAAATCTAGACACCAATTTAAGGATTATAAATGAACGTTAAGGTTTTCTTTTAAAAATATCACATCGTTATTTAAGTCGTGAATAGAATTACTTCAAAAAATTTGTGATAATTTTAATTGTCTGTCTATTAGATGAACTTAATTTAACTTTTTTGTAATTTTTCCAATCACTCTCTTCTCTTGACAAGTACTTCTAAGTATTTTCATTAAAGGTTGTATTTATTGGATTTTATATTGATTAGTTTAAGTGATAGTTAAAGATAGTTGAATGATTAGCTCAGTGTTAGACTAATACTATTAGATTTAAAGTTTTCTGTGCTAATTTCATATGACCTAAAATCGTTACCAAATACAGGAAAGGAACAATTTAATAAATTGTCTTATATATTCCTCCCAAAACAGTAAAAAATAATGAAGAATTCAGGAAAATTGAAGACATAGTATCGCCCAATGGAGATATTACTTTCCATCCAATACAAAAGGAAGTGAAATACAACTACTGACATTTTATATATTCAGGCTGATGTATCCTAACAAATGTCTTCAGAATAGATGTACCAAGAATAAATCGTGGTCAAATACAATTACTGAATACATTTTATATATACAGGCTGTATCCTAACATATGTCTTTAGAATAGATGTGCCAGGAATAAATCATTCTACCGGCTGATTTAAATTAAGTGTTCATTATTGGTAACTTTGTTATGAGTAGAGATACAAAATCGGGTAAATTAACAAACTAGTAGCATTTGTTCTACTGATCACGATGGTAAAAACAGAAAAACATTTGAATGTAAAGTTTAGGAAAAATGAGGAAAATTGATTCTTTCATATGCAATATTAGCCTAAAATTCCACATTTCTCTTTTAGCCTAGATTTTGTTACAAGAGAAGACATGGAAATTGGTGTTCTCGGATATTTTGAAGCATATCGTCTATTCGAGACATAGTCAAAGGTTCTAAACTATCCTTTAATAGTGTCAAAAGGATTGAAAAAAATTTCTGGAATTTATAATTCAAAAAATCATCATTATGGTCAAGAGAAAATTTATCTTGCATTGTTGTGTTGTGTTAGTCCATATTTTTACCAAGGCATGGTGATCGGGGAGCGAGCGGTACATTGCAACTGTTATTAAAATTCTGGATGGTTTACTAGTGAGCTTGACCTCATAAGTAGGCAGAATTTGCATTTCCATTTTTGACAACCATGTGGGCCTAATACTTGGCCACCTGATTTCTACTTGTGGGGTTATTTAAAGGACGAAATTTATAAGCAAAGATACCAAGACCTTGACGATTTATGGAACAATACTAAAGGCAATTCGCTCAATAGAAAAACGTGCTCAAAAATGTATTGGTACGAGGTGCTGTTTTTGAGCACCTTACAATATTTTTAATAGTTAATCATTAATTAATTAGGTTCTTTAGTTCTTTTTTTCTATTTTCTTATTTCCATGTTTCTTATGCTCAAATAAAAGAACAGCAGGAAAATGGAGTTTATTTCACAACCACTTATAGCCATGTAGTCTAAATGAGAAATGTTCTGATAATTCGGTTATTTTCAATTTTAGTTCTAGTTTAGTTAGAGTAAAAATCTCGAGGCTGTTCCATTTAAAACGAGTACATTTTCCTCATTTTTTCCTAAACCCTACATTCAATTGTTTTTCTGTTTTCACCATCGTAAACAGTGGAAAAACTGCTACTAAAGTGTGATTCAATAAGGGTTTCCACATTAAAATAATAAAAAGAACTAGGAAGAATATAAAAATATACAAACATTTTTATTTGCCATTTTACATTAGTGTATTACAATTAGGAATGAAAGATGATGTCATTAAAATGACCCCCGCCACTCATGTGGCATGACGTAATTCGTTTATTGAAATTTCCTATCACTTTTTGACACAATTCAGGTTCTATGCCTGCTATTTCGCGTCTAATCTCCCGTTTCAGCTCTAGAATAGTGTTTGGTTTATTTCTGTACACTCTGCTTTTTAGATACTCTCCAAAAAAAATCTAGGGGAGTAAGATCACATGATCGCGGCGGCCAATTGATATCGCCGTTACGTGAGATAATCCGACCAGGAAACTTGCCCCGCAGCAATGGCATCGTTTCTCTGGATGTGTGACAAGTGGCTCCATCCTGTTGGAACCACAAATCTGCAATATCCATACCTTACAACTGCTTCCAGAAAAAATCAGATATCATGTTTCGATAGCGAACACCATTAACCGTAACAGCGTTTTCCTCATTATCCTCGAAAAAAAAAATGGGCCAATTATAACAATCTCTCTTGAATTTTCTAATCCCCAAATACGAGCATTGTGTTTGTTTACAAAGCCACCAACGTGAAAATGTACCTCATCGCTAAAGATGATTTTCGTTGAAAAATGAACCCCTTGTTCTCCATTCTGCAAACACGCGGCGCTGTTGATGATCTCGAGGTTTGAACTCCTGAGTTATTTGGACTTTATATGGGTGTAGATGCAAATCTTTTGTTAAAATTCGCTGTGTGGTTGAATACGTAAGGCCCACTTGCTGCGATCGATGACGAATCGATGTGTTTGGATCTTCGGCTACACTTTCGCGAACAATGGCAATATTTTGATCTGACCGACCTGCACGAGCACGTTGAGGGACTTTGAGGTTAATTACAGATTCAAATTTTTGAACCATATTCCAAATTGTCCTCTCAGAAGGTCGATTTTGCGCTCCGAAAAATTCACGTAGAGCCCGAAATGCATTTTTTCTTGATCGACCATTTTCATAATAGGCTTTCACAATTTTTACACGTTGTTCAGTCGTATATTGCTCCATGACTAATTTTGTTTATGTTATGTTAATGTTATGTAATGTGAAAACTCTTATTAAATCACCCGTTAGTTTGCCGAAATTGTATCTCTACTCATAACAAAGTTACCAATGACGAACACTTGATTTATATTAGCCTGTATAAAACGGAGGTGTTACAAGCGATGGTTTCAAAAATCCTCCACCAATTTGATGACCATAAATAAACGTTTATGGGGTTTTTCCTTTTTGATGAACGAAAAAAAAAGTGGGTTTTATAGTTATTTAGGTCGTATCTTAACGGGAATTACTTCAAAAGGGTAATAATCCATCAACGGGCGCATCAATGGAAAGCCAACATCCCGACATCGGAAATGACACTAAACTGCGAAAAGAAACGGACGGCGGTGGCGGCGGCGGCGTTCGCCGATTTTCGCAAACTTTCATTGCATTCGAGCGTTACGCGCCAATCCCGAGCTGCCGGATCAATATGGCCCTACTCCGGAGGGTGACCGACAAAGCCGCACACACTTGCCAGAGAGCTGCCGCGCCGCGTTCGTGTCCAGCGTCAGAGCAGCGCTCAGCGAACCACCCTTTCATGAACATTTTAGACTCTCAGCGACGTCGTTCCCCGGGTTACCTTTTGCTGAGGTGTGCCGGTTATCGAGGTGATCGACGACTTTTGTGACAACTAAACGAAGGTGGCGGTGTTCAGGTGTGACCTGCGCAACGGAAGTTTATTTTTGCGCGAGCTTCTGTTTAATAATTTTTAATAGACGTACTATTTCTGTAACGATGTCGACAGGATTGCTGTCTATGCTGGTGAGTGTTACCGATTCGCTATTCTGCTTCTCTGTTTCGAGTAAGTGATTGTTTGCCTATCGTTACGTGAAGTCAAATTCAATAATTTTAGTCGTAGGTGGAGTAGTCGTATTCATAAATCAAATCAAATTCATTTGCGGATAATGAAGTGCACCCCCGTATATTCCCGAGTTCGTGGAGCATTCGGTCGTTTTTCTGAATATTTAATACGAAGCCGTTACGATTGTTTTGATGCCGAAATTTATTTCTGTGACCACCTCTTGCACTTTTCTCGAAATTTAGAAGTTTAATTAATTAATAATTATTGTAAGTTGTGCTTCTGTCAGGGCCGAGAAGCAAACTGAAAATTACAGAAACAACCAAAAAGGTCAAGACGTCAGTCAATGATTTTAGCACCTAAGTCCTCATCTTCAGCTAACACCTACAATAATATATCTGGAGTATCATGCGAGTAACTAACCAACCAATGAACCGGAGTTCTTAAGATTAAAAGGATTTCTTGTGAGTTTTGAGCTTCAATTGGACAACTTTAAATTATTCTCGAAAGTTTTCATGTGATCCTACAAAAAATAGCGCTAGCAAATATGCCAATAATAATACTTAATTTTATTTTAAATAATAGGTTTTACAATAAACGTTATTGACACTAATTAGATATACGTGGTACAATGGGGAAAATAAATTTAAGTAATAATGTATTAAAAAAACTGTAATAAACCACTAAAGTCCTCATGTAGAAAAAATCTTATTTTGTATTTATTATTTGCAAAAAGATATTACAAAATCATACAGTACTATCGTTTTGGGTCTAAACTGATTAAGCAAATGGTATTGAGTTTGATTTTAGAATAAAAATTCATTCTTCAATAGATTACTCCTTTAAGAATATAAGGGTTTTATTGTCACTTTCGCTTGGTTTCCAATGGGTATATGTAGTACCTTCATTAATTTAAAATATTTGTTATTTGTAGTATTTTTCTAATTGAAAGAAACAACAACTTTTCAATAATTGTAAGAATATAGTAAGTAACACAGCGTCAGATGAGTACAAGTATCTCTTTTTACAAGAGACAAACGGTCAACCTTGCTGCAAACGATTAATCGACAGAAAAAAAAACCTTCATTACTGTTTACAAATCTTCTGCGTCGGTTGTTGATAAAACAAATATGCTGACGTTTCCCTGTTGGCTTTTTCAGACCTTAACTGAAACTGGTTCCCATTATATTCTGTACCTGCTTCAATATTGTTTGAGCGGGAATTAGTCATCCCAGCAAGTTTTAGTTAAACTCCGAAAAACCCAACAGGATGATATCCGAAGCGTCAGCAAGTTTGATATATCAACAACATAGGCACCAGGAATCCAGAAGAATTGTAAACATTATTGTAGTAGCATGTGAAAGTTTCTTTGAAAATAAAAATATATATTCTGTTAGCATTTTTTGCTAAGAATCATGCAAAAATGTGTTTAGTTAAGAGCACCAAAGTTTAAAATGATATCTCATCTCAACATAAAACGGATGTGTTAATAAAAAAACATTTTAAAACTTTAAATCTGATAACCTGTACATTGAAAACAATAGTTCAAATTGGAACAATTTTTTATAACACCCTCTATATTAATATTTGAAAAAACATTTAAAAATAAAATGTTTTCCTATTTTTGCACTTTTTTGTTTAATAGAGTACCATCCCTTTTTCATCTTAGTTGCTTCTATGAGAAATAATCGGTATAACCTTTTGCTCCGTATTTTCTGAAGACACGTAAGGCTTAAAGTCAAAAACTTAATAATTGCAAGCAGAAGTGGAAAAAATCATTTCCCATAAAATATGCAATGTTTTTTGAAAGCCTTTATTCTTTCAAAGAATAAAGAAAAAGAGACGAATTCCTATATCTTTTATAGAGACAAAAAGTATTGTACTGCACTTACGCTTTCCATATGATGATTTCACCCAAGATATATGGGCGTTGGCCTCCCCCATTCCCTCATTAATGGCTTTCAAACTGAGTTATTGTTCCCTGGAAGACGGTAATATTACAGAAACCTGTATAATGGTTTGACGACATGATTGGTTGGAGTTTAAGTTGCCATAAATAATATGTTGCTCGATGTAAATTGGAAAACTTCAAAGGCGAGTAATAGAAAGACCAGCGGCAATCGATGCCCAAATATTTTTAACCGACAAAGCAAAATTTTCACGGAAAATTCCATATCGATCACTTTGTAAGCTATACCCTGAAAAGTTGATTGCACGATATTTCCCATTATTTTTTGATGATTCACGATATCTGCTCTAATTACTGGCGCATTGGTTGATTGCGGAATCCAACCGTCAGCAACTGTTATTATGATTTATATTAAACAGTTAAATTTCATGATTTAGGGGTCAGTGTCAAGTACCCTGGCGCACGTCTTTTTAACACTTTATAGGACTAACGTTACACTGAAAGGGTACAAATAAATTAAAAGACTCATATACAAAAACAATGGCATGGCCCAAAATAGGAAAAATTTGACCACATGCTAGACCAACAGTAGGTCCAGCTTTTTCTTTCAATGAGTTTGCGAAGTCAAGGTTTTTTTTAAAGTTGTCTTTTTTGTGAATTGCGAAATAGTTCTAGTTTAATTTTTTTATACTTAACTGGTATTACCCCTTCTTAATCAGATGGCTTTCTTCAGCGGTCAAATCTAGTCTAGTTAGTCTAATTGGTGATTCCTTTCTAACGCAATGGTTGGATAACATGTTGCTGACGTTTCAGATGCACAAGTAAGATATAATTGTTTAAACTTCTCAAAGCTATGGTGTCAATTATTCTTTCATTTTTGTTGAATGATCAATAAATAGGGGGTCACAAAACTTGTGTAATTAGGTTTTTATAGCTATCGTATTTTAGCGTTGTAAAGTTCTTCAACTTCAGAGTCTGTTTTAAAATTCCTTAGGATTGATTAATTAGATAATTACTAATAATGAATAACCTAATATATAGTGGTAAATTTAACTATTACCAAAGGCTTATCACAAATATATATTTCTAGATAATACTCTGCTGGTTTGATACATGAAATCATAAATTAAACAATTTTAAAGATAATTAGTTTAATTAAACTGAAAACCAGTGTCACGGTGTTTAATCACTTACAAGTTACAATGGCTGTTGTTAAAAACAGACTTGGTTCGAAGCAGAATACTAATAACGAACTTTTTAATTGTAAAAGTGTATATTGTGCAATGTAACTATGTACATTTTTTACGACTGACATGGGGATTTAACTAGTCAGTTCAGTTTGGTCCAACTCCAATAGGTACATTGCCTTTTCATACATACAAATTGGACAAGCCCGTAAAAATCGAATGAAACCATGTAACGGTAAAATTGAGCCAAATGTCGGGAATTTTGTTCTCTACAGTGAGTTCGAAATTGATCGTAACTGTTCGGAGCGCGGAAAATGATATCAAGGCGGATGACATTAAAATGTGCAATGTTAGAGTGTGTTTATAGTTTCTTCCAAAATTATTAAATCCTTCACGCCCGAACTTTTGTAGCGAAACGTTAACGCATCTAGGAATGTTTGTAGTTTTTCACGAGATCTATCGAATTCCTGGGGAACAATTTTAATCGTTAAATTGACAAATTCAAATGCTCTAGTAAGTTTATCTCTAATAGCTAAGAATTTGATTTGTTACATGTTTTTTTCTGATTCTGGTAGATTCATAATCTGGGCTGTTTTTTTAATAGCTTTTATGACTGACTTATACTTGCGTCAAATCAATATAAGGCTGAGAAGTTTAAAAAGAAAGACATATTTTGCATACAGCATAGTCAAAAACCTACCGGCTCGTTCAAGGTGTCGAAAAAACTATATTGTACAGTATAATAGAACTACAAGCTGAAGTATCATGCCTTGCCTACAAATTCTGATTAATGGTTGCAAGATCGCTTCTAATCGGTTTCTTAATATTGTTTTTATAGATATGGAAAATTTTAATTACCAAGATAACCCCGGAGAGAAATGAAAATCATTCACAGAATAACCTTTGTTACTTCATACTCCTCCTCCTGTAAATGAAATTTGAGTCAACCACTCCGCTAAATCCAGGTGCGTTGACTGACCCATCTTTAGCGGGCGCTAACAATAACCAATTTAACTAACTCAGGTTCCGGAATTCTTGGGCAGGATGGTTATGTAAAGTATGGTATCATTCGGAAATAATAAGAGCCAACATCTTAGCTTTTACAGATTTATTCGTTTTAAAAATCTACATTTAAGATCGATAAAAATACTTGCTCACTATTTAGCTTGAAAATGCCGAAGGGGCATCGACTAAAAAACTGGGCATTCGCCAAAACAATTAATTAGCAGAATTTTCAAATAATTGCTTTAAAACAATATTCAGCCTTTTTTGAATTTACACTATAATAACAACTGGCACGATTATGTCACAGCATCAAAATTAGTTCAGCACTATTTTGTTTCGCCAGTCTGAGTTTTTCTCACCTTAAGTTATCTTGAGGCATATAAGTGCCTTGAAAGTTTCACGATTGTCTGATATGCTCACCAGAGTGCATAGATCACGAAATATGAGTTAGAAAAAAAAGCATATGGAAATTCGATAATATAGTGCCCCTACTATTTTCTACGCATGCCTCTACATTTCACTCACTAACCTGCACGTTGCGCCATATTCTTTCTAAAGACGGGAATTTTCACACAATTAACTCGTTTTCGCAGAACATTCAACGAGATCTAGACATATTTTGAGAAAATACAGCGGTAAAAATTCCACATCCATACTAATAACGATCCGTCAGCGGCCATGTTGGTTGTTTAATGCCGCAAGGTCATTGGTTAGTGCTCATATTGAATGATAGGTAGTGCCTCTATATCTATATTAGCCATATGGAAACAGCAAATATAGAGGAATCAGATAGAGCCGTTTCCTCCATGTCGCTCTTTATGACGCTCCCTGAATTGGGGATTATAATTACCTTATTAATGTTTATACAGGATATCTGATATCGATAAGGCTACGAGGCCCAGAACTGCCTCACGACAAGACCCGGGTGAACAACTAACGGTTGCGAGTGCATATCTACGTTTTATTCCTCGAGTGACAGACAGGATCGGAAAAATATTGAAAAACCATAATATTAACACAATATTTAAACCAACAAGGAAAATACAACAAACGCTAAGATCAGCCAAGGACAAGAGAGATCCACTGTCAGCCGCCGGAGTCTACCGCATACCATGCACGTGTGGAAAGTTGCACGTTGGAACGACAAAAAGATCTGTCGCAACCAGGATAAAGGAACATCAGAGAAACTGCAGACTGGGGCAAACGGACAAATCGGCAGTAGCGGAACACGCGCTCAGTGAAGGGGATCAGAACATTCTTTTTGGGGAAGCTAGGCTTCTTGCGCTTACTTCGGGCTATCATGCCCGCCTTGTACGAGAAGCAATAGAAATCTATAAACATATAAATAATTTCAATAGAAAAGAAGAGACACTGCAGCTCAAACAAATTTGGAACCCTATCTTAAGGAACACAAGGAGAGCCCCGGTAGTCACAACCACTCATGCGTTAAAATGCCCCGCCCCCTTCCCTCCGCGACTCCCCAGGCATAAATAGAACTTACGGCCGGGAGCGCGTCAGTCTGCATCCAACATTGGAGATGGAAGCACCTCAGAAGAAGCTAGCCGTTCGTGCTAGCGAAACGTCAGGAAGAAATTCCACTCAACGACGGCCATTAAGCCCGAACAAAAACACTTTCAAACGCTGGCCGCGAAAGCCTTAATCACTTTAATGTGTTTTAAACGTTGAAATTAGTACTTATATTACGCGAAGTTTGAAAAACGATACTTAAGTAACGAGCGGGGCGACAAACGTGTTGCGCAATATATATTTTTTCTACTGCCTTCTGTAAAATGCCAAATTATACACCGATCTAGGGTACGTCACCTTACCACATCAGTGTTATTTCCCACGGAGCCGAGCCACTTCGGACATTTCCGGGATATTGGGAGGAATCGGGTGTTTTCGGAGATATTAGCGCACGGCTGGAATTTTGACGTTTGACTAATTTTCTACTCCCTTCTATAAATTACCTAATTATATATAAGACCGTCAGAATTGACAAACTTCAAAATTCCCAAACCCATGCGGTAATATCCCGGAAATATTCGAAGGTGCTCGGATCCAGAAATTGGTATATTATGCAACAAGTGCGGTAAACGGCATTTGAGTCACGAGTTTATTTGACACGAGCGGAGCGAGTGTTTATTTAGGAGCGACTTAAAAAGTTTACCGAAGGTTGAATACTGTACTGTATCTATGACCGTTGGTTTTTGGGTACATTTTCGCAAAAAAATACGAATACATTCACTGGCATGACCGTCAGAATTGACAGACGTCAAAATTCAAGGACTAAGAAATATCTCCAAAAACATCCGATTGCTCCCAAACCCGTGCGGTAAAATCCCGAAAATGTCCGAAGTGGCTCGGATCCGTGGGAAACAAAACTAAAGTGGTAAAGTGACGCTTCCCGCACGCTAGACCGGTGTGTAATTAGGTATTTTATAAGTGGGAGTAGAAAATATATATAAGTATAAAAATAATTTCGCAACGAAACTGGAAAAGCCGCATAACGAAAAGTTTTCTATCAATTGTTTTGGTTCCCTTTTCCGGGAATGCGCTCGTATATATATATTGCCGATCGCGTGGAAAGTAAGACGCTCGACACCGTCGAAAGAAACTACTAAACCTTAATTATTTCATTAAGAAATGACAACGGAACCGTGTCGTCGCGGCCGCACGCGAAAAATAATTTCCCGCTGCGGAAAACCGGCGGAATGCTCAAACTGTAAAACGCTTATTAAGGTTAAGCGACTTGTATAAATTTTTCTTTTTAAATTGCTACAGAGATACTAGGCGGGTTACTATGTAAATTAAAGATGGGATCGATGCATCAGCCAAAATAGTTTCCTTTCTTGCAATGCTGTATTGGATTTTCCGGTCTCCACTGAGAGGCGCTTCCGAACCTAGCTCTCCAAATTGTGTATTGTGTGAGTGTACTTCCCTAAACCTCGAAATTTCTGGCAAGTCGTTAAAAAATAGACATATATATATATATATATATATATATATATAATAACAACGTACTGTGTGAGAAGAATTCAGTTTCGAATATTTTTAGCCTACCATTTCTTTAAAATAACATATTTAATGCTTTTTATAAAACTTCTGGATTCCTCATGCGTCGGTTTTTGCTTAGTCTATATTGCTGAGGTTTCGCCAATCATCCTGTTGGCTTCTTCAGAGCTTCACTGATGATTGGCGAAACGTCAGCAATTTCGACTAAGCTAAAACCGATGCAGGAGGAATGCAGAAGGTTTGTAAAAAGCATTACAGTAGCCTGTGGAAGCTTCTTTGAAAAATTAACATGTTTAATGGTTCCTAGGGTTGAAAAAGCTTTAATATGGGGGCGGAACGTCCCAAAGAAAAGCCTTTGGTCCCTACGGCCACGAAAATTATAACTAAAATTATTAACTTTTTTTGGAAGAAGACTATAAAATGGCAGTTAACAAGAACATTGGGTCAAGATTGAAGATTTTTCTAGCCGAAAGAGAAAACGAAGCTTGGAAGTATCATTTTGCTGTCATAATTTACACAATTAAATTATTTAAGTTTAAGGTTTTACATAAGATGCTTATTGTGTGGAAATGGCACCATAAGATTATTAACTATTATACAAACTATATGTAACCTTCTGCAAGGGGGTTTTAAGCGACTAATAACCAATAATTTATTTAAAATGTATTAAAAACTGTCCAAAACTGTCTACAAGATGAAATTTTGAATTGTTGGAACTGGAAAAATATAGTTTAAAAAATCAGATATTCGACAAACATATTATACCATAATATTTTATGTATTATACAATATATTTTTAAAAAAGTATCGCATTAAAATTTTAAAAAACAATCGCAAACATTTCTTGTAGGAATCGTAATATCCAAAAATATTCCATTTAAGACAGATATTGTTTATTGCCACTTATAAAACGCCGTTTATATTGTAAATTATCTTTTAAATGTTTATCTTGCGATTTAGTGCACACCCATTAAGGCAATTTTTCAAATACTTATAAATAAGGAACAACGAACATTTAGGCTTATCGTTTTATTTCGCCCATATTTATTTAAAGACTATAATTAAAACTGAGAAATAGATAACAACTCTTACTACATTTTTTCTTTGATTCGATTGATTTTCTAATAAACACTTGTCCAAAAATGCCTCATCTGTAAAAGGGGACCTAAAAAATCGTTTATTATTTTATCTGAAACGATTTCAGAAACTGAAATACATACTACAAGTTTTCAATATTTTTCCTTCTGGTTATTTCTCAAACAATAATTATGAGAGTTCATTATTAAAATAACTTTTATTTCGGTCAGTATTACTTTCTAAAACTTCAGATAAGTCCAAAACTAGTTTTTTTCTCTTTAAACAAGAGCAAAAAGATTTACAGATGTCCTATAATGCTGGGAGACAAAAAAGCGACACCCTCTTTTAGCGACGCTTCTGCACAAAATATTAATTTTCTTTTAGCAGTTACTTTTATGACCGAAATAAAGGTATCTCTATCTATTAATTAATCTAATTAGTGTTATTTTTTAATGTTCTGTTTGCCCTAGAAAATTTGCTTTTGAAACCCTCTGTACAATAATTTTAAAATAAGAAACAATACAATATTTATTTTACAAAAAATACGATCCGACTATCACTCGCAGCAAAGAGGGGGTAAAAACCAGAAATTCGTTTCTCTCAATTCCAATAGACGAATTTATTCGGTGCTCTTTCCTCTTTGTTTACTCCCGTTGTGTCGGAATTGCTCAGATAAAATAAAAGCGTTCTGATCTGTTGAACAAACATTCTATTCCAGGCTTGTCTCAGTTTACCGATATTAGGGAAGATGAACTTGGATTTTAATTGGGAATTATTGGGATTGTTGAATAGGAAAACTTCTCATGACTATTCCGATATTTATTTTCCCGTTTACAGAATAAGGTCATTAAGAAATATTTAATATTAACATGCATAATAACAATAATAATAATAATATATTATAAATATTTTTAAAAAATCATTCAGAACCATGGAAACCGGTAAAACTTCAGGAAAAACATTTGTTATTAAAATGGATATAAGCATTGCACCCCAATTCAAGAGTTTTCCCAAATTTTCACATTAATGCAATTTATGAGGCTCGTAGCTGTACAGCAGTTAATAAGAGTGGGAGAAGTTTCTGAAAGCTCAAAGATCAAAATATAAAACGTTGGGTACAATTTTTATATCGTGTCGGAAAATGAAAATTATTCGCATAATGCTTTTTAAGCTTAAAGCTTTCGTTTGGTTCAACTTGTGAAATCAAATTTTGAAATTTTGAAAATGGATTACTGGAAAGTTTAAAAGGAACTGAAAACGAATCTTTCTTCAACGTTAAGTTCATTGACCGAAGTTCAAATTTACTGGTCTTTGGGTCTTTTGTTTTATGGCAACCTAGATTTTCTTTTTAAAAGAGTGTCAGGATTATTTAAAAGATATTTTTTAAATTGTTTTTGACACGGAAATGAGTGCTAATACACAACAATAAGATCCTTTATCAAATTAAAGTATGTTTTAAACCAAAGGCGAAAAATTTTTTATATAAAAGTTATATAGTAATAGGGAGATAAAAATAATGTTTTAATTTTTTATCTTCAGAACGAAAATAGAATAACAAAATATTATGGGAGTGTTACTATTCTAAAAACAAGCTTTCTGCATATTTTTTATTTTTTTCAAATGAATGGGTTTGAATTAGACTACCCTTATCATTCTTCTTAACCAAGTTTAAAGAAAAACTTAGGCCATAACATGAAAAAAAAAATGTTAGGCGGGCTAATTGGAAATGTCTTTTTGTCTCTTTTTGCAAAGTCTTGTATTTCGGAAAAAAAATCAGAAAAATAATTTAGTTGGCTGTTTTTTACCAACATGATTGAATGATTAAATGAATTTATAATATATATTGTTATTAAATTATTAACTGAAAAAAGTGACAGCAGCGCACTTAATTTTTTATATCTTATATTTTTTTTATCTCATTATGCATTGTTTTAAAAAATACAATTAAAATTTACAAATAAAACAAAATTACAAATATATATTTTTTATATTATTGTTTTCCCTTAAATTGGGTTAAGAACTATGATTCCGTTCAAGCCTCTAGAAAGAAAGAAAGAGACTGTGTTTTTGTAATAGCAATAATTCCGTAATATTTTATTTTTCCATACTTCTTCCTAATGATTAGCTTTTATATATTGTGTGTTACAAAATAATATTATAATATTATTATAATATTATAAAATTATACCGCATGATGTAAATTCTTCTGCATAAAATTTTAAAAAACTGTCAAACACGTCTGAGTTTGTTCAATCAGGTTATGAACATACAGTAAAAACTTAAAAAGGTAAAACGTCTATAATCTTCGACTATGCTAAAAAAATAAAAATATGAAATCAGAATAACTGCTTAGGAAAAAACAGTTGGAAAGGAAACGTTTTTCATCCCAAAGGAAATGGAAATGAGTGCTTAAAAATAACCCGGACATTATCTATAACGTTAAACATTTGCCGGAACTACATCACCGCATCAAATTCGGTATATAAAAGGAGCGCCGCATAATCCTCGAAAGTCTAATTGCCCAGCGTTCGAGTATATACACATAAAGATAAGTTTCTTATTCAGATAATCTAGATTAATGGTGCAGAAGCTGCATTTAGACGCGTTTGTTTGCATTTTATTTTCCTAAACGGTTTGCATCGGTACTGTGGTATTGTAGACTCACTCATACGTTGAAAAGTTAAGGAAGCAAGTAATTTTTTTTGTTAGAAGGGATGCTTGATTTTTTTTATACCCATTTTTCGAATAAATCACTCCAACGCTTTACTATTGCTAAGCTATAGAGGCAATGGTGCCTTGGAGGTTGTCGATCTTCGAATCGGCTCCAAGATAGGTCGGAGCCTTCCTTCTATCTTGCATCACATATAATGGAAAATATTTTTAAAATGTTTGTGTTTCGATTTTATGGAACAATTTTTAAATACTTTTTTATACTAGTGATAACTGATAAAAAGGATTCCTTGTTCCGACGAAATTTTACATTATGTTAAGCATTCAAAGTGGGCGAAATGCATGAAGCTTTTGATTCAATACAAAAATAGAAAATGGGACAAATACCCTCATTTTCTTTGACCTTATATGACGTTGAGGCATTAACTTATAATTTTGTCACAATTTTTAAGGGAATTACCGTCTTTTTTTAGCTAAAGTTACCTGAATTGAAACAAGTCGTTCACTTTTATCGTAATATCATGGCTCAAAATCAGAGCAGAGAAATATTTCATATAATGCCTGATGTCCTGTGTAATCAAGAGCTCAATTTAAAAGTCATGTCCTATATCCTTTTTAATACATACATGGTATGCGATGAAAAAACAATTGAATTTTTCCGAGTAGTTCCCAATATTATAATCAACGTCCTACCATTCTCCACCTCAAATAATCTTGTAAATTTAATTTGTAACTTAATTGGTATCCCTCTTAAAAGTAGCAACTTATTAAAAAAAAGTCTCGAATTCGTGTAATTTGCTCGAAAGCTATTTATAAATAAAGGTTTCTGACCAGACCGGATTTAATCTAAACTTCTGCAACTTTTACTTGGAGTGGAACTCAAAAACAACAAAATACGATATTCGTTTCCTTTGTGGTAGCAGTCTGAAGCGGAATGCCGAGTAAACAAATTTTGTTAGTCTATCTGAGGCTCAGGCCAAAAATAACTTTTAATAATTTAAATTTCTTCATGGATACTATACATTTTCTTCAACCATTATAGATTTTGGAATACATTTACTAAGTAACGTTGGTCGTAAGTGTCAGAATAGAAATAATTCAAAATAACATGGCTAGAATCTATGGAAAACATCTGATCGACTCTAAACCCGTGACTAAATTCCCGAAAACGGAGTGACAGGCATAAATGCTTATTTTAGAGCAGGGAATTGAAAGCTATGTTATAGAAAACTTAGTAAATCTATGTTTTTTTGCTTCAGCTAAACAGGCAATGAAGGCGCGTTAGCTGGGACTATGGGACCGCCGGAATGGGCATGCGTACAGACCCTCGGGCCAAGTCTCGTCCACTGACATTCGCGGGTTACCTCACTCACTACCTCCTACTGACAGCTGCCGTTTTCTTACTTCTTTCATTAGTGACAGGTAAGTCAAACTCACTCAGCAAAACAGACCATGTCATGTACCATCTAGATTAGCCTAGTAGTTTTTCCTAGAATTTCTCTAACGAACGAAGTCGGCGAACACATCTTCGTCAGTTTTAAACAATTTGGTTTCTAAAACAAAATTTTATTGTAAACAAATAAATGCAATGTTCTGTTTTCCCTCGCTAAGAATGATTTTGGAAGTTGTTTCTTGAGTTACTGAGGTTAAATATAGGTCATATCAGAAACACGAAATATACAGTATCATTTGTCAAAACATAAATTTAATTTGAAAAAGCGGTGACATGTTTGGCCTAAAAAATGGTCAAATATTGTTAAGGGTTCCAATAGGGTCGAACGGTTCACGGTTGGCTTAACCCTTTTGGGACGCGAAATGGCAAAAAAAGCGAACACGATAGGCAACGACCCACTGTGAAGACTTACCGCAAGCTATCGTGTCGTCGGTTCCGGACGGGGCCCCGTTTATTGCACTCGCGCTGGCGCCGGACCATGCGGAAGTGTCTTTTCGAATCTCAAATGTCGAAAAACTTCCTCCTTTTCCTGTGCGGTTGCGCACAAGCCGTCACATGGGTTACGCGGGTTTGAGAAACTGGGCGAACGCGCAAATTTAAATTAGCGATCCCAAAAGGTCTCTAACCTGACTTTTGAAAATAGAAACAATGGATTCTGAACAAATATAGACCTCCGATCTTGTTATCCATACAGAAAATACGAATTAAAAACAAACCACACAAATGAACAACAAGTATCGTACAGATTAGCGATTTGTTACCAGAGATATGTATAAAAATAGGGAAAATTTACAAAATCTCTTACAGATAAATAGAATTCAGGGACATGTATTTAAATACGTCACAATTATCAAAGCTTCGATGATCAGAGCGAAGCGACAAGAAAATTATCTCATTTAGTTTGGGGCGTGCAACACAATTCTGTTAAATTGTTAAAAAGAGACTTGACTTCTCAGCTCTCTACTCATTTCTACAGCTTCTGTCACAAGCGTGTTTTTTCTGCCAGTCTGACCAACATTAGCAGTTGGACATTCTGGACGCTTTAACTCGTATACACCGGAATAGCCCAAAGGGAAGAACCCGTCCTTGGTATTAACAAGATCACCATCCAAAGTGTTAGTTACTTCAAGTGGAAAGATTTTTCCTATCTGTGCGGATATATTTCCCAATATTTTTGGAGCAGAAAAGGAAGGACTGAAGGACAGACACGAGAGAGGTGAAAAGCAGTTAACAATCAAATATATTAAAGGTGTGCCTTCAATCGTCAACATTTCGGCTCCAAAAAAGTAAGCGTCGTTTCCTTGCCTATTGTTTATATCAATATTTGCTCATTGCCTGAAAAATTTGATTATCTTGTTGCTTATGTGAGTTCCGTTAAACCTGCCTGTATTCTAATAACCGAAACGTGGTTAAAGCCTTCCATTCCCGATCGACCTAGCAGGCGGGGTGGCGGCGCTTGTGTTTACGTTGCTGATCATATTGCCGGTACTTACTGGATCAAGCTCTTAGATTTAATGATGGGTCAGATGGTGGACGCTGTTTGTCTGTCATTTACCATTTCTGATTTTAGTTTTTCACTCGCCTGTGTATACAGGCCGAGCGATACTGATAATGATTCTAATCTTCAGCTCTTACAATCCATGAACAATTTTGTCACAAATTCCGTCAACCCTGTTATTGCTGGCGACTTTAATTTCCCAAGAATATCCTTGCCTGTTACTTTAAACGACTTTGTCCCCACTTCCATGGAGTACATGTTCCTAGATTTATTGTCAGGTTGTAATCTTAGTCAACTTGTTGAAGAACACACGCGCTTCCGACAGAACGACGCTCCGTCAACTCTTGATCTTGTAATTACTCCGGATCCCAATTTACTTGACAAATTGGAGCTTGATTCCCCAATTGGAAAATCTGATCATGTCGTTATTGAGTTTTGTATTCAAGCCTTATGTTATCCCAAGCAGGTCAATAATCGCAAAGTGTTATGCAGGACAAATTATGCAAGATTAGCTGCAGACCTTTCCCACCATACATGGAACTTTCCTGATAACGACGTTAATGATGCGTGGACATATTTTCTGTCTACTCTGGATTATTACATAGGCACAAGCTCCAAAACTCATTTTGTTAAGTTCAATTCTGAGAAACCTTGGTTAACTGGACATCTGTTCCAACAAATAAAACATAAGAGAGCTCTGTGGCGTAGATTTAAGGCCTCTGGCTCTGCTTCCGATTATGCTTTGCACAGAAGAGTTTCTAATAGTTTATCCTTGGAGATTAGAGAGGCGAAGTCAGTATTCGAAAATGACCTCCTCAATCGTCCCAAAGCGTTTTATTCTTATGTCAGACAACACGTATCGTCTAAGGTATCCCTTCCTGTCATTAGAGATACCTTGGGAGAGGTCTCCTATAACCAGGACTTCATTTCAAATGAATTTGCTTCATATTTTGCTAGTGTCTTTGCTGATGAACCAGCTAATCTACCGTCTCACTATGAGGGTCCCATAAGAGGACCTGAAGAAAACTCTTTCTGAGTTAAAAGAATATTCTGCTCCCGGACCTGATGGAATTTTCAGTAAAATCTTAAAAGCGTGTGCCCCTGTGCTTGCAGAGCCTATTTATATTATTTTGAGAAAATCTTTGGACTCTGCCACACTCCCAACCTACTGGTTATCCGCAAATGTAACACCGATTTATAAAAAGAGTGATAAGCTCGATGTTTCAAATTACCGCCTTATCAGCCTAGTGTGTATTATATGTAAGGTTCTTGAACGCCTTATAGTAAAACAGCTGCTACCGTTTTTGATCGACTGCCATATTATACCTACATCGCAGCATGGCTTTGTTCCCGGCAGATGTGTCATATCAAATACATTGACATGCTTGAATCACTGGACATCATCTCTTGACTCAGGTGATCCGGTGGATATTATTTACCTCGACTTCAGCAAAGCCTTCGACAAAGTGCCACATCGACGCTTGTTATTCAAACCAAAAAGGTTGGAGTGGCGAGTAGACTGCTAGAGTGGATAGCGGCGTTCTTAAGCCACCGGTCATTCAGAGTTCGAATTGGTAACGCTTTCTCACTGCCACAAATCGTGCCTAGTGGTGTTGCCCAGGGATCGGTGCTGGGACCAGTGCTATTCTTAGTGTACACCGTGGATTTGCTCTCCAGCATTGATTCTCATGTGAGCGCTTATGCTGATGACACTAAATTATTTGGAAATCCTTCAACACATGCGGACGTATTGCAGAGAGACTTGAATACTATTTCCAAGTGGTGTTCAACTTGGCTATTGCCGCTGAATGCTCAAAAGTGCTCTGTGATGCATGTTGGCAAGAACAATCCCGGTTTGAATTATTATATCGATGGAAACTTTGTGTCAAGTGTCGATTCTCAGATGGACCTAGGTGTGACAGTAACTAACGATCTTGCGTGGTCTGCACATGTATCAAATACTGCAAAGAAAGCAAACTGCGCGTTATTTTTGTTAAAAAAGACTTTTAAAAATCCTAGTCCTCGCATCGCTTGCAGGCTTTTCACCACTTACATTCGCCCCATCCTGGAATTTTCTTCCCCAGTCTGGAACCCGTGGCTATTGCGTGACTGTGATGTTCTGGAAAAAGTGCAACTAGCCTCTACGCGCTGGCCACTTCAGCTTAGACATACACCTTACAATGACCGTCTCAAAATACTTAGTCTGCCAACATTAAGTCAGCGTCGACTGCGAGGGGATCTGATTCAAATGTATAGATTTGCGCATGCCCAATTTCGATCTGACGTGCCACTTGTGGTCTTAAGCAATGATGAACGCCTACGTGGTTATCGATTTAAAATGAGGAAGGAACAATTCAGGACTTCAGATCGCCTGCATTTTATAAGTAACGGGACTTTCAATTATTGGAACAGTTTACCCCCAGATGTTGTGTGTGCGCCGAACTTGTCTGCATTTAAACGTCGCTTGGACAGTGTATTATTTCACAGCAATAACTAAATGTTTATTATATGTGTTGTGTTACTAACGATCAATGTGCATAATAGGTTTTCCTCTGCACTTTATTCTTAGTAATAATAATAATAATAATAATAAAAATAATAAAATAGGAGATTAGCCTGTAGGTTTTCCTCATGGAATACATTAATCCATAATGGGAGTACATTTTTAACAGCAATAGATGTGATGGCCAACAATTATTTAATGAAATCTTCTCTAAATTGAGGGATATCAAAAACCGTATGAGAAAAGAGTGAAAGGTGACGAATTTCTGACTTACGAGAGTATTTAAGTAATATAGAATAATACTGTTTGGGGCAGAAGATTTATATTATCCATGAAACCCGCACTCGGAAAAAAGACAAACATGAGCCCACCGCCTATTCCCCCTTTTGAAGAATCTATTGTTGAACTGAAAGAACCTCTAATTTAAAAGTAAATCAAGCAGTTGCAATAAGTCTTCAACGGCCATGTTCGGGAGCTTTGCAATATTTAGCAGTTTTAATAATTAGTGAAATGCAATCTAACAGAGGAATCCTGGGAAATTTACCCTTACAAAAGGCTCCTGGCTGAGCTGCAAAGTACAGCATACGCACATACTTAGGGATCGAAACCTTCTTTCTTTCTTAGTAAAACCTCTTAGCACGCTGACGAGCCGTTTACCCAAGATTTGTTTTAATCGCCAGTACCAGTAAATAATGATGGCAACCAAGTGCAACTGCGCTGCACAGATAAAACAATGATTTCAGGAAGTTTCAATGGAAAACAAACTCATTGCCATGAGGTCTAAGTATAATATACGATTTTATACTCAACACTTTACAAAATAATTCCTATGGAGATATGCTCAATCTGAAATTTCTACGATCCGAAACTTTACCCCATATTCTCTTTGAATGTCCCTTGTATAGTAATATTTTTAAAAACGAGCTCTTTTTAAATACAGGTCGCTTTTATCGTGCTATTGATACCTTAATGCACAATTCAAAAATTATAGTTCATACTATAATCAATATATTAAGACTGAGAACCTTCTTTACAATTATATATATAGCAACATTAAGCCTATTCATAAGAATGGCGACAGAAGCAATGTTAGTAGCTATAGACCAGGATCTGTTAAGTACTTTTGAGAAGCGTGAACTAGTGGACAGTGTCTACACGGATTCTGCAAAGCTATTTGAAAGTGTCAGTCATGAGCATCTTGTCCGTAAATTATAGGCGATGAGACTGGGTGGCACCTTGGGCGAATTTTGTCACAGCTTTTTAACAGGGCGTACATGGCAGGTGCGAATCAACAATTATATTTCCATATAAATTGTGATGCTCTCGGGTATCCCTCAGGGTTCGCACATAGTTCCAGTTTTTGTTAAATTTGTTTATAGAAGATCAAAGTGATGTGTAGTGTGAGTGTATGTATTTATCGATGCTCTTCAGGGCGACCAAACGTCAGTTTGTGGTGTGGTCTGGATCTAAATGTTTTAAAGTGTTAGTAGTATTACTTTTTCTCGCTTAACTAAAACTTTTCGGAATAGATATATTATTAACAACAAAGCAATAGAGTGTGTCATTAAAGACCTTGGAGTCATATTTGACCGTAAACTGACCTCTTTGGGTATGAGAAATCTTCGTTTCATTACCCGTAATCACTCTACTGTTTTAACATCCTTTGTTGCTCCTTAGTTAGATCTACATAAATCTACACTTGAGTAGGCATTGGTAGTGTGGTCTCCACATTACAGATGTCACATTGATAGGTTGAAGACTGTTCAAACGGCATTTCTGAGATCCCTAGCATATAATGCCGGTATAAATATCTGCAACAACTTTTAAACTAATTATGATCTACATATATTTGTCCAGCTCTTCTCCAGTCCATTGGTTTTAATGTTTATCAATAACGTCAGAAATCCTCAATGTTTTATATTGCATTTCATCACGCCAGCTAGTTTTTTTTTAATTGTCGCTGCCGTTCAGATAAATGTGTCACACATTACCTGGTGCAAGTTGAAAGCAACAAACTTGACTGTTTGCTTGATCTCATCCCCACAGAGCATGGTAGGATATGCTAGGTGAGGGAGTCAAAGAGCGTGAAGTAGCTCTCGCCAAAGCGGATGAACTCCGTTTAACCCCTCAGGAGGGATGGAAAAATATTCCTCAAAATGCTATTCGTAACTTAATTGACAGTATGGAGTATAGAGTATGGACCGCCGTCTGCTGGCAGTTATTAGAGTTAAAGATGGCAATACAAGATATTAGTTTGTTTTAAAAAAATGGTTGTTTAGGTTATTTAAGTTGAAGTTTGTTAAAATATAAATTTCTATTAAAGTATTTCATGTTTATTTTGCTCTTAACAATGAACATAAAGATATGAACTAACAAACAAACTGTAGGAAATGAATGGTTCTTAACCAGTATTGAATTCTTTAAAAAAATGGAAACGTAATTATACCACAGCGTGTTTTAAATTTAAAGTCATGAAGCATGAAGCCAACATCTATCAAACTACTAAATAATTAAAACTGCTCATTTTATCTAAAATTTCTAACAAGTTTGTGAAAATCAGCCTTGAAATAAAAGAAGTCATGATTCCTCAAATTTCACTAAAAATGTCACTGTTGTGTTTTTTTTTACACCGGAGTGTATAAGTAATGTGGTTTTCAACAGCATATCCCTCCTTAGTTTTAGTTTTAGATATCTTATAATTCCCATTGTTTTCTTTTGAGCTATTGTTGTGTTTTTTTTTCTTTATTTTATTTGACTTTTTTCTGTTAGCAGGGAACGTCTGCTGTTCACTGGTTTAGTCTTTAAGTTTAATCTTGATTCCCTTAGTAAGTAAAACTGATTCGACTTCAAAATGAAGAGATCGGTTTATTATTTAAAGCTGGAGCCGACCGCAAAACTTATCTTTACTCGTTTCTTAAAAACACTCGAAGATAGAAAAGAAGAAAGGAAGGAAAAATATCCAGCAAGCACGATTAACAACCCTGCTTACTAGAGTTCGCATATTAATCGATAGGATCGTAAGGATCTTTAAAAGCAGTGATTGGTAACCATGCACGTTTTACATTGTCAATTGTCGATAAAATTTTCAAGCCCTAAGTAGAACCATTAACCGCAAATTAAACAGTATATATCGCGGGGTGACATTGACCAACCGTAATAATAGTCCGGGGTGAAAAAATAACACAAAACGTCGACCAACAATGAACGCCATTAAAATGTATAAAATGTAAAGCGTTGAGCTCATTGTACCGAAATTGTTCGATTATTTGCGTGGCCATTATGGTGCAAATATTCCGTCGCATACACTTTCACGATCCAAATGAGTTATTGACGACATAATTTTGATGATACGTTGTTATACGTTGGGTATTGAGGTGGTTGCGGTACATGTAAAAATAACGTGCGCATAGTACATGTGCGTTGCTTCCGAAGTTTGATTTTAAATCCAATCTAACTTTTCCATTTAAAATTGACTTGAAAAATCGAAGTAAAATCTAATGAGAACTTACATTGAGTAATGGCCCAACGATGAAACTTTCTTTAAGTGAGAACCTAGTTAATAGCAGTTTAATTAGGATCTGTGTTTATAAGGTTTTAAAATTGAAAAGATAATATACATATAAAGGGCGATCAACAGCAGATGACGTATCTAACGTTTAGGTAACAGAGACGGATTTTATTCCAAAGAGCGGCAGTTCTTTTATCTTTGAAATCGGATGCCCTATACATTTTTTGTCTATTTTCCTATTCCGAGTACCTACCTATAGCGGTTTTGCATGAATTTTTGATTCGAGAACTGCATTGTTGGATGATTTTGTAAGTTTTACCAAAAGGATGAGTAGATGCTACTAAAAAATTAAATTAAATCTTTAAAATTTGTAGAAAAATTGAACGAAGTCTTGTAGATAAGACACTCTCTGAAAATTACCGCTATTAATCACCATTCGGGAACCTTTCTGTATAAAGAAATAACGAAATTTTAGACAATTGCAGCTAATTTGTGTTCTTTAATTTGAAAGAAACCACATCATACCTTCTGATATCCTATATTAAACAGAAGCACGTTTTTAACATTTTTGAACTCTGCTTTGTTTCAATATGAGCCAAAAATTACATTAGCAAAATTGAAGACATCTAACTAGTAAATCCGCTAATTTTATTATATTTCCCAATATTTGAGTAGGCTTTTTGGATGCATTTTGATATAAGAGATTTAAAATTAAAATTCTTTTCCAAAATTAGTCAATAACTACGAGCCTCGTTGGAACATTTTAAATTTTCCTTTATTATTTGAAGTTTGAAGGTTTGTTGAATTTCATCTTTGTTACTGCCAAGAAATAACTTTTCCGAATTTATATTCAGTTGAAGATTCTGGGAGAACTCAACGATTTTTTAAAGTCCTGATTTATATTTGTCACAGCTGATGATGCCCGAGTATACATGCTAAATAAAGTCGGCCCCAAGATGGAACCCCGAGGAACTTCATTGAAATCGTTTTTCCGTTTGCACAAATTAAAACCGCTGACGTTTAATCATTTTTTTCAATTAGTAAATAAAGTTATGATCGTAGCGTAGCGTTCTATCTAGGAACACTGGAGGCGCTTTGCTTTTAGGGGCGGAAGGGGCGATCCGCCTTCAGTATTGAGTTGAACTCGCTCGAGTCAGTTGGTTTTTCTATTCTTTCATGAAATAGTTTTTGCTATTATGTTCTAAAAATGAGTGATATTAATTTCGAGTGACGGTGTGCTACTAGCTTTTGCTTCAAATTGAGACACAATGCAATGGAAATTCTTGCTAAACTTCAGCAGGACTACGGAGGTAGTGTTTTGTCAAGAACCCAGGATTTTTGGTTATTTAAGGCATTTTCAGAAGAAAGAGAGCTGATTCAAAATGAACTAAGAAGCAGAAGATCTCTATCTTCAAAATAAATGAGTTTAATTTGACTCAGACCATCGACTAATGAATTAGGGATGAGGAGAATCTGCTCGTAAATGGTTCCAAAACACCTTTCGCAAGACTAAAAGGAAAATGCGCTTTGACATTTTGGTTTATATTTAAAATCACCACCATTTTCTGAAATGTGTCGTCACTGATGACGAGTGCGTCAAAAAGACAATGACGATATTCACAATTATCCACAAACAATTATTACCTCAAGACCGAACGGTGAATCAACATTTTCACCAAGAGGTTCTTGAAACACTTCAAAAAAAGGGTCATTTATGTGAGACCAAACATCGAGAAGAACTGAGCGTTGCAGAACGGTATGCTCCTGGTCGGAGCTTTTGGTCAGAAAAAACACTTATATGGTTCCTCAGGCTCCTTGAGTCGTTTTGACCTTTTTCTCTTACCGAAGTTGAAAGGGCGTCATCTTGGGACAGTCGAAAACATTCAAATGGATTTAACTGACCAGCTCTGGGGGATAGCGAAGACAGCCCATACAGGCTAGGTTTAGAACACGAGGATAATCCAATTAATCTCCTAACAAGCTGCGCACCACTAAGGGGCAGCCAATGGAACTCAACTCAATTCATTGAGATCGAGGAACTATCTAAACTCCTGATGAAAGACTGTACTTTGTCGAGAGAACCGTCTCCAGCGTTGCGTGACTTCAGAAGAAAGTTATAAGAACAAAATATATCTTGAACATGTAATTAATGCAAATAAATCGCATTTAGAACAATTATGGAGCAAACTAAAAGACATACATTGCGATGGGTGTAAATAAATTGAAATTGGAAATGATACTTCTGTGCCTTGTTATCATGAATATAATCAATAGTTTCATTATCGAATCCGCATTTAATAAGATTTGGAAAATTTCTAAGGTCTTTCAATTACCTAAATTATCTTATCCGTATTCTCAAAAATATTTGAAAAAATAATAACCCAACAAAACTAAAGATAATTTAGATATTAACCAGTTGCTTCCCTTCTCGCAGTCAGGATTTCGAAAAGTGTACAGCTGCACGTCAACGCTATTAAATATAACTGACGATATTCTTCAGGAAAGTGATATAAGCAAAACCTCTGCGCTATTGTCAACATTGCACTATTTAGGTTTTTCAGTCTCTTTTATGTGTAGTTACTGTGGTGACCGCTTTCAGCTTACTGCAACACCTAAAGGAGAGTCAATTAATGTTACTCTCCCATATGGGGTACCCCAGGCTCAATATTAGGGACTCCTTTTCAATATCTATACATGCAATTTGAGTAGTTGCTTACCGCACTGTATAATTCTTTCATATTCTGATGATACCTAAATATTACGGAAAATTTTAAGGCTATGTAAATCATAGATAAAGATATCAAGGGCATTTAAGAGTTTTCAAACTCGAAATAAATGCTACCAAATCTTAGCTTACGATTTACAAATCTTCTGGATTCCTCCTGCATTGGTTGTTTATCAATCGAACTTTCTGACGCAGTTTCAGTTAAGCTTAGTTGATATTTTTCGTCTGCTCTTTCAATATAATTCCAGGTATCTCCAACGAAATTTTGTCTTTGGGCGATCGAAGATATTAAGAAATTTAAGAAAAGTAGTAAATCTGGTTTTGACGTTATATTTCTTAAAAACTTTTGATGTGGTCAGTGATGTTTTGAATGTAAGAAAAGACAACAATGGCTAGTGTGGGGTTGATTTCGGACTCATTGTCTTTGATTGTGGTGGAATTTTGTGGTGGAACGCTTAATGTCTCTATTGTGCAAATTATTAGTTAGAATAGCAGATGTTAGTTGTTTTTAACGGCTCTGTAAACAAGAGAGTTTTGAGCCGAATGGTGGTGCGACAATGCATTAAGGTGTCGGCCTGTGTGAGTCGATTTTCTGTAAACAGAATAACACAATGTTAGGTTTGATTTTCTATTGAAAAGAATATCTCAGCATAAGAGATTATTACTAGTTTCGTTAAACGTATCTTAGGATGTATATAAGGCTAAGAAAAACTCGGAGGGATTCTTGAACTTGAGGCCAAATACCAAACGCAGAATTTCCATAATTTTGGTTTGGTTTGGAAATTTTGGAACAAAATCATCACATTATATAAATTTTAAATCTAATCATTTCCTAGCCCAAAAAAAAATCCGTCATAATAGGTCTCGCAGACAGAGCAATAATGTTATCCGATCCAGAATAGAAAATAATTGTCCCAAAAACTTAATTAATATCTTTAATAAACGCACCAACAAATCTTATAATAACGTAAACAAAAACCAACATCAAAATCCTCAAATATATATCGCTACCATATATACTTGTTTTATCGGAAAAACTCCAAACCATTTTCAAAGAACACAAAATTCAAATACGACACAAAAGTTAAAATTTACAAAAAACATATGTCTTCACTAAACTCAAAGCAAAAATTGCAATTGAAAAAAGAAGTAATATAACATAACTATGACAAAAAAAATACAGCGCTTCATACTCATTGTGACAACGCCAAAAACACATATTTAATTTTCAAAAAGTTAAAGTCCTACTAACAAAACCTAACACCAAAAAAAGAGAATTTATGAAAGTTTATCTAAAGAAATAAGCATGCAAATCATGTACGTATGTGTTTTAGTTATGAATCCTGCAGATGTTTCGCCAAGATCTCACTTGGCATCTTCGAACACTGGGGGGTTATCGGCAGTGCCTGCGGTATTTATACCTTGCGCCGGAGGTGGTGACGGTACTGCTCGTGCTGGAGGGGAGACGGCTCCGCCCCCCGAATTGTTGCGTTATTTATTTCTCCCGATCGTAATTGCGATGTCCCCGTTGGATGCTGCGATAGATGTAGAGCGTTGTCTCTCGCATTCAGGTGTCCAGTCTTTTTTTTCTCTATGGCCTCTCGTACAATCCTGATCCTAAAATCAGAAATGTCAGCAATTTGTTTACAAGTGTCGAAACCAATCTTATGGCCTGTCTGGTGTTGGGGCTGGAATAAAGCCGATGTTGTTTGTTTATTTCTTATGGCTAATCGCTAATCGCTGCACGATCCGCATGCTACACTGTATACTTCTTGGTTTTCCAGAGTAATTTTTTGTTTTGGATTTCTTAATATTGCTCCAATGGTATGATCAGGCTTGTATGCAGTAGATATCTCGTGTTTCCGTAATATCCGGCTGATTCTATCAGTAACCCCCTTAATGTATGGCAGGACAGCGATCGATATATAAATATATTTCCGATGACTGATGATAATGGAGAGCCCGTAGCAGTTGCAAAAACTTCGGCTATTTCGATTCATCAACAACCGATGCAAAAGGAATTTAGAAGATTTGTAAATAGTATTACTGTAGTCTGTGGAAGTTTCTTTGAAAAATTATATCTTACCTCCTGTGTTATTTGGTCAATTTAAAGAACTAATTAGACCTTACTTTCGAATACTGTTAGAGATCAACATTTAAATTGCGGAATTTGGGACTAAACTTTGTTAGTGATTTGCGTTTCAAGCAATAAATGCATTCAAAAAGCAGCTTAAAAATCGTTTATCCTAGTTGCTACGTTCTATCAACTAACCTTAAAATTAAATAAATGGATTCGCTGGTTCCTTCTCATTTTAATTATGTAGATGCGGTTTATGGCCCGTGTTTGGATCAAGAATTCATACTATAGAATACATACGATTAGATAAATGTAGATACGAAGTGAAAATTATTATTATTATTGTTTATGTTTATGTTATTATGTTTAAATTTTAAGTGGAATTGCTAAAATTTAAATATAATCGGTATAACCATGGATTCAGTTAATATTCATGTATATGCAAATTTGCCATATTGGAAAAGCGGCTATAGATATAGGCAAACTTTATATTATTGAAATCAGGAAGAAAACAATGCATTGTAATTTTGATATCTTTTTTTCTATTCTATAATCACCGATAATCGATAATAAATGCATCTTTTGTTTTTTTATAAAGTTTTTTTCTAACTCTCCCAAAAAAAAACTTTCTGATTACTTAATTTGCAGACCTCGTATATCTTATCAAGTTTTATTAATCAATAAAATTATGAAAACTGGCAAAGTTAGCCCCCGCCTCCGCCTACTTTACCCGCGATAATTTTTACGGCCCGCGTTTCAGTCGAAGTAGGCGTTGGGATGATTTCGGATTGCCAGGCGACATTTTCCATCGTTCCTATTTTCAGAGGCGTAGATTCGTATCGCACCTTGTACCATAAAAACATCGCCATCCGAGCTCCTTTTCCCGGAGTCATATTTTACGAGCCCAAAAGCGTATCATCAGAAAATTCGGTTTCGTGATCGGTGGCTGCCGAACGCGATAATTTTATTACTATCGATTTCGCATCTGTCGAATACGCATTTGCGGATCTGTGACGACATTATCACAGTGGCAAACCACCTGATGGTGCGGCGGAAAGTATGCGTATGGCATTTCCGTATTTTTGTTCAAAAAAATAAATATTTAAATTTTATTTCGGATGTGCAAATTGGAGACTTTTTATGGAAATCTCCCCTTAGTAAAAGAGACGAAAAGAAGAAAACTAATGTAAGTGTGTGGAGCTCGATTTTCATGAAAAATATAATGGTAAAAACCGCATATGGATATCTATTTGGATGAAAACTGTATATAGAAAATTGTGGCTTTCGACACAGTTTACGATGCTGTTTGAACCAAATTATCTTTTCCCGTTTTTCATTTACGGCCAATAATTTACCTACAAAAACGGTCATTTTCAGGATCTTTGGAATTTTTTTGCCCATAAACGACACACCCTATATATAATTCAAAAAATGTTCGGAGTAGAGGTTATAGTCCTAGAGCTCCCACGTTTCCTGGTATATGACTTTTTGCAATAGAGTAAATGGTTTTCGAGAGAATGCTTGTTTTCTGAAACCATGCATTACGACGTAATGGTAATTGACGTAATCGCGTCTTGATTCAGCGCGAGAAATAGTGGTTTTCATATGGATTTTTTCAAATCTCTTGAGCAGCATGTGTGATAGGCGGAAACCGTAAATACAAAAAATGTAGTTCTCGAAGCTGGATATTTTTCGCTAATTTTGATTTACGGCTAATACTCGATTGCACCCAACTTAAACAGTTTAAAATGGACTTCTACTTCCCTATCAAATGTGAAGTCCGTAGCTGCAGATTTAAGGCACCTATTACGCTTTTTATTTGGTATAAGCTTATGTAGCTCGTTGAGGATTAAAAAGGAAGTAATTGTGAATTTCGTACCTCGAACTGTTCAAAAGTTATGTCGTAAAAACCAAAAAACGGAGAACGGATAGAAAAAGAAATATTTTCTCGACGCTAATCATGTGTACCAATGGAGATTTCCTAGGACCTACCGTTGCCGAGATATAAAATTTTTATGCATCCGTAGATACTTTCGAAAAATCGATGAAATCGAATTTTTCGAAAGCAGCAAATTGCTTTTTATTTTGAAGGTAAATTTTATTTTAAAAAGATTATAAAACTGTTGTCTGTATTGTCTAGAAAATCCATCCATCCATCTATTCCTGATGCTGAAAAATATAAGTCCTTCTTATCACTATTTTTGAAACTTGTATAATTAAAATTTGAAAATTCTTCAAATTGCATACAAAATAATTGTTATTTGCAAACTTTACAATAGTCCCGAATAAGAATTCGTTGACACTTTGTTCTTACGGAAATCCTTAACCCTTCTCGATTTTTAACATCAAAAATTTTTCCCAAATGGTTGATGTAATAAGAAACGTAAGGTTTTAGTGCGTTTTTGAGATATCTATCCAACAACAAAAAAATATCAAAATCAAACCGTAATCAAAACTTTTCGCAAAAAGTGGAAAAGTTTAAAAGCATAAAGTTAATATAAATATAATAATATAAATATAATATATGCTTAGGGTCAAACACTTTTTGTATTTAACTTTTTCTTCTCAGTGTCGTACTTATTGAGGTAAGGCATAGGAGCATCTTAAATAAAAATTAGACAAAGTAGAAATATTGAGATAAAATTTGTTTGATACCGGACCTAATTGTTGCCCGACACCAGCGGTGCTACGCCTGACTACTGTGCGCTCGATAAGACTCCACATAGTATTCTCAGTGTGACTTGGACTATAGCAATATTCTTTGGTTGATTTATGCTATGGGATGTTTTCCCATAGTCCTGGATCTATCAACCGAAGCTTCATTTAATTTCTGCTCATACCGCTCCGCATAGTCCAACCTTAAATATTCAACAGCTACGTTTTTACAGTTCTATGCGCTCCCGGTCAATTTTCACCGTTTAATTGGTTTTATCCGACAAAACTCGGAAATTGGGCGCGACGCAAAATCGACGTTCGGTGCCTGGAATTACCGGAGTAGTTGGAAACCGGAAAAAGAAATGGAATTTGCGGTTGTCGTCGATAGCTCGCCAAGTACTTTATTAGCAAACAAATTCTGTCTGGTCGACGGCGTAACATAAAACATTCCTTTAATAAAGTTTGTTGTGGAACTTATATTAGTCGTTGGAATTTCAGTTAGCTAAGCTGATTCAACGTGAACGGCTACGCAATCAGTGCAAATGCTCTATTTGATTCCGATAGCTAAGTCAGGCTTCTAAACATTGAAAAAATCAATTTTGAATAATACTCGATAATGGATTTGATTGCAATTTATTGATATCTTGGATATTAATTTTGTGTTAGTTTTGGTTTGCCGATCACAATACAAAATCATCTAGCAATGCATCAACAGTTATTTTTATACTAATTGAACAAAATCATCAAAAAAGCATTGAGATCTGAGAAGCTATTCAAATCGAATTTCCAAGAAGACTTGGTTTTTGCATGAACATAATGTATCAATTATATGGAGTAATATTATGTTTACACTCTGTAATCTGAGCGATAGTATCAATCCCAACTGACAGTTTTATAATGTTAACGGTTACGTTTCGACTGTCCATTTTATAAAACCAGAGAAATTATCAATTGGTCGCGAAACGTTTTAGTTACTCTTATAAACCCGCTACAGCACTTAAATTTTAATCCCATATAAAACTTTTACCTCCCACTTAATCTGTAAATAAGAAGTTGCCGTTACCTTTATAAACTATAAATAAGTTTTGGTTATGGAAGGAAGGAAAGGTGTTTATAAACACAAGCCACACCAGAATTTTGTTTTGGCCCCCTGAAAGAGTTAAAAATAGATACAAGTTGATTCGGGTTACAAATTCATTGTCGGAATCTGATTGAAAAAAATGCGATTGCTTAAACAAAAGGAAAAAAATTATTTTATAGGAAATGCTTGGTTTCGGCATTTGCCAATATAATATTGATTTAATGAAAACCTAAATTTTGGTCGACTTTCTCTAGTTTTGAATAATTTATCGCCAACTTCCAACACATTTTAAAATGGATATTATAAAAACTGGTATTATATTTGATATAGTGGCTTCTTTCTGCATTTCTTACTAGGCTATAATAGTATATTGTGCTGCAAGTGTGGCAAAAGACATTAGAGTTACGAGTTTATTATTTATATGCTTCATAAATGAGTGACTTCAAAAGTTTACCAAACGTGTGACTATGCTTTTTCTACGACCGGTAGTTTTGGGAACATTTTTGCAAAACAGGACGAATACATTTACTGATATGACCGTCAGAATCGACAAACGTCAAAATTCAAGGCGTGGGAAATGCGAGAACATTCGATTATACCCAAACCCGTGCAGTAATATCTTAGATATGTCCGAAGTGGCTCGGAACGGTGGTAAACGAAACTGACGTAGTAAACTGACACTTTCAGAACGCTAGATCGGTGTATAATTAGGTATTTTACAGAAGCGAGTAGAAAAATTTTATATTATCTTATATGTTGCATAGAAACTGCTAGAATATTTATTAGATGATTAAAGTCTTCGTTTTAGTGTCCAGAAACGAACGGCCGTCGAAAAGTTTTACCGTTTGCCGTTTACCACACTTGATGCAGAATATACCATAATAAAACTATAATAGTATATTGTAAATAATGTTGCATACCATACTTTTTCTACGACCATTAGTTTTTGGGTACATTTTTGCAAAACAACAGTAATAAATTCACTGAATTGAAGCCGTGGGAAATATCTCCGAAAACATCCGATTGTTCCCAAACCCGTGCGGTATTATCTCGGAAATGTCCGAAGTGGCTCGCAGCTTTGGGAAGCCAAACTGACATCGTAAAATTACACTTTCCGCACCCTAGATCCGTGTAGAAAAAAAAAACTGTTGTTAAACCTAAGGTTGTTGATAAACCCCTTATAATAAATCCCTAAGCTGCGAAAAAATGTAAGTTGTTATTGGTTAGTTGTTAACTTTGTCACTAACCAAAACTAATATTTATCTATTTTTATTTTGATTTTTTCTTGGCATGTTCCAAATTGTCCTTCCTAATTTTGCCTGAGTTGATATGAATAATTGTCTAAAGCTATCTTAGAACGCGTTGAGAGAATCTGCAATAAAACTCATAACTAACGTGCATCCTTGCTAAATTATCGGGATTACTGTTTAAATACCTTTCCAATGCCACTCTCAGACTAAGCCTATATAAGTACAGGTTATTTTTCCTAAATTAAACACATATTTATTATTACGTATCAATGAAGCGCTGTTTTATGTGAAGAAAAGATTACTTTGGTAATGGAGCATTTTTAAACTCTGTAAGCGCTTTCGGCTACGTACGGTGGAGCCGAACGTATTTCCGAACTTCAAGGCAAAAGGTTGCTAAGAGGTTCTCTCTAAAAAACGCATCTGTTGCACATATTTATATATTTATATATTGTTGTTTGTTCATAAATAATTCTGCCAACTTTCTGAACAGTATAACATACTTTGCGCTCCCCATTATGCCTCTAAATCGAGTTTTAAAAACACCAATGCATCTTTTCAGAGTACTTCTGGTTTCTCACAAGTCATTACCCAGGGTTGTAATGCATATCCTGAATCCCCTAATAAGCAATATATTTCTCTGACCTCGAATGAAGAAACAAATATAATTAAAATATATCTCGACATACATAGGTTGGCATAAAAATAAAGTAAGTGCTGAAGAGTGCAACTTTTTATCATATTCATTCGCAAACAATGATTGATATATCACATACTATACAGAGTGACGAGCAGAAAATATGTAGAGCTTACAGGTAAACATATCGAGTTTCCAATCACCAAAGCACCCCATATAAATGTGGCAGTTATTAATCCGTCACGTCCACTTATTATGTGCATGTTTTTGGAATCAAATTCCTTTTCTGCTGATTTGGCATCATTACACTGTATTTTTATGGAGTGTGATGATTGTTATTTGAGTACCATCTATACAGCCAATAATTCCTGGGAATCCACCTTTTTCCATAAAAGCTCTTTTAATTTGGGCAATTCTTTGTTCAGTTTGGGGAAAACAGATCCAATGATTATACAGTTGTTGAACTATACTCTTTTATACAGAGACTAGCTCCTTATTTATCCTAAACAATTCAATGAATCTCCTCTCTTGCGTATTATCTCTCACTACCTTTTTTGCAATTTTTAAATTGGAGATCCATCGGCCTTATTTTTTAATTTTTAAATTTTTATGTCCTAAGAGGTTTCAGTTTTAGAATACGAACTAACAGATACCTACCTGTAATGCGGTTATTCTGTTCTATGTGTATTAATTAAACTAAATATGCAAAAACGAACTAACAATCATTGGTCAACCGGAATAAAAAAGGATTTTTGGTTAGTTTGGGATTTTCTTCATCATTGTTTCTATGTTTTTAACACTTGGAGTATAATTATCCATGCCGAACCTACGAAACGAATTTTGGCGAATAATAGGCGTGAAGTCTAGAGAAATGCTTACGGAGTAACCTCGGCATGTAACGACGGTTTCCCTTCGCGCCCGCATCTTTCGCTTAGGAATGTGATACGAGTTTGAATCCAGCTTCCTTACTTTCGAAGCGTTTTGGAAAAATTCATGCCAAATCAAACTCGCGATTAAAATGGCGTTTATTATACATTTCGCTACGCTATTTAAGCCGAGTATACTTAATTTGGATTGAACATAGCCTGCGTCGGTCGATATAGCTAAGCAATATTTTTTACAGTTTCAGGGAACTCGATCCAGGATGCTGTCCACATCACAGCAATTCTTGGCGAGTCCGTCGTGTTCAACTGTCACGTGGAATTCCCCGAAGGACACCCGGTACCGTATGTGTTGCAATGGGAGAAGAAGGTAGGCGATACGGTACGATTTTGTTCCTTCTGCTCTCTCTCTTGTATTGTGCGATCGCCCTGGAATGGGCGGTCTGCCACTGGCCCTAGGTTTGTCCTTTCGACGCGCACTAGCTGTTCAAAGTAAATTGGAAGTGTCATTTTAAGTCGGATCAAACTACGATCGCTTCATTAACGTATGACTTTATTTACCCAGACGGCACATGAGACAAATTTATTGAGATGTAATTATTATTATAAACTCTGTGTACAGAGTTAGGGTTTGTGGTAATGGCCATCCACACATTCAATTCATATTGATCAAAGGGATCTTTAAACTGATACAGCTGGGAAATCATGGATAAACTCCTGATTAATTTCGAATTGTTTCTAAGGAGTAACACATTTACTCGCTTCTGAGTGAGAAATTTTAAAGAACAAATCATACAGACGGTTACGGTATTCCGAAGTATTCCCTGCTTTGTATTAAATATGTTAGGAACAAAGCAATATAAATTTGTTGATGCTGCTGTCGGAACGCGCCTCTCATGTTATGTAGATTAGTCATTGTCACGGAACTCTAAAGCTAAATACCAGTACTAATAGTACCTAGTAATGGTAAGAGCAAGATGCATTGTTTTCGGAGAAAGAAGGTGGTCTGGATTAACGCTAATAATAATAAAGATACATTTTAATTATATCCTTTTGATCCCAAACAACACAAATCTTTGAACTCTAATTTGCTTTGATGTAATAGTGCTGTCGCAAGGTAATGTATTTTTTAATAGAAAATCATTCTGTAGATCCATCGGTTTTGGCGATTTTATACCACAAATAGGAACTACCAATTCTATATTAATATTTCGCCAAAAACGATCGACTTAAACTATTCAAATTTGAAATTATTAGCCGTTTGTGTGGGTGCTATTTTATTTCGAGGTGTTGAAAAGTGCCGAACCACCGATGCACACCTCTCGCCGTAAATTGTTTATCCTTTTGGTTTTGGTGTGATTATTTTGGACAAAAGCAAACCAGGGAAATGGAGAGCAGATTAGATATTCGACATTATTATAATCCCCATTATTTATGTCGTGGACACTCGTTTGTTTAGCCTTTCATAAATAATTCACCAACGAAATATTTATGACGTTATTGTAAAAGTTCACTTTGGAAAGCGCTAACCAAACACCTGCGCGATATATTTCAAGTACTCTAAAATTTGGCTGATTTAAATTTTTGAAAGTGTTTTTATAAAATCGCTATTATACTCTACATAAACACTTTTGCTAAAATTTACAAACTAAGGCAATGTAGGAGTTAAAGTTTGTCTATTTGTATTTCTTTACGTATCGGTAAGAGAACTTCTTCGGTTAACTATAAAAGAACTAAATAAAGCTGTAAAAATCAAAAACGTCTAAAATTCACGAAGTCATTAGACTGAAATGTTATTAATACTTTGAGCTACCCAGAATATTAGTTATACATTTAATTTATAATGTCCCATAAAAACCTTGCCGTTGCTATGAGCATTGACATTTGTTGACTCCTGGAAGTCTGTAACTTTTTTCTTATTTGTGTAATTTTAATTAATTAGGTTTAAGGCTAATTAGGTTTTAGAATGAAAAATATGGGAAATATGGAGAAAATAATGTTTTACAAATTAAAACTACAGTTGTGTGGTTATTCTGAACCATCCAAAGAGAATTAAGGCGCAGCGAATTTTACTGTTGTTCAGTTTAGTTTTTTTCTATTATTTTTTTACTAAATATTAATATCCTTTGATCTAATCAAAAGGATTTCAAATTTTCTATATTGATGAAAACTTGGTAGTATACAAGAGTTATTGCAGAGAATATGCTTCAAGAGCAATACTTTATAACATTATAAGTATTAGGAAGACTCTCTGGAACAGGCTCGAATCTTCCACCCCACACCTGACACCAATCGTTACCGCTTTAAATTAGCACAAATTGTTCGAGTTCGGTTGGTCGAGTTGGTCTATAATAACTGAGGCACCAACTATTTACACTTTACTCTATGCTCACTACAAATGATTTATCTGTCTCTATTTATATCAGTCGATTATTTATATTTGCGCGTTCCTGTTGATCTTTTCAACTGACTGGCCAGCGACAGAGTTGCTTCGCTTTTATTGCTTGCGATAGATGTAGAACATTCGAGGCGTGTGTCAGCAAATTGGAGTAGGTGATTTTGCTTGAATTCTTGGAATTCACATAGGGCCGGGCTCAGCCAATTCGGTTCGGTCATAACAATAATACATTCTGTTGGCGTCGTATTAGAAGAATTAATTTGGTATTCTCCAGCCTTCAAATGTAATTTTCGACATATTTTTACATATCTTAAAAATTCCAAAACTTGATTAGGGCATATTATAGTAGGTAACAACAAGTGCTGACCTTTTAATACTAAAATGAAACGGTATATTACCAAATTTTCAAGTATTTGCTGGTAACAGTTTTCTCGTAAGAGGTCGACAAAATTTCCAAAGGAACACTAAGTAAGAAAGTTAAAGTTTGCATTCCGAAATTATAAAATTAAAATAAAATTATATCTGGAGCGATTAATGTCTGTTATCAAAAATTATCATCGCCTAAGATTCGTTGCAGTTTGAACACAATGAGAAATACTTAAACATAATTTTGTTTATCAAATATTTGATTAAAAATAAACCATGTTTCTGTATCACTTGATGGGCCTTTTGCTACTTCCAAAATACGGCGTTGCGATTTATGCATGCCATGAATGAAGTTTTCCTGTATCATTCGAGTAGTTGAAACGTGACGTTAAGCAACGCATATCAGACAAGTGTCCACGATTTCATTCATTGAACACTGTTTCATCGCATATTAAAGTGACAGTATTTTTGCACCTAACATTGTAAAATCTCTTCTCTATCACTTAATAAAGGTAACGGGGTTTATTGTGCGTATACTTAGTCATTACTGTACAAAATCTGTCTCTCTCTGTCTTATTTTCCCGTTGAGCATATTTTATATTCTATATATAGTTAGTAAGATTTTCGAAAATTTGACATATCGTTATATGCTGAGCGTTTCATAATGGTAACTTTATCATTTCTATGGATACTAAGAGCAGTCACTTATACATAAATATAAAATATGCAAACCGCTTAAAGGCAGTTCAGCAGACGCATTGCTTTTCAGGCAAATTTGTCTGTAAACGCGGTTTAAGCCAATTCTAAAGTTGCTGCAATCGCTTTAATGTAGTCTGACCGAACAAAGCGCCATTGTTTATGCATGTAAGTTCGCTTTATTACGTAAATCGCCGACTTTCCCAGCATGTTTACTAATAATAGTTTCTTTTGTTGTACTTTTCGAACTAAAATGACTTTAATCTAACCATTTTCGATTAAAGGTTTGCCAGACTACGCGGAGTAGCTTTAAAATATGGATCCAGCTATTTTTAGAAGTCAGGGTTGATTTTGGATTTCGTCAATACAGTTGATAAATCGTCGAATTTTAATAGTTAACGCAGTTTTAACATTTTTAAATCGTTATTCTAGATTCTCTCAGAGGGCTAATTTGTCATCCATCTGGATAAGCGCTTGTCCATTGGGTTGGACAAGTGATTCATTCATTAATACAACTTTGCGGTCAGTGATCCAACTTATATCATGTACGAAATACATTATAGGGCTACTGAGCTTATATTCTAGAGCAAGTTATTGAGTGTAGTGAAACAAGAGGGTGTTGACCATCCCATCATTGGTATGTTTTACAAATGGTTCTCAAATTTTTCAAAAAAACATCTCCAGTCGACTATTTACCAATCTTCTGAATTTCTCCAGTGTCGGTTGTTGACGAATCGGACTTTTTGACGTCTTGCCAATCATCCGGATGACTTCTGCAGAGCTTAACTGAAACTGACCCGCATTGGACTCTGTACCTGTATTATTTAAGGGTCGCGGAACTAAAGGAGGGGCACGAACGTTGTCTTGGATGGCTGATTACCATGTTGGTGAAAAGTATGGTTGAAAGGGTATCGAACTCTAACATGATTCATAACAGAGCTCAAAATGTTTGTTTATCTTTTATTCAGAGTCACATATAAAAATTTGAAGAACTAACGTCAACACTAGTGAAACCATCAAACTTTTCTCAACTATCAAACACTGTGGTAACTGTATCACCGCACCAACTTTCTGATACGGAAAAATTAGTTCTTGCACAAGGTTCCAACCTCGTCCTTGTCCCTGTATTTCCGCAAAATAGGAAGTCATTTCAAATGTCGAGTCTATCCTAAACAAACAGTCAATGAAATTCGATTTAAAACTGCAAAAAATCCTTAAAAATTCCGAACTTCCTAATATAATGTTCCAAAGCCTGAACGCATTGCTCTAAAAACTAATCCCGACATCGTAATTCTAGAAGCAGGTAAAGGAAATGCTACGGAAGACGTGAACACAAGTAAATATCAGGAATAAATTCAAGATATTATTCTTTCAGGATTCGATACCCTTAGAAACATGATTCATGACAAACTTGAAAATCTTCGTTCATCTTCTAGCCGGAATCACATTCAAAAATTTGAAAAAGTAATTAATGTCAACACTAGTGAAACCATCGAACGCTTCTCAACTACCAAACACTGTGGTAAATGTATCAGCGCGCCAACTTTCTGAGACAGAAAAATCAGTTGCTGCAATATGTTCCAACTTCGCCCTTGCCCCACGTATTATTCCAAAATAGGAAATCATTTCAAATGTCGAGTCTATCCTAAACAAACTGACATCTCGAACAGCCAATGTAATTGAATTTCAAACTTCAAAAATCCTTAAAAAGTCCAAAGCTCCTAAATCTAATATTCCAAAGTATGGACGCATAGCTCTAAAATTTCTAAAATCTAATAACGACATTATAATTCTAAAAGTAGATAAAGGGATATCATTAAAATATTCAAGATATGCTAATAGGATGACCTCATCGTCAGCACCATTGGTTCTTGAACATATTCTCAAGCAAAATATCTATCCATATCAAAACCCTTTACAGGGAAAACTAATAGTTTCGTATTTAATTCCTTTTATTTAATTGTACAATTAAAAACTGTTACATTAGATCCACAGGATAATCTGGTTAGTTTCGTCGTAGAATCCCTATTCCTGAAACTCTCAACACAAGCACAAACTCTTCAGATGTATTAAAATCCGAGAATCTGGAACCAAACCGTCTCATCTTAACTGAGAAATGCTTGTCTGGAATATATTTTTCTCATAACGGTCAAATTTTTTGAACAAACTTCAGGAACAGCTATGGGTTCTCCGTTACCACCACTCATCGTGAATATATTTATGGAAGTCTTTAAGAGGAAAGTCCTCGACACCTTTTATCTAAAACCAAAATTATGGAAACGATACTTTTGTTAGTTGACCTCGTGGTCAAAAATCGCTCCCAATTTTCTCAGCCATTTATGCACCGGAACATACGTTTTACCATTGAATTTGAAATTAATAATAATCTCTCATTTTTAGATATTCTTATCAATAGAAAATCAGACCTAACACTGGGTAATTCTGTTCTGTAATTCGGAAAACATATGCACATGCATTGTTATATCACCATACGACCAAAAAATCATCGGTTATCAACTCGCTTGCTTACATAGCTGCGAAACTATCTCAACCGGAGTCACTAAACCCAGAATTAAAACACCTAATTTCTGCTCTTCTTTCTAATAATTTCCAAATTAGAGATATTAAGCGTCCCATCACAAAATCCATTTTATCAAAACCTAAAGACAATGAGCAACCCCACACTTGCCACTGTTGTCCTTCCTTATATTCAAATATAACGTCAAAATCAGATTTACCGATGTTAGATCCAAAAGTTTTCGATCTGTTAAAGACAAAATTCCGCTTGAGATACCAGGAGTCTACAGCATTCCATGTATATGTGGCAAAAGAATACATTCTAAAGAACGGACGAAAAATATCATCTATGCTCAAAGAACATGAAAGAGCCTTCAGACTATGACAAATAAACTCATCAGCAGTTGCAGAACACGATCACGGAACCGGACATCAACGAAATCTGAAATTCTATAGAAATCTATAAACAACCAAACCATCTTAACCTCGTCCCAGGTTTACTTTTCACCAAAATGCTTATGCCCCTCCTTTATCTCTGCCCCCAAAGCAATATACAAGCAGGTACTGAGTAGAATGCGAGTTTTAGTTAAGCTCTGAAGAAGCCAATTGGCGAAACGTCAGCAAGTTCGATTCATCAACAACCCACGCAGGAAATTGTAGGCACCTCGAAACTAAGATTACTAAAAATGTTTTGTTTAATATAAAAGCGGCTTATTTAAAGGTGATCTTTCAGTGAAACTTCAGTCTGTTTCATGTTCATGTTCATGTTTAGACGAAACATGATTCTTAATGCCGGATTGTCACTCCTTAAGAACATTTTGTCGAAATCGTGTTGGTGTCACAGATATTGACCCATATCATTTCACTCGTATTTTGACAAAAAACACTCGCATTTGTTTCAATAAAAAGTGATTACCAAATGCCTTAAAAAGATATATAGACTTTTGATTTTTAATTGCCCATCTCATTGTCGGTTACTAATGGAATCTATGTTATCTTCATCAGTTTAAATATTCCTCATAACAGAACCCTGTTCTGGTTATTTTCGTTCTCGAATTGTCGAAGTTGTAGTTGACAGTCGCATTTCCAATGAAGTGCTCACTATTGATAACTCTAGTGCCAACTTTTTTATTGATAGAGTAACTTCGGTTAAATTCGGTTTGTATTTTAAACGGTAAACAATAATTGAATAGTACAGTGCAAAAAAAGGGGTTTAGCTCTGTTTCTGCAAATCTTACTTCCATAGAGCAAAAATAACTTCAGATAAATATATATACCTTTTATAGAATCGGTGCAAAAACGAATAATATCCCCACCTGCATCCTATCGGCATCGACTTGATTCACTGTTTTGCAGTATTTCACAACACAATCTGCAGCTAATGGACAGTTCTAGTTCGTTTTTATTAATTTAATATATTAGGTTCGTTCCAACTTGAAAAAGGTTTAAAACGTTTTATCAACGACTTTCAATGTCCCTCTGTAGCTCATAGCTCATTTAATATTAATTCCAAGTCAATCTCATTTTAGTTTTCCAATTAATTGACGCAACTTTGTCATTTTTATTGGCCGTTGATGATATGTATGCAGAGATGGATGATAGTTTATTTGTACAAATAAATTCGACGAATACAACTCGAAACATGTGGGTCTTTTGACATTTTGGCGCTGCTAATTCGAATATATTTTGAATTATGTGTTTCAAAAATAGCATTTAAAAAGCAATCAATTTCAATTTTAACAAAAAATCTGAGTTTTTATTGTTGCTAATATATTCAGGTAAGCTATTTATTTACAACTAAATCTCACCCGCCATTTTGTGCAGGTACAATACTGCGGTATTTTTCAAGTAAAGTGGTGTTTATTGGCTCCCGTAAAATTCAGAAAAATGTAGTCTCCCTCTTTTTGTATTCGACTCCTCAATCATTATTATTATTATAATCCTATAGAAAGAAGTAACAAAAAAATGCATTTTTAAATTCGAAGATCCAGTTAATTGATAATAAAGACGCTTAGAGTTATGGAAAAGAATTTTGAAGTCAAGCGTGATTTTTGTACAATAAAGATTCACAACAAAGTCGAAGAATTGAATATGTGACTAACTATTATTTTTCATTATGCGGCTATAATAAAATAAAAAAAGTAAAGGGTAATAAAGGATTGAAAAATTACAAAATATGTGAGAAGTTAGGCAAAATATCCGCAATTCGAAAGAAGGTAAAATTGATTCCGGGACCTGAAAAAAAATCAAAATGAATAAACTAATGGCAGCTAATACTGCTCTGTGCTAGTGAAAAGTTTAATTGACCGTATTGTTGTTATTGATTTTTCATTTCCTAAATAATCCTTGCTAATCTTTTTACCTCATCAATTCTGTCGACGTATGCCACTAATTTTAGTTTGGTTTATTTGGTCCTATAGTTATTCTCTGAAATAGCTTCCGTAAAATAAAATCATTAAATTATGTTAAATTGGTACTGTGCTATTAATTTTTACATAGCGCTAGAATAGAACCACCCTACTTCCGTAAGGTAGCCATAGTTGAGATTTCCACTAACCCAAGCCTACCATTAAATCGTAAGTTTATTATCGAAAATACAGTTTATAATGATTTTAGTTGTGAAGAGGCAACAAGATTAAAGTCATTTTTTTCTGTTTAATTTCAACCAGAAGAGCCGTACCTTGATTGAGTACTTTTTAAAGGGACAGGACATACCGATTTACATTTGGTATGAAAGTTACCCTACTCATAGCGGCGAGGGGTACGAGGGACGGGTGTCGAGGGTATCTCCAGACTCACCATACGGCGCGGCCTCACTCAACCTTACGAATATTAGGGAGTCGGATCAAGGATGGTGCGTATTTTTTTGAAATAGTTCTTCATGCCATAAACCATGTAATATATAGCAGTGTATGGTTTCTAATTTTCGTTCTTTTTTTGGAAGGTAGGTGGGCGCGCACCTTTAATTTATTTTTCAGAGCCTTGCTTTGTAATATAGTAGATATGGTACTACTACTATTGATATTTTCGTAGAGAAGGTAATCCTATCCAGAACTTTCAACGAGATCTAGGCATATTTTGAGAGTTAAAAAAAAGTTATTACACTTCGGCAGTAACCAATGTTATCTTGATGACTGAGTGGAGGTCCAAGTGATTAATTCTCTATGACTTGGTTAATTGATGAGTCCCCACCACGAACTTACTATTTACAGAGATATTTTAATCCTATCAAGAGTTGGCGCGATTCAAGGAAGGAAAGGCAGACATAACCTTACTCGTAAAACACTTAACAATTTAGAAATTGTAAATTTCTTTGGTATAGATATGAAGTAATAAATAAATAAATATATATATATATATATATATATATATATATATATATATATATATATATATATATATATATATATATATATTATTACTTCACTCAAATACCTGTACGAAAGAAATTTACAATTTTTAAAGTGTTTTACGGAGTTCAACAAGCGAACGGATGATATCCCGGAATATAGTGTCATCACATTTTTCCATCCGTGAATCAATACGTGAAAAAAAATATATATATATATATATATATATATATATATATATATATATATATATATATATATATATATATATATATATATATATATATATATATATATATATATATATAACAGTGTTCGAAGTGTTTTCGGAGCGCGAGCATTGAAGATGCCAAGTGAGATTTTGGCGAAACGTCTGCAGGATTCCAGTCGGATGCAGGATTTGCAGGATTCCAGTCGGATGCAGGATTCCAGTCGGAGTTCAACGAGCGAACGGATGATATCCCGGAATATAGTGTCATCACATTTTTCCATCCGTGAATCAATACGTGAGAATATATATATATATATATATATATATATATATATATATATATATATATATATATATATATATATATATATATATATATATATATAATCTATGATCTTGTTTTGGTTTATCTTTTTTGTTACCAATGTTACCAATAAACTGTTAATATTAAACTAAGTGTCAACAATAAATAAGGTTACCATTTTAGATATTTAATAAAATCATTTTCCAAAGCTTACTGCCTTGTGTGGTCATTTATACAAATAAGCCCATAATGTTGTACATTTTTGAGAAGCTCATACCAAGCGGAGTATAAGATATAGAGTGTTCAATTAAATAAAAAACTTAAGTTTTGTCAAAAAGACAAAATCATTTAGAAAAAAACTGACTATGCCACTTCATCTATCATTTCACAAAAAGTACCAAAGGTTTGCGAAAACGCAAAGCTCTATCTTTACTAACAACGGACATACCCCTCGGTCACGATCAAAATGGGACACACTGTACTTGGTTTAGTTTTGCATGTTTAAATCAAGTTGGCATGCTTGTTTGATTTGTCTAAATTGAAATAAAGAACCTTTGAGTTTAATTAGCATAGCAATCTGGACAGTATGGTATGAAATATTCGGATTGAAATATCTCATTTTCTATCAAATCCATTCAAATGTATAAAATGCAAATTGATGCGTGTTCGGTTCTGCTGTGGAAATTATTTACAAGGCTTGGAAAGAACGATTAGAGTGTGATTAATACATGTAGGAATTTTAATAATTCGATTCCTCGTGCAGCAGGGTAGCAGGTAAATCAATACGAACTTTCTGAAAGCGGCCGAGGTCATATACGAGCGAATTTTAATAGGGATAAAGGTCAATGTGTATTTTTGATTTAGATCGGCATTACGTTGCCCTTTTGCATGATTTTAGTATTTATTAATTTAATTTTTTCCGTTAGGTACGAATGCAAAGTGGTTTTCCTCAACCGATCGCCGAATCAACACAAGAACGGCACTTGGTTTCACTTGGACGTGCACGCGCCCCCCAGGTATGTAGTGACGCCTGAAGACGTCATCTACGTCAACCTGGGGGACGCAATTATTTTGAACTGCCAAGCTGAAGGCACTCCTACGCCTGAAATTTTGTGGTACAAAGACGCAAATCCAGTCGAACCTTCTGGAACTATAGGTTGGTATACTCCAGTCAGAGCAGTTGTGCAGTTACGTCACGTATATATTTTTGAATTACGTACGTTGGGATATGCAACACTAAAAACCAAATTAAAATTCTATTTTGTAAGGGTTTTTGCAACGTGGACGTTAGTTATCGTGTTATAAATGGTAGAACCTACTAGAAACACGGTCATTCGCAAGAAATTGCTATAATGCGATTATGGCGACGTGGTTCAGTGGCGTATTAATACGAACAGACAAAATAAAACGCTTCAAATGTATGGAAGAAAAATAAATATCAATTAGATAAGTTTATTTTTGATAAACTCCCAATGCTTCAATAACAAAAACAACAACAACCCATAACGCAAAGAGCAAAGAAGGGGAACAAAAACTACTTTTTATAAAAATTCGGGATTTCTCCTGCGACGGTTTATGTTGAGTTAAACTAGTTAATGTTTCGCCAATGATCATCCTGTTGGCTTCTTCAGAGCTTGACTAGGTAACATTTCGTCAATTGACTGAAACGGTTTCAGTCAAGCTCTGAAGAAGCCAACAGGATGATTATTGGCGAAACATTAGCTAGTTCGACTCAACAAAAACCGACGCAGGAGGAATCCAGAACTTTTATAAAAAGTTTTATAGTAGCCTGCGGAAATTTCTTTGAAAAAGGCACAAAAACTAGTCATCATCGGAAGAATATCTTCTAGCTAGTTTGATTGTGACATATCGATAACAACTGATAAAATATTAGATGCATCGATCAACTTTTCTCTTTCCCAAGCCTCACTTATCAGGCGGTCTGTGTGCCTACAATAGTTCTTCCGTTTCTCGGGTGACACCTGAATCAAGGTGTCATGAATACTTGAGCAAGTACTTCACCCCATAAATGCAGTACAGAATCAGTATTACAGGATTGATGGGACCTATTTTGGCATCATAATATATGTATGTACAATCTGAACAAACTATCTGTATCGTATTAAATTGTTAATGATAAGGAGGAAGCCGCAAAACGCGATGGGCATTTTCCAATGCAAACTATTCCATTCTTAAAAGATTAGATTTTTAAATAATTTCATATTCAAAGAAAAGTACTTAGGAACCACCTATGCACTTTTTCTGACAAATGTTGCTTCACTAACATCCATAGCTGGTCTTTCATTAAACTTGGCTGATACCGAATATTCCTTTTTGCATGCACTCTACGAGAGACTCCCTGGCTCAGCAAGTCCACAGTGATCCGATCCATTGTCCATTATTATTAACAAATCTTCACTAAAATGGGGCAACTGCTGTTACTGAACCGCCTTTTTTCCCACAGTTATTGAGAAAATGAGAGTTTCCGCGGCTACTATACCAAAACTTTTATCTCTGTTCATAGGTTAGAAAGAGTCAGTTTTTCCCATAAAATGGAAATATAGATCACCTTCCAAAATTTTCAGTGTTAACTGAATCATGGGGGAATCGCCCGATTTGCAGCCTGATTTAAAAATAAGAGTGGCATATTCCAGCATATTAGTTTTGGTTAGAGAGAGATAGAGAGAGAGAGAGAACTTTTTCACCATATTTTGTCCGCGTTGCCAGTTTTTTCTAGACGTTCCTTTACTAAATATGCACGTTTCGTCTAAAAATACTGGATTGCGTGAAAAAGCATCATTCTGGTTTTTCATGTATTCCCCCAAATCTTTCAAAAATGTCAGTCGTTTATGAGCAATCCATGATTTTTCCATCAGATATTTCCGACTTGAAATATTGCATTTTTTCTTTCCTTTAAGCGAGGAAAAGTAATGAATGAAATTTTCGACCCAGAAACCATGAAATAGTTCATTTGGAAAAAGGGAAAGTTTAAAATTTTTCCATAACTGCATATAACATAAATTCATAAATGGCATAAAACCTTATGCTCTGATCTTAGAGAAATATCTAATGCATCGGCAACACGCTACACTAAAAATCGCTCGTTCATAAAAATAAGGTCGGTAAGGTTTAAGGGTAAAAGCGGTTTCTCCGCATTTTTTTCTCTAGTGAAATAATCCAGTTTTATAAAAAGGGCTTGCTCTTTTTCACCAAATCGTTGGTGCATTTTGAAACGATTTAATTATCCGCTAAATTGAAAAATTTTGATCTTGACGCGGCTTTTGACACGAATTTCAATCCTGACAAAACAAAATATCTCTGTCAATCTACAACATCCACTGAACTAGAACATGAACTAGATAAAGATGTCATGCTATGACATAACAGTGCAATTGCTCAGACTGGATTTTAGTATGTCACACATGTGCGTCAGTTATTATACAGAAAGGTAAGGTTTTCTATATTACACACACTCTCCAGAAAATTGTTCACTATAGAAGAGTGAACGCATTGAAGGAGTTCAAAAACTATATTCTAGTTCTAAATAATTTATGTGAATTCAATAATATGGTATTGATATGTAGGCATTCAGTTCTAACTTAATTTTTTTTTTAATTTTAATTTTTTGTGACATGTTCGAAGTGGTGGTCCCATCTCAAATGACTATCCTCAATTACTTCAAGATAGATGCATCTACTATTTGATGTCAAAGCTTTTCAAGTTAACTTGAAATTTAAGTATATCGTATACGGTTATTTATTGCTATGGCACCTAAAAAGCATAAAAAATGTTGAGGGAAGTTTATTATAAGTTTTGCTGTTAAACAATTTTATATATTCTATAAAATTACCTTGTATTTTGTCTTTTAAATGTTCCCAAGTTTCAGCCTCATGTTAATATCATGTAAATTCTCTATATCTTATTGTCATGTTTTACTCAAATCCAAAATCTTTGCTGGTAAGTCATTCATCTTAATCTGTAGTTTTCTCCAAAACGAAGTTGGTGACATGAAAAGCACTACTACTACTACTACAAATTAATATTCGAAAACATCGCCATTCATTCAATTTCGATGGAACTTTAATCCCATCGAAAAAGCCTTCCAAGGAAGCCTGACGATTAATCCTCGTTTTATCACAACTTACTAAATTCTATATTCTGTAAGAAAATTGAGCCCTCTTTTAAAAAAGTAAAGAAAAACATTAAATTTTTGCGTATTTCTTCGACAATATTATACCAGCTTACACTGCACGAATTCGCCAACGATGCCTCTAAATTAAAGAGGTTGAAAATTGTATTAGAGAGGGTGCTTGTTACAAGATGTCTTTCAACATTCATTGTGAAGAAACTCAATTGAGACACACAATTCCTAAGTTGTTTACTGAGTTGTTGAGCTGAGCTAAGAAAATTTGTCAGAACACTGTAGCTGTAGCAAATTCCAATGACCAACGATGTAATGATAACCCAAAAGTGTCAAAAATTGCATATTGTGTGCTGTTTTACCGCTAACTGAAAAATATAATTAAAAAATATTTTGAATATGCAAAAAAAGTTTCGTAAAATAATTAATCTGAGCACCTTAAATACGAAAGGGTTTATTTTATTTATTTTATAAATTTATAAAGATATTGAAAACATACATTAACATACAAAACTAAGGAAATAAGAAAAAATTCTACCACATTATTTCCCGTAACTGTGGTTTAAAATGTCCAAAACTTTGACGAAAAATATCTGCGTGCTCACTGACTATAAGATGCCCAGCAACGAAACAGAAGCGAACTTAACACATAATTCGATCCACATATTATATCAACGACAAAAACTGTACAATCTGATTACAGTTTGCTTGATTGTTTAATCATTTAAACACTAAACAAATATCAAAATATACACGTCTCTCTGATAATAGCTGCAAATTATAAAAATGCAAATTGGCCTCGTAAGCCCGGTGGCAAGTTCTATTAAACGAAAAATTCAAAAAGTTAATCATGTTTTCTGAAGTTTCTGAAGCCGCGTTTCATGCTTTATGGAGAAGGGATTCCAAACCGTGACTGGATTATTGTTACATATTTTTTAAATTTTTGATAAATAAGTTACTTTTCATTAGTTTTGGATGGAATTAACTATTCTTATTTCTAATGTCGGGGGTTTTGCTGTTTTCATATGTATTCTCTATAAAAAATTACAAATCTGGATGATGAGGCACTCGGGCTTCGTTGATATTAAATAACAGACGCAATGCTTATCTGGTTCTGCATAAGGGAAAAGTTCGTTTTCGAACCAATCTGCAAAAATTAGTTTTTCTAATTTTTCTAATTCTATATTTCTTAATTGATTTCAGTCTTTCTAATGATCACGTCTTGTATTATGAGTGAAAGTAAAATTTACATTAGGGCCAGGTAAATAATGGTTTTGAAACTTGCAAATTCGAATGATAGCAATCTAAAGTTCAACAGGTATATAGTTTCAGGATAATCATCGCTCGAATCCAAAGACTTAAAGAGCAATAATATGTGTTCGCAGGAATCTTCAACGACGGAACAGAGTTGCGCATTTCTAATATCAGACACGAAGACATCGGGGATTACACCTGCATAGCCCGAAACGGTGAAGGTCAAATATCCCATACGGCCAGGGTTATCATCGCTGGAGGTGCCGTGATCATGGTGCCGCCGACGAATCAAACCAAACTGGAGGGGGATAAGGTGAGTTGACTAGTCTTTTTTTTTTGGATAAAATCGATGTTGAAATGAAATTACTGCTTCTGGAAAGGTTATGAAAATGAAGGGAATGTTATGTTTAATTGGGTTTTAAAATTTTACTTTCTGGCCGAAATATTAATTTGTTGATAACGATTTATAGGGCACTTTTCAAAAGTTTATTTAACTATGGCACTTTGGCTTTGGTTAGTTTGTGAGGAGCTTATTTAAATTAGTTAAAATCAGTGCAAAATTATGTAGTAAATATTTTTATGCGTTATTACTCGTCTATAGGTTCGCTATATAAAAAAAGAAAAACGTTCATATAGGTCCGGAAGGAATTTGCACGTTAATTTTTAGACACTAAAAAATTAAGATCCACTAAAAACTGACCACCATAATTTCGTTGTAGTATACCAAGTAAAGATTTTCACACAAGTATTGTTAGGTTAGCTTTGGCGGATATTTTTTGTAACATTCTGTATACATACGCTAGGTTTTGGTTAGTTTAAAAAGTCTTTATGTTTATACCGTTTGCACCTCTGTTCAGGTGAATAATAAAATCATCAAGAGGTATTGCTTAATAATCGCAACATTTTGCCAAAACATTGCAATCTGCCTTCGATGTTAATAGAAAAGGAAAAATCAAAAACAATTTTTAAGCTAACTTTAAAAACTTTTTCGACATTTTAAAGTTTTAAGGTTTCAATAAACTGTTTTTACAGTTAGTGTTACTGTTTTTAGAATTTACTGTTACTAAAATTGTTATTTGTTTAATATATAACATTTTGGTTATGATAAGCCCAGACAGGTATTCCACACTTGGGTACTAGGTAAATACCATCTAGTGATAATTTTTATACGATATATACATTGTCTGATATTGTTATTGATAATATTAAAGATATAAAGATGTTTTAAAGAATTGTGTATTATAGATATTACTAAAGAACTTGTTACCTTCTTCGTGACTAATAAGGATGGCTTCCCGTGTTAATATACGAGTATAACATATATCAATATAAGTAATATACAATTAGAATAGCAAATTAAAAATGATTTTTGCCTTATGCCTGATGTCTGATGTAATTAATAGTACATGATTTTACTGCATATATTAAATGAAAATCATCCTTATTGGACCTGAAGGAGACAATAGAATTGCCGAAACATCTACCACACAAGACTTTGAATTTTCATAAATATAATTTTTCATAAACCTCATCATTTCATTAACGTTGTTATTTTAATGAAATAAAGATTCTATTGCGTTTTTTTGTTGCCTTGACCGTTTTTTTTTTTTCAGGTTCAATTCAATTGCGAGGCAAAGGCCCAACCAGGCAACGTCACCGTCAAATGGTTTCGGGAAGGTGCTCCCGTAAAAGAGCTCGCGTCTCTGGAAACCCGCGTGACCATCAGAAGGGATGGTTCTTTAGTAATTAACCCCGTCAGTTCGGACGATTCTGGCCAGTACTTGTGCGAAGTAAGCAATGGTATCGGAGAACCTCAGTCCGCTTCGGCCTACTTAAACGTTGAATGTAAGTATTTTGTATACTGAGGTATACTGCTTCGAATATAGACCGAAATACGCCCAAGCAATCCGACCTGGTTTGGATTCAAATGTGCAAAAATGATGAGAAGTAAAATAAAACAGAAAAAAACTCTCAATAAACAAAAAAGTTACAGCAAATTCTCTGAAAAATTGGTTAAGGCTTTCGCGGCCCGTTGATAAGCTATTATCTTGATTCGGGTGTAAAGGCCGTCGTCGATTGGAATTACTTCCTAACGTTTCGCTAGCACGAGTGGGGAGCTTCTTCAGAGGTCCTTCCATCTCCGATGTTGGATGTAGACTGACGATTTCTCCTGCGCAGGTTGTATTTATGCCGATTGGTGGTGGGCGGGGCTTGTTCCGCTTCGGTAGGTCTCGGGATATCGATCGGTACTGCTCGGGCGTTCCTAAGGATCGGGTTCAAGATTTGGTTGAGTCTAAGGGTCTCCTCCTTTCTGTTGAAATTGTGTGGGTGTTTTTGTATCTCAATGGCTTCCCTGACTAGTCTGTTGTGATAGCCGTTGACTGATGCTAGTAACTTACAGCTCTCAAAGTGTATCCTGTGTTCCCCGCTGTCCAGTGCGTGTTCAGCTACTGCAGACTTCTCTGTCTGTCCTAGCCTGCAGCTTGCTTTATGCTCCTTAAGTCTCGTTCCCATTGATCTCTTGGTAGTTCCGATGTAGACCTTTCCGCATGAACACGGAATGCGGTAGACTCCTGCAGCTGAGAGTGAGTCCCTCTTGTCCTTCGCAGATATGCGTGGGAGGTGGAGGGTCGTTGTTCGGTATCCCGTGATCTTGATGATCTTGAGTTCATTGATCTCTCGATCTCCCTCTTGTTGTAGGCATTTTCCTCCAACGCAGTTTTCAGGTGTTCAAGTTCCATCTGGAGGTTCTCCGGTTCGCAAATCCTTCGGGCTCGTTCTGTTAGAGTTCTGATAACCCCATACTTTTGACTTGGGTGATGGTTGGATAGAGCATGCAGGTATCTGTCCGTATGGGTTGGTTTTCTCTCGCTCGCCACTCGTGTTAGCGAAACGTTAGGAAGTAATTCCAACCGACGACGGCCTTTAAACCCGAATCAAGATAATAGCTTAAATTCTCTGAAGGTCTTTCGAGGGCTACTAGTCCGAAGTTCTTCCAAATTATACGAAAACAAGTTAAGACTAGGAAATTCGTTGTCAACACCATTGTGAGCGGTACTAAGATTAATTTTTTTTAAAAAGCGCAAGGTGCTCTCAGATATTCGGTCGGGTTTGAAAAAGAAATTGTCAATGGAAATGGCATGACGGCTGTCACAGGCAACTCCATTAAATCACAGACTTTCATCAATATTCATGGATATCTGTTTGATCATGTTAAACTTATAACAGAGTTATAGTGTATTATATGTAAGTAAGTACTGATTTAATGATGAGCTGTTTTTTACTGAATCGCATGATGGAATATCTTCCTACATTCTCAAATATTGATCTCATATTTAATCTTCTTGTTTATATACCGTCTCCTGTTAGAAACTATATCATAGCGATTCTTGCTTTTGATGCGGCTGTGCAAAATCATTCTATTCATACATAGTGTCCTTAAGTTCTTCAGCCATAAAGTACTTTTTCTTACAGGACTTCTTTTGCCTTGTATTTTCCTTGTAATATTAATTGTAGCCTGCAGTACCTTCCTTCTTATCTCTCTTTTTCTATCTGCTTTAATATATCCGCATTTGTTACTCTTTCCATCTAAGAAAACTACGCGCCTATATACCCACATTTCGAAAGTCTGTAGTATTTTCATGTATTTTTCATTCTACAGGACTTCATTCCATAAAGAAGGATTGAGAAAACATAACATCTGGCCAATCTGATTTTAAGTCTGATCTTTGTATCTCTAGAGCAGAATACTTTCCCCATATTTGAAAATGCAGCTCTAGCTTGACTTACTCTCTTTTTTAACGAGGGTGTCCTGCAGTCTAGTTTAACAATTATGGGAATGATCCCATCGAGAGAGACCATTCCCGTAATTAAAAAATAAAAAAAAACTAATTATGAATAATCTAATATACCAATAATTGTTGAAGATTTCGACATGGTTTCGTCTGACTCTTGCAGGACCTCAAAATCTAGAATTTTGGAGTTTAAGCTTTCAAAATTACCCTGTAATTACACCAAAAAAGAAACCCATCAATAAGCGATGTAGCTACTTGTTCAGCTAAAAGAGGACCTCTTTTTCCCACTTTTACAATAAAAACAAAATCTTTGTTGAAATCTCGCAATTTCTGTGCAAATAAAAAACACCGCCGTGCAATTTTGGTCTCGCATTTCCAAGCGTCCACCTCCGTGTAGGTGTTCATTATCACGCGAATCGATTTAGCATCCTCGCTTTCGAGGACAATGTCGTTCCTGGAACAAGACGTCCGAGAGGCAAATTAAATGTTTGTTTGTTCCAGACCCCGCTAAAGTCACATTTACACCCACAGTTCAATATTTACCCTTTCGACTGGCCGGCGTGGTGCAGTGTTACATCAAAGCGAATCCTCCGCTCCAATACGTCACATGGACGAAGGACAAGCGCCTCCTTGAACCCTATCAGACAAAGGACATTGTTATAATGAACAACGGATCGTTGTTGTTCACCAGGGTCAACGAAAACCATCAGGTGAGATAATTACGAATGAAATTGCAACCTGTGTTTGTTTATTGGGGATGACTAAAAATCAGAAAATGTATCTTTGATCTGCAATTCCACATTTGCGTAGCCATTTTTGATGGTCTCTACAATAGTTTTTGTTTTTTCTACTCCCGTCTGTAAAATACCTAATTACACATCGATCTAGCGTGCGTGAAGCGTCACTTTACCACGTCAGTTTCGTTTCCCACGGATCCAAGCCACTTCGGACATTTACGGAATTTTACTGCACGGGTTTGGGAGTAATCGGATATTTCCGGAGATATTTCTCACGCCTTGAATTTTGACATTTGTCAATTCTGACGGTCATGACAGTGAATGTATTCGTGTTGTTTTGCGAAAATGTACCCAAAAACTAATAGTCGTAGAAAAAGTATAGTATGCAACACGTTCGATAAAATTTTTAAGTCACTCGTTTATTAAGCACTCGGTCCGCTCGTGTCAAATAAACTCGTGAGTCAAATGCCGTTTACCGCACTTGTTGCATAATATACTATATACTTACATTTCGTCTATGAAATTCACTCTTTAAAATAGGTATTAAGGGTTAAACATTCATTCATTTTCTTTAGATACTGGTTTGAATGTAGCTGACCACCAACAAAATTATTGTTTTACTTCCTTCTGAAAATTACCTAATTACACACCGGTCTAGCGTGTGGAAAGGTTCACGTTACCACGTGAGTTTCTTGTCCCACGGATCCGAGTCTCTTTAAACATTTCCTGGATATTACCGTACGGGTTTGGAAGCAATCGGATGTTTTCGAAGATTTTACCGTACGGTTTGAATTTTGACGTTTGTCTCTTTTTAACAGTCGTATCAGTGAATGTATTCGTATTGTTTTGCAAAAATATATCCAAAAACTAACGGTCGCAGAAAAATTATAGTATGCAACACGTTTGGTAAACTGTTTAAGTCACTCGTTTATTAAACACTCACTCCACTGTGCCCCGCTCGTGCTAAATAAACTCGCGATAACCATTAATACGTTGGAAGACATTTTAAAATATCCAATAGTAAATAATAGTATAAACTTCATTAATTTTGGTGTTACGTATAAGTATCATATGCAAAAAATGGTGCAATTTTGTTGAAGCTACATATCTGCTAGCTGTGGTGTGGTGTCTTTTACAAAATTTTGTTAAATATGTTTAGGGCGTTAATTTTTCAGTTCTTTTGTTTGCTTGTTTGTTAAGCCATCTCAATTCTGCTCAAGTATTTCCCAAACCATTTGTGATAAGAACAAACATTGGGTTATACAAACCAAAAACCTTTTTGATCTGGTCGTTTTAATATTCAATTTGTCTGTTATATTTAAAATTAACATTTTTTAACTTGTTTTGTTTACATTCTTAACGTTTATTTAAAGCAAAATTTTTCAATATTACAAATTTTATTATGTCTACAAGATGAATCATAATTACAATAATATTCAAAAAATAGCAAAGCTCCAAAAAATTCTATAAAGCTTTTTCGGCTTTTTTATAGCTTATGATATTTTTTCAGTGTCATTAACTTATTTATTGGTTAGTCATGAATAAAGTTTGTTTTAATGCACACGAAACCTTCATTAGCCATACAAGTTGCTAACGGTTGCATCTTCGACTCGTAGTCCTGGAAAAATGGAAGTAAAAAAATAATCATTTGGAGCAGTCTTTAAAATTCGTTCGCCCAGATCAAGAGTATAAATCATCTGATTACTGATTTTCAATATTAGAGTGCATAGTGTCTCACCCCATTTGGGTGTGCTCAGAAACTAAATACTTTTCAATTATTGTTATTTTCTTCTTTTTAGACAAATGAAGCAATGCCTTGGTAACAAAATCAAATCAGAATAGCTGCAAAAAGTCATTGCGTTGTTGATTAACACTTCACATGTCTAATTAGCGTCACAATGTTGATATTCGCTTATAAAGTCAAATAAAGTAATTCAAATTCAATGCAAAATGAGACTTAAGAGGATTTGGAAGTAAAAGATAAAGACAATTTTTGATCAGAAAAGGTTTAAAGTTGGTGATATAAATGATTCGGTACTAGATTAGCTAATTACATATTCTAGGTTTTCCAGAATACAATATTTTCATCTATTCTTTATCATAAAGCCTGCTGTACTCTTATGCTCCGACTCAAAAAAAAACATCTTATTTTTGATTTTTTACAAATTTTAATGGAAAGTTTATGAAACAGAAAAATTATACTATGCAACACGTTGATAAACTTCTTCAGACAGTCGTTGCATGGTCTTCGCTCGACTGTGCTCCGCTCTGCCAAATCAGACTCATGACTAACATAGCGTTTATCAGACTTGTTGCATAATGTACCCAGTATATTGGTGGCAAATTTGTAATATAATAAATCCACGTTGAAGTACAAAAATACAAAAAACAATAAAACGAAATGTCGAAATGTGGATCTTGTCCTAAAATTACATTGGACAAACAGGTAGATCCTTCAAGAAACGCATTAACGAGCATAAAAGAGCGTTTAAAAACAATAGTTTACATTCTAATTATGCTACACACTTAAACACAGAAAAACACATTTTTGACGACAATTTTGATATTTTACATACAGCCACAAAAAGGAAAAAATTAAATTTATTAGCAGCCATGGAGATTAACAAAATGAGACATTCAAATGTATTGCTTAACGATCAATTAGATTTAAATACCTCTCCTTTATTGAACTTAAATTCTCACAATAACATTAATTATGGTTTTATGGTCATTTTTCGGTATATATAGTAGCAGGTAGTTTGTAAATATTACATTTGATAAAGACACGGTGTTGTCGAAACAATTGTCATGTCATAATATATAATTTCGTGAAAATCTGACAAAAATACGCTGCACCATTATCTAAGGCATAGAGTATACAAGTAAATTTTCAAAGTTAAAACCTTCAAGGATTTTTTTTAACTTTAAATGTATGTGTATGTGTAAGTGTATGTATACATATTGTATATATAGATTAGGTAATTATTATTCTCCAAAAATATTTTACTTAATTAGCACAGTCCACGCAAAAAATTAATTTATCATTGAGAAAATCAATTTTGCCGTAGTCTACCACGCATGCAAATATTTACGCGTTCGCTACTTCTACGTCAATGCAAACAATAGTGTCTATACAATAGTTTCATAGTAAAATAAACACACGAAAATTTGATTATTAGAACGAATAAATCTGCAAGCTTCTTTTTTTCAAAACCTAAATAATTAGGTACACTTATTTGCGTATAAAGACAAACGGACTAATCGAATAAACATCTGGAACTAAGTGATAACAATTCAAAAACAATCAAAATTTACAAACTAACTATAAATTTCGATAACGCTTCGATCTCTAGTTTGAAATATTAATACTACCGAAAACTTGAAACTTTAATTTAATAAATTGTATCGCTATTGGAAAAAAAATTGTCCGAAAATTTGTGCAGTTACAAAATGACTGGATATCGAATGTGGTTCTGGCCAGATTTCACACACCCACCATGAATGTGTTGGCGTTCCGTGCGTATTACTTAGAGCTCTCCCAAATTGTAACCAAAATTTTAACCTTCTGTGAGTTCAAAATATATTTAAAATTGAAATCTAAACTGGAAAATATTTAGAAAGCAATTGTTTCAGGGCCGTTATACGTGTACCCCGTACAATGCTCAAGGAACGCAGGGAAGTTCCGGGCAAATGGAAGTGCTTGTGAGAAAGCCGCCGGTATTCACCATCGAACCGGAAGCGATGTATCAAAGGAAAGTAGGCGAAACTGTGGAAATGCATTGCGACGCGGTCGAAGCTGAGGGAACTCAGAAGCCGACCATACAGTGGCAACGGCGTGATGGTATGTGGTTTTGATGTTCGTATCGCTTGTCGCCATCCAACGTTCGCTTTTCCAAAATTATATTTAGAATTTTGGTTGGGTTTATTAATTACACTTTGAAGTAAGACTTCGCACTTTCACATTATTACATATAATTAATTTAAATTGGCAATTTGGTCTACTTTTGCTGTAAAGTTTATTGATTAGTTAGCTTGCGACTTTAGACAGGATTAAGCTGCTTTGGTCACTTTATTAATAAGACCCTGTCAAATTCTATTGTTAACCAAATCAAGCAACTAATATTGAAATTAGAGGAAGTAAATATCAAATCAATGACATAGCTTCATCCGACAACAGTTCCGTTATCGCGACGGCTGCCAAACGCCAAGTGTCAAAGCAAGAAAGACAACAACAATGAAATGAGTTTCAAAATTCGCCACCCAGATCGTTAAATTTAACTCCACCAAATATTTCTTTTTCTTTTTGATGGGGTAATAGACCCAATCAATGCAGACGATGTTGGTAGCCCAAATAAATTGTCTAATATTTCTAAACATCATTCGGCAACAAAATTTAATAAAACTTATATTTAAATAACACTAAATCAGGCAAGAGCCTTTATTCGTCCCATTCTGAGACCCTTAAAAAACGTCGGAAGACCTAAATATTCTAGGTATATTCTACTCCTACTGTCTAGTGACCTAACGAATACTAATATATAATAATACCAATTTCATTGATTGACATTGCTTTCATTGCAAAATTCTTTCTTTTTATTGACCGCAGATAATATAGTCTGTTTCAATATTTATCGTGTTGGCTTTCGACGGACTCTCTCCAATAAAACTTTAACGATTTTATTACTTATTGTTATTGGGTAAAGCCATTAACAAAAAAATTATTTTTACTTGGGTGACCAGGCAACGGTGGGCCAGGTATATTTCTTTTATTATTATATGTTGAAACTTTAATCAGTATTGGACTTACTAAACAAGAAACTTTAAAAGAAATCTGTCTACTTACAAAAACGCCAATATCGTCGATAGAGGATATTAATAATAGTGAAGAATTGAAGAAAAATAATAAACATAGTGATTTTTAAACTGACCATATAGACAGTAGTGATCAGGAAGAAGGAAAATATATTGTCTTTATCAAACGGATGTTGTTCTTACCTGAAAAAGAAACTAGAAGAAGATGAAACTAATATAAATGTAAGCCGTGCCACCCTCCATAGAGTTGTTTGTAAAATATAATTTAAGTTCCGAAAAATAGACAAAAGGCAAATAGTAACGGAATCACGCAGGTTAAGCACTTGGAGATTTAATTACCATCAAGAAATTAAAAGATATAGATTAGACAACAGATCCATAATTTACATCTATAAAACATGGTTCGATAAACACGACACGGTATCCAAAGGATGGGTGACTTCCACTCAAAAGTGTTAGACGAAAGTACTTTCAAATACAGGAAAAAGCATCACCATAAAACATGCGGGGTCAGACGACGGATTTGTCTCAAACTGCTTGCTGTTTTCTGCCAAGAATATTAAGGATTCTAGCTCGGATGCCGAACTTTTTGAAAATTGGTTTTAAAATAATCTTTTAAAAAATATTCCCAAGCTACCACAGCCGTCTGTTACGCAAAGCACCAGCCTCATCATATTTAAAAACTGAAATCAAGGAAGATTTGTTAGAAAATGATATTTATTTTCATTCAGTTACAATTACAATTAAAAAATAGTATATATGCGATAATTTGGCTGAACAGGCTGGACATACTGTTTTACGTCTTCCTCCATAGCATTGCATGTTTAACCCCATAGAACATTTATGGAACCAAGTAAAATCAACTTATATAATTGCGGACTAAAGCCAGCACCATGAAAATTTAGACAGACTATAGCTAATACTAATTTAATTGTTTGATATTGCTTTCATTGCAAAATTCTTTCTTTTTATCGAGCGCAGATAGTACACCCGGGATTGATCATTATTCGCCAGTCACCAACACTGAAAATGGTGTGCCAAGGGAAAAAATATTTTAACGGACTAAAAATTAGGCGATAAGTACCTACATAGTATTAGACCGAATTCATATCCTCTTTATTTGCAATATGCATGATTATTTGTTTGTTGTTCGGCCTACGTATGGTCAACACGTTTTCGTTGGTGCTCCTGGTTTTGCGGAATATTACGAGAATAGTGCTTATTACGTTTGGCATCGGGTTTTGTCCATGCAAGTGGGAAACTTTTTTGTACGAATACCAGTTTGTATCCGGCAAGAATGTCGTTGTGCGTTGTTTGCGATGCGTTAATTAATACAAGGAAGCGAGTTTCTTACTGTGAGTGTAAAAAGCGAGCCATTCAACCTGCATTCACAAAAACGCCGACCTTGTCAATATTTTGTCTGAATCTAAGGGCTTGTTTTGGAAATGCGATGGTTGTGTTCTAAACTGCATCTCGCTGGACAGACCTGCTCTGAACAAAGTTATTGAGGAAAAGGTTCAGATGGCTTTACAAACACTGTCGGACACTTTCGAATCACTAAAAAATGATTTCCTTTTGTTAGCCGCTGATAAATTGAGTATCGCTGGAAAGCCAAAAGTTCAACTAGCGAAATATTCACAGATATTAAAAACTCGCAACCTGAACTCCTAATACGTCCCAAGGACCAGTTTCAGCCTAATACGCAGACAAAGCAAGATATGAGAGAGAATATCGACCCCATAACTTATGATCTACAATTCTCAAAAATCAAACATGTGAACAACGGTGGCATTTTGCTTAGGTGCAAAAATCCTCAGGATGTGGATAGGATGAAGAGACCGGCTACCAAAAAACTTCCCCGCACTTATGAAATTCGCGAATTACACAATGATTATCTCAGAGTGGGTGTTGTTGGTTTCGATAATACGTACGATGGGGAGGCTCTCCTTTGTGCTTTGAAGAAGCAAAATTCTGAACTTATTAAAAACTCGTCTTTGTGCAAAGTTGTGAAAATCTCTACAACTAGGAAAAACACAAATATATTTCAGGCAGTTGTGCAGTTGGACAGGGACACTTATGATAGGGCCATTTCAGCGGGCAATCTCTTCGTGGGATATAATTCCTGCTGTGTTTTTGATGGAATCGAAATGTATCGCTGCTTCATCAATCCTCCAAGTACTGTAACCCTCATTCGTGTCCGCGATGCGGTGAGGGCCATGACGTAAATGCTTGTAAGAACGTGAAATTGAGCTGCTCAAACTGTGTAAAACTTAAGGACCATGGGGGCAAATACAGTGGTATCGACCCTAGTCATGCGGCGTGGGATATTAAAAAATGTACGGCTTATGACAGTGCTGTCAACAGGCTTAAAGATGATTTACTTTGTCAATAGCAACCACAGTCGACTTCTTTGTCACTCGCGAACAATCTGTCACCCAATCCAATCCTGCCGTCTCACGTTGACAACTTATTAATTATATACTATCAAAATACGCGCGGCCTGCGAAGCAAGTGTAGCGAAGTTCTTAATTCTTCTGCTCAAAATCACTATAATCTCATTGTACTGAACCAAAACATGGTTTGGCTCATCTATCTCTGACTGTGAAGTTTTTGCTAATAATTACAATGTATATCACTCGGACAGACGTGTCCCTGCAACTGGTCTGTCGAAGGGAGGTGGTGTGCTGATCGCTGTGGATAGCGGAATCTCCTCCTTTGAGCGGCAGTTTCATTCCAGGCACATCTTGGCCTCTCCCCGTGTCAACTTGACTGGTGTTAGGCTAGTACTCCACCACACTGTACTATTCGTCTTTGTCGTTTATATTCCTCCTCCAGTGGCCGTCGATGACTTAGAGAATATGTTACAATTCTTCTTGTCCTTAGTCTACCTACATAATAATACGTTTTTAATTCTGGGGGATTTTAATCTCGCCAAGTACTCGCAGTTCTTAGATTCTGGCGAAAGAAATGCACAAACCATTGTGCTCATCAATTTTATGCATACCCTTAGCCTGTCGCAGTTCAACTTTGTTCGTAATGTGAACAATCGTAATGACTTAATTTGCAGCCAATTTTTTAATGAATGTGTTCCAAGATATACCAATTACTCAAATAGATTACCCTCATGGTACACTAGTTCTATAATACGTTACATTAAAAAAAAGAATAAACTGCACAGAAAAATGAGAAAGGCCCCTAACGATGAGATTTCCGCACAGTTCACAAACCTAAGGAAATGAATTAGAACCGAAGTCGATACTGCCTATCAAGGGTATATTGAGAGAATCTAATCTCAGATAAAGAGCGATCCATCTAGATTTTGGACATTTGTGAAAAACAAAAAGGATGCCGCTGGCGTTCCCGATTCTATCACCCATTAGGATTGTGAATTCAACAAACCATCTGATATCGTTAATGGTTTCGCAGATTTCTTTAAACAATCGTTTATTCCTAGATCTAACCTACCTTTGGATAACAAGTCAAGTGGCTTTCTGAATTATTAAGGTCATAGATGTTCGGAATGTTGCCGAAGATGAAGTGATATCTGCTTGTAATAAATTAAAGCCCAAGTTGACCGCAGGACCAGATCTCATACCACCACTGCTTTTAAAGGACTGCGCTTATGTACTCGCCAAGCCACTTCAGCGATTATTTAATCTCTGTCTTCAGTCCAGCCGCATTCCTGAGTCGTGGAAAACTTCCAGAGTTTGTCCAGTTCATAAGAAATCAGACAAGAATGTCATCAGTAATTATAGACCCATCTCGATAATATGCAACTTCCTCAAGGTATTCGAAATCCTTCTCTATAATGTTATTTACCCGGCGACGAGTCAACAGCTGCGGTTCGAAACAGCACGGTTTTATCACGCAGGATATAGCTAATGCCATTGATGACCATGCACAGCTGGATGTCATTTATGTAGATTTAACAAAAGCTTTTGACAGACTAGATCACAGCATTCTGTTAAACAAATTATCTAGAATTGGATTTTCCTCCTCTTTACTCACGTTGACGGAATCATACTTAACTAACCGCAGGCAGTACGTTTTCGTGAATGGTTTCAGTTCGAGCGAATATAATGTATGGGTGTGCCACAGGGCTCCGTCCTAGGGCCCCTATTGTTCATTCTATTTATTAATGACCTAGGGCTGGACCTTTCCTTCAAATACCTTCTTTATGCGGATGACTTAAAATTTTATGCTGTCATAAATCATTTTCTTGATTGCATTCGACTGCAACATGATCTGAAGATTCTAAATCTGTCGTGTAACAACAAAATGATGCCTCTTAACATTAACAAATGTAGTGTCATAACTTACTGTTTGAAATCGTCCCCAATTCTCTTTGACCTTTTGGCTCAACATCTCTCGCTAGACCGGACTCAGTGCGTGACCTAGGTGTAATATTCGATAAAAAGTTGTCGTTTGTCGATCAAATTCAGTGAATAGTGGCAAGCTCATCTAAAACTTTAGGTTTTTTGCTTCACATAACTCGATAAAGCTTTTGTTTACCGCTTTTATTCGCTCGAAGTTATAGCGTTCGTTCGCAGAACTTGGAGTCCATTCAAAGGCGATTTCTAAAATATATGTATTATAAAACTCATTGATCTTATCCTGAAGAGGGTGTCCCTCAGACTGAGTTGTTGAATTTGTTTTCGATGGACTCTCTGCAGACCAGGCGCGAGTATTTGTCACAAGTTTTGTTATACAAGCTGATTCATAATTCGGTAAATTGTCCTGACTTACTTGAGCAGCTGAATTTCATGGTTCCGCGGTTAGCATCGCCATACTCTGCTATCTTTTACCTTCCCACCGCGAGGACTAATGTCTTGAAGTTCTCTCCCTTATATAATATGTGCAACATTTCCAATACCAGCGATTTAGACATTTTTAATTGCAGTTTGAGTAGCATAAGGCTAAAATTCTGTTATGCCTAGTCTTATTGCAATTTCGTTGCCTTCGCAGTTGAGTAATTTCCTTCATTAGTATTTTTCTTATGTTCATTTTGTTGCGGATCATCTTTTTTGCAATATTAGTGTATTTGCGTGGTGGTGTTTATACTTTGTAAATAATTTTGTAATTCTGATTAAATGTAGTTGGTGTTCTCCTGCTCTATAATTGGGTTTGATCCTGTTGAGCAGTGTATGTAAACAAATAAATGTAAATAAATAAATTATTTTCCTTAAGGCATATTGGCGGAACTTCTATGAAGCTGGGCGAATACTGGTTAGATTTTTGTCTTGCCACAATATAGAACATAACCTTCATAATTTTTTTTTTCTACCCTTTTCGGTACTGATCAAGTTCATCTCTTCCGAATAAAAGCGGCAAAAAAAAGTTTTCTAGTGATCAAGGGACTATTTCTTTTGAAAAATAGAATGGAGTTAAAAATTTTTCCAATTACGCTTTCTTTTGCACAAAGTTCACCTAGGCTTGACACTCCGAAAATGAGCGGAACTCGACGGAATTTCCCATTTTATTATTAAATTATTCAAGTTAATGAGACAATTATCGTTTGAATGCTTTATTTTACTTTCTTGTAAGATTATTTACATACATCAGTAAAAATACAGTTTTGTTTTCTCATTAATCTAAACATTTTCCTAAGCCTTTCGATAATGTTCGCTTCCCAAAAGGAAATAATATCCTTTCATCTGTGCTTTTTCCTGCTCCAGGTGCACCTTTGCCCAAAAATCGGGTGAAGATTATCGGCGGCAACATCACAATCGATAGTCTGCGCCGGTCTGACTTCGGATTCTATCAATGCGCAGCCACGAACGAAGTAGCTACCATAGTGACGGCTTCTCAGCTAGTTGTAGAGGGTACCCAGCCCCACGCCCCGTACAATCTCACGGCTACGGCTACGGAATTCTCCGTTACTCTGAGCTGGATGCCAGGTTATACATCGTCGTCCAACTTTCGATTTAATTATATTTAATGGGATTTTCCATTTTAGGTTACAGCGGTGGTCCGGATTACAAACAGGATTACACGATCTGGTACAGGGAACACGGAGCGCCCGATTGGCAGACCATCCCCGTAACACCGTCGGGAAGTACCCAGGTGACCATCAACAGACTGGCGCCAGGTACTACGTACGAGTTCCAGGTGATCGGCAAAAACGCCCTCGGGGACGGCATGATGAGCAACATAATTACCGTTAGAACTGTGGGTGAGTGCCCGCGCGCAAGTGATTTTGTTTAGGAGATTCTTACGTTTAATCGTTTTTCATGAAAAGACGTCGGATTGCCACATAAAGTTCAAATGACCCCCACGCCCTTTCTAACTCCAAACGATGATTCGGGTAAGACAAACGCATGAGAGATAAGCATGCAGCGTTGATATTTTTGCCAAAATGTGCATGCATGAATATATCGCAGCATGTTCCCTCGTACCAAGATATTGCCCCGGCATTTAACTAGAAGGCGAGGTAAAATGGATGCAAAAGTTGGTACATATGGAGCCCCTTGAGGTCGAAGTGAATCAGACTCCTGGGTACTTCCGAGGAAATTAATTTATAATTAATTACTTAACATGGCGTGCGTGACAGCACAGACTACTAAACAATACAGAAACGAAAGAACGGCAATTTGACATACATACATATTTTTCATCCATGTAGAGATGCAAGAAAAGTGTCGTGTAATATATTTTTTGTAATATATTTTTTATTTATTTGTTATATTCCAATATTAATTACTACCAGCTTTTCGGCACTAAGAAAATATAATTGGGGTATGTGCGATTGATTTTATTCCATAAAAACAACACCAAATGCTTTCTTAACAAAGTAACACATAACTTTCGCTGAGAACAATAGCCGTTACCATGTCAGTTACCGAAACAGTACCGAAGCATTATTTCGCTTCCGTGGAATTGTAGTACTCTGCGGTGACGGCGCTCCTCTTCCTTTTATGTCTGTTCAGATAGTAGCCAGAGATGGGAGAATAGGATATTGTCGTCCTTTGATTTCTTCATTTTTCGATATAATTATTCCTGGAATCATTAACATTATTATTGACGGTCAAAAAATATTTAACTAGTAGAAGGCGATATAAAATGGGTGCAAAAGCTATATTTCGGCCCCATTGAGGTATTTTTTGGATCGAACCCATGGGTACTTACGAGGAAATTAATATATAAATAAATAATTAATTAATTAACATGACATGCATGACAGCACTGACTATTAAACAATACATAACCGAAAGAACGGCAATTTGACATACATACATATTATTCATTCATTCAAGAAAGGGCAAAGAGGTTTAACATATATTTTATTGATGATAATTTTTAATAATCTGGTAAGGTATTATTGTGTGTATGGTTTATTTATTACAAATTCTTTCTCAGCACCTAACTTTTGCCCACTGTAATAACCCTTAAATAGTAGTAAATGGGGATCAAAGGTGACAAAGCATTAACGGAGTGATAGAAAAGTGAGGAAAATTTTACAATAGAAAAAGACGACTAGTAATAGGGACTGTCTTCTTCCTCTTATATAAATGGGAGAATATGATGTTCTCGTCGTTTGCTTCATTTTTCTATATAATTGTTATTGGAATCATTGATATTATTATTGACTTCATACAATATTTTCTTTAAACATTCGTAACTTCTAAAAAAAACCTATCCAAATTCATATACAAAATCATTTAAGTATTAAATATTAAGCTTTAACCAAGAAATTAGAATTACACTAATCATAATTTTTTGTCATGATAAATAAATTTCTTTACTTTTACTCTACTTGGGGTAATCCAGAAAGCAACTTGAAAACAATTTAAAAAAAATCAAAGTTCATTCTCCTCCTATTTATTTTTAACTGGCATATTATCAACTAATCAACTCATGAAGCGTCAGAAATCTACTACTAATCTAATAGATCTATTATAAAAATAAGATTTACGTTTTTTCTAAAAGACATGGACGTTTCTATTAGGAATATACTAGACATGGAATAATGTTTTTTTTTTAATTCCAAAGTATTTTTTGTTATTACTTTCACATTTTTCTTAAAGCAAGCCGTCGGCAGCAGCAACGATCGATTATAGGTCAATTTTTCAAACCATTTCTCCTTTTCTTGTAATTCTGGTTTTCGGAAATCCAAAGTTCGTTTTTCAACTCTAACGCTATCTTATATCAGGTTTATTGTGCCAACAACTGGGGCATAAACTTTAGCCCACTCAAAACTCTACATTTTTAAAACAACTTTAAATCCTACTTCACCTCCACTTTATCCTTTTCTTACATCCTATAGTTCTCCACCGAAACCATCGCCATAATAGGCGTCTTAAACCACTCGCCTGCGGAGCTTATCGGTATTTCTTTTGGCGGATAGTTTTAAAGTTTAAAGCGCATTTGTTAGTGCATGTCTTCGAAATGTTGTCGTATTTCTAAAAGATTTGAGGATTTAAGATTTTTAGTATTGTACGACTTTGCTCCTTAACAAACCTACGCTCAGCGGAAGGAAAGTCACACAAGCTATTCGGCTATTAATAGACGTTTATTCGATCCAGACTAACTATAGGATTTAAAGTGATAATTTGGTAATAACCCTGATGAAACTTTTGGTTTCCCTTCGGTTAACATTTAAGTTAATACCCCTGTAAAACGTCTAAAATATTTGGTCAAAGTTTAGGTTTGGATTACAACTTCGTTCTTTAGTTTTTTCTTGTTATGAGAAATATGTTTGTTTTTTTGGAACTACTTTCTTGGAAAAATGGTATTGTACTATTAAGTAGCTAAAGTGCTTTCCATTTCAGTGAAGTGGTGTTCCCAAAACAAAAAAGGAGAAATAGCTTAAAATACAATTGAAAGGTTAAGCAACTCCCGACTTTGGTTTGTCCCGGTCGGTATTTACCAGTATCTTATCTGTCAATCTGAATCTGTAATAACCAGTTACCAGCTTTAAATCATCTCATATTTATACAGTGAATCGCATTTAAGATAAGGACACTCATATGTTTTGGCTATCTACACAGTTTTGAAGTTTTGCGCAGTCATACACACATTTTTGAAGATACTCAACGGCAATTTAATTGTTATACGCGGCCTACTGCGAATCCCCAAACAGGGTCAGTTTTGGATATTTTGCTTCGCATTCGAGATATCGGAAAAAGTTCATTTTTAAAAGAAAGTTCCACATGCTACTGTAATATTATTTTTACAAATTTTCTGGATTTTATAAATCAAACTTGCATTGAGGAAACCAACATGTTGGTTGGCCAAACGTCAACAAGCTTGATTCATCAACAACCGACGCAGGATAAATTACTGTGCCCTGGAAAGAAAAATCTCTACAATATGGTAAATTTAATAGTGAAATTCATGTCATTTAATTTCTTCAATACAATAATTGACGCTAACACAAAGGAATAATTATTTTATTTTAAGAAAAAAAATATGTTTTAGCAACTGATTAAATTTAAGAAAATAATTAAAACAACAATTTTCATAGTATAAATAACAATTTATTAAATGTTATCTCGCTCGACTAGTCCTTCGTCTCGATTTCTGGACCTCCCCAACAATAAACATCCAAGAGACCTCGGAGGCCATTTTTGGTTCTTCTTCTTCTTCTACTTACTACTCCCTTTTCTTGCGAAGGAATATTTCTATTAATGAGCGGTTAAACCACTTTCTGAGATATTTACGCCGCGAGTTTTAGCGGCTTTGCCTTCTATTATCAGCATCAGAAATCCACATCTTTCGCTCCTCATAATGTGACCAAATACTAAATCTTTCTGTGTTTTACTGTGTCCAACAACTCGCGAGAGTATTTGGGTATATTACAGAATATCCATGCCAGAAAAATGCCGGAGATCAATCGAGATGAGCTCCACACTAAATCTAAAGTGAAACGAAAATATTCTAGTCGACTCCTTAAGTGCCAAAAGAAAACGCAACTATAAACATGTGATTAAGAACAATTTTGTTGATTTTTTGTAGAAATGAAATCCGTAGTATTCTTCTGTACATAATACATCTCGAAAGCTTCTAATCTATTTTCTATTCGAACATCGCGTGTCCAGCTCTCCGCTTCCATAAAGCAAGACAGAGAAGATTTAGCATCTTACCATTCTCATTCTGTGCTGAAGAGTTAAGTTGGAGCTAATAAAAAGTACTCTATACAATAATTGAATTGTGAATCGATGCACCATCCAGCTGAAAATACATCTTCTGTCGCACATTGAGAGGAAGATTTACTATAGCTTCCTACAATTCTGTTAACTAAAAAAAAGAAAAAATTTCCTTGGGAACAATAACAATAACCTATTCGTTTAATATATGTAAGAGCTTTGGTTTATAGGACTTGATTTTGTGACTGATGAAATATCTTTTGATTTTATCCTTCAGCTGAGATGATAAATCTCTATAAATCTAGTACGTGGATTTGTTGGATTTCTAGCTTTTCCTGTTAAACTCTGCAGCAACTTCTCTGCTACTACAATCAAAATCGCCAATTAATCGTATTAAAGAGATTTGGTCGTTTATAGTCTTCGGTATTTGAATAAATATAAAAAAATACAAAAAAATAATAAAAACTAAAAAAATCATAATAATAATAGTACAAATTACAATAAATATTAGTATTTAAGCGACAAATCGTTCGTACAAGTGAAGCTGAAAATTTTAATGAAATTAGTTAAAGTTAGTATTGGAAGATCTATTTTTGGAATGTTGTTATCAGTTATTATGTAAGCAACATATTGTTGTTTGTAGGTCAATGGGCAGCGAATTTCTCTCTCTTAAATTAATAAAATTCATTCGTTTGTGAGGAAATATCTTGGTAAAAGGAAAAAATAAGCAGGTTTACCGATGCAAAGTGAACAATGTCATTTTTACAAACAGTTTTGATTTAGCTTACTGCTATAAATATATACCTATATAATGTCTTCACTGAACATATTATTTATTGCCGTTACCTTTTTGAACTGTTATAGCGTCAGCAGTTTGTTATCGAACGTAATTTATTTTCATAGGTCCAAAACCCGGCGTTCCCAGAAACCTCACGGTAACCGAAATCAGCAACGGATTCCTCATATCGTGGATGCCGCCTCTGGATAGAGCTAACCTTATACAACACTACGTAATCAAATATAGAACTGACGGTCCCTGGAAAACGTTAAACAAGGCTCAGATACGACCGGAAGATACACAATATTTAGGTAAGATAATTTTTAAACGTATTTATAGGTATTGAAGTTCTTATAAACAGTCTCCATTTATATATTATGGCTCTTTTTTTTTGTCTTACATGAACACCAGCGTGTTTGTAATCCCCGTTTTATTTTTGTAACAATTTTTTTGAAAATTTATTCCTTGACGAACTCAAAAATCCTATACAGGGCTTTTCTCCTTCGTTTTACCAAGTAATCGTGCCCACAGCAAACAAGTAGGCGGGGAAAAATATGCACTACACATCGCATTTAGTCTCATATTCTGTTATCTCTTCTCCATTAGCGTAAAGTTTTAGAGAATTATTGGCGATTTTATAATTCAATGTGTCGACTTGCGCAAAAAATATTGCTGTAGATTGCAATATTGCAGTAGATCCAATTAAAATTACATGCTTTGCTTTTAATAATGTTGCGCCTTCTACCAATCTCCAACTTTCACATTACACTTTAAATACAATAATTGCTAAGCAAACATTGAGATATAACCGCAGTCATTTTTTCATGTAATTATTCCGACAAGTCTACAGCAAATTACAAGAAGTTTGGCAATTTAACTTGCTAGCCACTTTTTCTCGAATTTGTTACTGAAACTCGGCGTATAGTATATATATAGTATAGTATAGTCCAAGTCACATCGTTACCAGCTTTAGCATCGATGGTGTCGAGCAACAATTAGGTTCGGCCTTAAACAAATTTGGCCGTTCGGGTCCAAATTTTATCTCAATATTTTTACTTTACCAAATTTTTATGTAAATCAGTGAATTTTTTTATTCTTGGATGAGATCAAAAATGCTAATGTTGCTCTCAAAACTGTCGCCAAAATTTACGCTAATAATAAGTTCATCCACGAGATTACCAACGGACCACATTTCCTTTCGGGTTTTTTCTGTATTATGTTGAACAGGATTATATTTATCATATTAATTTCTGTATGCGTGGGCAACTTCCAGCAGTTTGGATTTCAAGTACGAGCCGTCAAGGAAAATGTTTTTTTCGAGTAACCAATCTTGAATTTAGGCTTTTTTTCAAGTGGTCACTGTATACCTCAATTTACAAGAATGATAGGAAGCGTTATCCATAACAGTAACATTTTTTTGTCCATTGTTGGGTAAAATGGAAATTAGCGATTCCCCAAACCATGCTCCAAATATTCGCCGTTCATATCGTCTTTCTTTGCTGAGAAAACTTAGTCGGGGCTGGGTAGGAAACTTCTGAATATCCTGGCATGGAGTAGAACAAAACGCCGGCTTCTTTTTTTAGGTTCTTTTAGACCTATTGTTAAACCCTTTAAAAAAGCGTCTCTGCGATCTTATGGCATTGTCGTACCCAGCATAATTAATCGTATGACTCACATTGACTCAACTCTCATCTAAATGAATGATTTTACAATTTTCTTGGTCAACTTTGTTGAACGACCTTAATAATTAATTAATAATCTCTGTTTGCTCTAACATTATACTTTTGCGACCACGCTTCACATATTCAACACCATTTCATTTGGCAAATCCTTACCCCCTCGAATAATTTTATAATTTGGAATTAAGGTTAGCGGAGTAAACTCTTAAAATCTTCTTCGTATGTCTAATCGTGAGGATTTGACTTACTCGTCTGCTTTTGTCTTGGATATAATTTTTAAATTTGTCATTATTCTGTTTTGCTTCTTTCTTGATGTTAAAAATTGTTTTTTCTAACACCACTTAAGTTTGACGCACCACTCACCGTTGCACTTAAACTCCATCATTCACTAAACAGTAAATGATATTAAAAATTACAATTTGCTTACTCGCTTCTACTTGTTCTAATTTCTTGAATTAAATATCAATGGTGAGAAATCGAACGTAAAATAAAAGAAAACTTTCATATTTGGGGATATCATTCCATAGGCCATTTTCGTCATTAATACCTCATTGAATTAATTAATGCTCTTAAACACTGATACCTCAGTTTTTATTATTTATTTTACAAACAAATTCAAAACATGTTTTTCTAATCGTTGTATTAGTTATCCGTTTATGTGTTTATTTATATATATTTATATTGATATTATCTTTTTTTTTTCAAATAAACTTCCACTACTGTAATACTATTAACAAAACTTCTGCATTCGTCCTGCGTCCTGATATGTGGTCGGTTCAACAACAACGGACACAGAAAGAATCCAGAAGTTTTGTAAATAGTATGTTATCTATCTGCATGACACACTAAGCCGACTCCGGGGCTGTCATACGATTTTCGCCAACGCTGTGCGACTTTTTCCCATTTGAAATACATTTCCTATGCCACCTACGGTGTATTCTCAGTGTGACTTGGACTATAGTCATCGTTGGAAAGTATCATCGTTCCGTCTGAAACCCAATGGACAATTTATTTTAAAAAAACTGTAATTCAATGTAACCTAACTGTGCGAGAATTGGACTGAAAGTAGTTTTGAAGAAAACCAAAATTAATATTAATTGACATTATATTGGATTTTATTCAGCACTTCATAGAAATATTTCTCTAGCTTTTAGTTTATTTTTTAAAATTATATGCGTGGTAAATATATTTTGGATAAAGTTTCGCCATTTAATTAAAATGTATAACCACAAAAAAATATATTCAATGTCCAAAGTTAAAACACAACATTTAAAAACAGAAATAACCAAGTACATTTTGCTCGAAAAAATTGCATCGTGTCTGCCACCACCAGTCAAAAATACATGCATTTTTAACAGTAATTATAGAACACCGAGATCTACGTCTTTATTTTTTATATTTCCATAAAATTTAGCCAATCTGCGGAAAACATCCGATAATTCTTAAAATTCCCCAATCACGATTGTTTTGCATGACGCTATTTTTAGTATCGGTCAAATGTGCTCTTTTTGCAGTGAAAAACCTGGTCGGTGGGCGAACATATTACTTCCGCATTTTCGCGTTCTCGGACGAGAACAAATACGAAACCAGTGACGAAGTAAAATTCCCGGTTCCTGCCCGGGTCAAGCATAAAGCTATCACGGCGGGCGTGGTGGGCGGAATTTTGTTTTTTATCGTGGCGATCATACTGTCCGTATGCGCCGTCAAAATATGCAACAAGAGGAAAAGGCGGAAACAGGAAAAAGGTGAGGACTGACTGATTGATTTGCCCGTAATTGATTCCGAACACGATAAAATTGTTCCAATTACAACGGGTCATTTAAAAAAAGAAAGTGTTAATTTTTTTAATGAAACACCATATTTGTTTCCTCGGAACAAAGCTTTATAGTTGTGTTGCATCATATCAAATAATTTATTTTTTTATTATATAAAACATATACACAAAATAATAACTAACAACACTATAGATAGCAAACATCATGTCAAGATGGCTGATTATACAAAACAATACCTACTAAAAATATGAAGAGATTGCAGAACTTCGTTTGTCTTTATTATTTGCTTACACAACGTTTCAGCCAGATGTATTACTACCGATTATCCTTTTTCCAATGCGGTTCATTGTGGAGAGAGCTTCGGACCAATTGATGTCATGTCCCGAGATTCCTGACCATTGGATTTCTTCCTTCATTGTGTGTTTCCTATGTTTTTCAGATCTAACGTTTAAAACTCCTTTTGTTTCTCTTGACTCGATGTTTCCGGCTTTGTTCGAGTAATATCCTCCTTCATGTCGTCCCGGACGCCAATAAGCTACATAGATACCTTACAACTGGAATGACTGGAAATAGTTGACCTGCGTTGGCAAGTTAGAACTGTTTTGGAGATTAGAAGAAAAAGTACACCACCAAAGCTGAACCAGCAACTATCAAAGACTTACAAAAGGACGTGAAGATAAAGATTCTCATAAGGGATAAGGACAACGCTACATTCGTCATAGATATGCAGGAATACGACCCCAACAAAATCGAGGAAACACTTGCTAAAGGCTAGTGACCCTACTAGGGCGATTACTAAACACATGTTTATGGACTTCCAGACCTATCAGCTATCGAGAATTCCCCAACCAGCAGTTTAAATAGATTTGTCCTTCAAATCGTCCAGCCACTTGAAGGAAAAAAAATCTTCATTTGCTAAGAATTCCGGGCATTTGCTAGATATTTAATACTCGTAAGACGAGTACAATCAAATTGTTCCAGTTATAACCGAATCATTAAAAAAGAATGTGTTATTTTTTTTAAGTGAACCACCATATATGTTGCGTGGCGACAAAGTTTTATAGTTGTATTTTTAAATTTCATTATATCATATAATTCATTTATTTATTATATAAAATAATTTTAAAAATTGAAATATAACTTCAATTCATAACCATATACCAAATAACATGAAATCTAACACACTATAGATAGCAAACTACATTTCAAGATGGCTGGTTATATAAAACTATAGCTACTAGGAATATTAAGAGACTTCCCTTGTTTTGTTTCTCAAGTTAATTTTAATTCTGAAGCCACAAGAGACTTATATACCAGACTACAGCGTTCACCCGTGAGGGAGTCGGGTGCAGTCAAGTTCTGAAAGGTACATTATCTTTTTGGATTTTTCTAACCAAAACCGTGGTGATTTAGTATGTGGAGATGTAGTCGTCCTAGTAGCATCACTAGAAAGTAGTCTAGCCTTTATCAAATGTCTCTTCGATTTTATGATTATACCAATGCATATCCATGATGAATGTAGCGTTGTCCTTGTCCGGTGGAACAATCTCGATGTTCACGCCATTTTGTAAGTCTTTGATGGCTGATTATTCCGCTTTGGTCGTCTCTTCTCTGCAAGAGTTCTAAGTTTCCTTCGCAACTTTTTTCAGTCCTTTCAATTGTAACGTATCTCTGAAGCTTATAATATCTAACATTGGCGCCTTTTGAGGGGCATAGATCAGCCGAACAGCGAAATAAAACAAAGTTAAGACTGTATTCAAGTCCCGGATGACATTAAGGAGTAGACAAGAACAAAGCTAGAAATATCGACTCAAGAGAAAAAAAAACCCTTAAACGTTAGAATTGAAGAACATGTATCAGGCAAACAAACACAGCATCAAATTGTCCGAATTGTCCGAAGTTCTGTCCACGAGGAACCTCCTTGGAACCAAACGTGGTGTAAATATAAATAAAGACAATGGAAGTTCGACAATAGTATTTATACTGAATCATTATCCACCTGTCTACTACCTTCAAGCAACAACCTACTAACCTAAGAGAAAAAAAAATCGATAGCATATTTGTTTGCACAGGGGAGCGATCTATTTAGAAGCATATTCTTCGCATGTGACCTCCTTTCAATTTTCCTGGACGAACATAATTGGTAAAACTTGACAACATGCTAGGAAAACGACACAATAATACATAATAACACATAATCACATCATTATTATTCTAAAAACAATACACATGTCGTGAAATATTCTACAAAAGCACACCTACCTCACTAACATCCATGCGAAAACCAAACTGGCTTATCCTATACTTAATAAAAATGTGTCCTACACAGCCTCAACTTGGTTCAACACACTCACACTCAGCAGCATTCTTTTGATTTATGACAAGAAAAAAAATTATTTGGTCTATCAAAGATGAGTTGTTAGCAATGCTAATCACATCATTCGATCGTCAGTCAGGCAATACCACTTTGACATGGTGTGGCTTGACCATTCCTGTACTGTCTTGAAATGACATTTGATAAATTTTTATAAAACTTCTGGATTCCTCGTCCGTCGGTTTTTGTTGAGTCGAAGTAGCTAACGTTTCGTCAATCATCATGTTGGCTTTTTCAGAGCTTGACTGAAACTGAAGAAGCCAACTGGTTGATTGGCGGACCGTTAGCTAGATCGACTCAACAAAAACCGTCGCAGGAGGGATCCAGAAGTTTTATAAAAAGTATTATAAAAGTATTATTATTATTGGGTGCTATATTATAACTTCTAGAGAAGTAAATTTAAGCAAGTAATCTTCTTAAAATATTGACGCGCCTGCAGCGTTGCTAGTTGAAGTCAAAAGTATGTACGAAGGAGTACCCAAAAAAAACCGGAATCATTTTTTATAAACTACATATTGTTTTGAAAATCACAGAACGACCTTATCCCCTTCAAAATACTCTCCATTACAACTAATACATTTGTCCCAGCGGTGCTTCCACTGTTCGAAACATTTTTTATATTCATCTTTGGTTATAGCCGACAGCTCATCCCTCGTTTTTTTCTTGACCTCTTTAATGTTGTCAAATCGCTGTCCTTTCATGTCCCTTTTCATACGTGGAAATAAGAAGAAGTCATACGGAGCGAGATCAGGCGAGTAAGGTGCATGGGGCAGAGGAACCATGCCATTTTTAGCCAAAAACTGTGTGTGCAGGTGCATTATTGTGGTGAAAGAACCAGTCTCCTGTCCGTCACAAATCGGGTCTTTTTTGTCGAATACTGTTGCGCAATCTTCTTAAAACTTCCAGCTAAAAGCTTGATTAACGGTCTCACTACAACCTAGCGACCGAAAGGTGTACTATACAAGCTCTGCGCGCAGCAATTCAATTCCGGCTTTTTATGGGTACCCCCTCATATATATATTAAATCACGTTCTGATTTTGGGCAATATTCTGAGTATGCAGGGGTTAGCTAATACAGTAAAACTATTTTTTTTTAATTCAACCTCACATATTTACATTTGCATTGAGAAATACAATAATTTATCTACAAAATCTCCTTCCCCACCCTACACTCATCGGCAACCGCTTCTTAGACTTGAGTGAATAAAACGCGAAACCAGAAAAATAAAAAAAGTGCTCCATCTGAATTTCGAATGTTGTCTATTTCAAGTATAACTGGCAATGCTGCAGGTACGAAAGTACGAATGTAGATAAATCATGGCCCGTTATGGCCATATATAACAGGACTAAACCAACCCATTATATATTAATATTTATGTAGTAAACTTTAAACAAAGAAACAGGATGATTGACGAAAAGTCAGCAAGTTCGATTCTTCAACAACCGACGCCGGAGAAATTCAGAAGATTTGTAAATGGTAAATTTTTAATACATTGCCGTTTGTTATCTTAAATTGAACAAGATTTTGCAACCAATTCGCAAAGTAAAAGTACCAACCTTCCACATTTTCTTTACCTAGTGATGGTTTTTTAAAATTGGCGACAAATATAGCCCCTAATAAAATATTGTAACTGGTTTAGGATTCTAAAAGATTAAATACGACATAAATGCTTAAATGCTAAGTCATATAACGCAATAGCATAGGAATAAAAGAACAATGGCTGCTACCTCTCAGAGTGTATTTATTTTGTCGCGGTAGAACTTCTAATCCATAAGGATGGTCGGCTGCATAATTTCTCGCAACTTTTAAGAGTCAAGATAAATGTCATTTTATTGTTTTAATTTAGTTTTGACGAACTTTAAAATTTAGATGTTGTGGGCTTTGGCGCACCGTTTTTAATTAAAACCCTGTCATTTACAATTCCCGCCAGTGTATACTTTGCTTGAAAGTTTAAAGTTTAAAGGAACGTAGTGGCGCGAATAAATCTATAAATTTAGTTTTACACTTTTTGAAATATACAACTCCGTTAAATGAAGAGTTCCACTTCCTCCTAATTTCAGTTAAATTCAGCATTTCATACAGCCCATGAATAATAACTACTGCAGACAATTTTTATCCGTTTTCCACTTCGACCGTTGTGATGGAACTACCATATTCCTTTACTTAATTTTCCGTTCCAATAGCTTCGTTGAAATAACACTGACTATAAACATCGAAGCAATAATTCAAAAAATGGGTATTAATTGGATACCTAATGTCTAATAAATTCAAACTTATATATTAAATATGGTTAAATTTAATTATCAAAACCAATCTATATTTATAATAATAAGATAGTAAGTATTATATAAAGAACTTGATATTCGCTACAAATTCTTCGTATATAAGGATTCTGTAATTTTTCGATCTCTCATCAATTAATCAGTTTTTGATGATTTCATATGAGTTTATGCAAGTTTTCTGTCAGCACAGCGGTCAGATGACACCTCTTACCATGCACAACTGATTGGACAAAAAATATTTTATCACTCTATTAATAATATACATAATATAAATAATATATAAATTTCATTGCTATGAGGCTTTGTATATGTGCATATATAACGCGTATATAGGTATATTTGTTGTGTTTTGTTTTTAAATATATTCCGACATAAAATAAAAATAGTGAAATATCGGTCAGTATTTTTGTCTTTCGCTATGCAGCGTATCAACTGTTTTCAACACATTTTTGCCAATTACTAAAACTAAAAACTAAACTAAACTAACCAACTAAAACTAAAACCGTCGATTTTATTTCAGCTTACAACATGGTGGCCTGTAGAATAACTGACTCAAGGAATGGGGGAAACGCCTCTGACAGTCAAGTGCCTTTGAAAAAGTGAGTAATTTATCAAAACTTGTTGTTAATTTCCAATCAGTCGCGTGTAGCATAGAGACATTCGTCAGACTAACTATATATAATAAATTTAACCAATTTTGTACACGTAGAATTTGCTACATCTACAGCACTAAACTGTACGATAATCGTAACATAGTTTTTGATAGTTAATTAATATTCACCTGATGCTCTGGAAATGTTTGAAATTTCTAATTTAGATTAATTGTATTAATAAAAATAAATTCTATTTTTCCAAAATAAAACTATTTTATTCTTATGAAACTCATTTTAAATCAAAAGCACATAATACTAATAGAAATTCAAGATTAGCTCCTTGAATACTGAATTTTAGTTCAATTTTTAGAACTTATCTTAAACGGGATGTGCAAGCATAAAGTTTCAATCTGATACACCCAAAAGTTGGAAAAGTTAGTTTATCCGCATCTAGGGTTTATCCTACTGTTGTTGATCATAATAGTCAAAGAAACTTTATAATAAACAATTAAGATATTGTAAATACCGCAGTTTACCAGTACTCTTCATTTTGTAAAGCTCATTTCTAATGTAAACTAATCTCAATTAGTCGAGATTGCATATTATTATATACAGTTTCTTATGAATTCCTGATATAGAACATTTTTTGAAAACTGTAGTGAAGATATGTAGGTGATGTTTTTGTTATCTGGCCACACGGTTAGGAATTTCTTCAATCCTTTTAGAATTATCTAAACTCCACTCCGAGTACACCCAAACATCAATTTTACTATCGATTTTGGAAATAAATTTCCACAGGCTACTGTAATACTATTTACACATCTTCTGGATTCTTGCTGCGTAGGTTGTTTCAGTTACGCCCTGAAGAAGCCAACGGAAGATTTGTAAATAGGATTTTCACACTGTTTTTGAGATATTCTCATTAATTGAAAACCAGATTTAGCTTTAGGTCAATCCTCCTATAGAAAATCGACTCATATTGATCAATACGTAAATGCATTTCACATCACCGTCCAGTCCAAACATTTTCTGTGATTAAATCCTTAGTTGTCAGGTGGTCTTTTATCAAACAAACAAACATTATCATGATACCATACGTTAGATTAAAAAATACACATCACCAGTATGACCTACACAAAGTAACTCCAGTAAAAGACCAGCCATATGCCACTGTGTGTTCAAAACCAACCGATCAAATATCAGAAATTCTGAGAAAGCAAAACATCAAAACTAAATTTTCTACTTTCTCTTCTAAATCTCCCCTCCATCTACGATTTGTACATAATACAATTCATCTGAAGGTCGCATGTGTTTACAGCATAAAATTAAGGTGTGACAAAGAACACATCGGAAAAAGAGGTAAAAAAATATCAACCAAACGAAAAGAACGACAGGGATTAATCAGACGCCGATAAATAACGACATCCGCAGTTTCTGAACAATATCACGAAACGGGATACCAGATTTTATCATCACAGATTCTAGTAACACAAACCGCGATATCAACCAAGCAACCAACACTTTCCCAGTCGCGCCGGCCCCGGCAGGCATTGATGCAGAGTAATCGCAAACTTCGAAGTTATTATAGTTTGAATACTGAAACATTGTTTTTCTACTCCCGTCTGTAAAATACCTAATTACGCACCGATCTAGCGTGCGGGAAGCGTCACTTTATTACGTCACTTTCGTTTCCCACGAATCCGAGCCAGTTCAGACATTTCCGGGATTTTTCAGCACTGGTTTGGGAGCAATCGGATGTTTTCGGAGATATTTCCCACGACAGTCATATCAGTGAATCTATTCGTGTTGCTTTGCGAGAATGTAAGCAAAAACTAACGGTTGTAGAAAAAGTATAGTATGCAACACGTTCGGTAAACTTTTTAACTCACTTTCGTTTATTAAACACTCGCTCCGCTCGTATCAAATAAACTCGTGAGTCAAATGCCGCTTACCGCACTTGTTGCATAATATACTATTCCCGCATTTAAATAAATATGTACAGGCATATTACCAAACTATACTATGCTATTTACTACGCGAGAAAATTTATTTACTTTGAGCGAAAGTAACAGCAATAGTAGGCTAACCCCTAAGATAGATTGTAGGTACATTTCTCTAGCATCTTTCACACTACATAACATTATTATTTTCGGATTTAGTTAGCAATTACTAAATAATAGTGCTACACGCAAATCAGCACGTCGAAAAGTTAGACTGGTGTATTCTCTGCCATAGTTCATAGAACCCCATAAGGATGACTGTTTTTTCTATAGGACGGTCGAATCCGAGTCATACCGTGATTACGAGAGCGTGTTTATAATTCCCGGGACAAGCGTTGACACAAACCGTAAGCTGAATGATCGGACATCTCGTTATTCTCTGCGATAACCGATCGATCATCCCCCAGCATAGTTATTTCGGCACTCATAATTCGGCAACGTTATCGCATTTCATAGCGGGATTCTAAATTAAATAGAATACGTAGAGTCGTCGAATACAATCGAATTTATTTAATTGTGTTCTGCGACTTAAGTGTGCTTCATTTGTTCCTGGAATGTGTCTATATAGAGCGGACCTTAGGGTGCTCTTTGTTGTGTTTGTGCATTAGCTCTATAGACTCTATTTAACGAATCTTATTTTCCGAGAGCGCGTTCAGTTATTTAATATTATGAAATGCGACAGAGGAACAGAAATTTAACTCGCAGTTAAAATACGTCCCTCCCTAACTCTCTCAAAGTAAAACCAAAATCCACAAAGGAAAAGGAGATATCAAAAACATTTGAATCTTGGAAGAGGATCCAAAGATTTGCTTTAGACCAAACTATCCGTTACTTTAGATGCCCTGAAACGGTACTGTGGTGAATTCCGGTTATTTCACCCATGATGTTTTGATACCCCTGATCAGAGATATATCGCAAAAAGACTTTCATTTTCTGAAACGGTGATAATTCATCTTCCTAGTGTCTCTCATTATTTTCATCACAAAAAATGACTAATTAGAGAATTCACGTTTGAGTTGAAATCATAAACGTTTTTAAAATCAATTGTTGCCATTTCTTAACGTCTCTTATAACGTTTTACAATTGAGATGTCTTCATAAAAGGGTTTACTTATGGTGGAGCTTATACTTATTCTTCCGTAGTGAGTGCTCCAAATTGTGATGATTTTGTAGTAGTCGTGGTCCGTAGAAAAGGTAGTACCATGCCATTTACATTTTTTGCAAAAATCACGGAAACTGTTTCCCAGATTTGTTTGTTTAAAATTAAACTATTGGAGTTATCTACTTAATTTTTTTTCAAAAGGTCATTTTTCACTTGAGCTCAAAAATATTCCAACCAGAGTAATTGTTAGAGGCCTTTTATTATGACCCCTACAAAAAATATTCTTTTCTGATTTAAGCTAAACAAATATCAAAAACAATTACCTATATGTAAATATATATACAATATTTACTCTACACACATAATACAGCTTCTTGGATTTGATTTATTAGAATTAGAGGAAAAGAAATGGTAAACGAATAAAAAGCCTTTAGGCATTTTATTTAATTAAACAATAACCTTACTTTCAATTTATCTTTGTTTTGAAGTTTTGTTTCATTTTTTCCCAATATTCATTCATTTTTGAGGCGTTCTTACTTGCCTTATAGGAACAGTATGACCCTATCCCGGTTGTTCTCATTTAATTGGTCACTTTTTATATATTTTCTCTATGAGTATTACCTATTACTTTTTAGGAGTAGTTATTCCATCTAGTGGTCGAATTGTGAACTTGAAGAACGCAAATTCCAGATTGTTACAAAATGTGAAATATTGTTAATAAAAATACGAACATTCAACTACATTTTAGAAGTTCTACGATATTGACATAAGTAAGTTTCTGGTTTTCTTTTTAGATTTTTTTCAATTATCTGTATATATTTACTATAAAAGAGTTCTTTTTGATTTGATTTTTTCGCATTTCTAATTAAAAATATAAGAATTTTATATGCCAGTCGTTTTATTTTTTAAAATATATTAATTCAAAGTTAAGTTCATCTAAGAAGAGAAATGCCAAAATAAAAATAAAACATCAAAATTCTGCAACACAAAAACGAACCCGTTTGTTTTAAAATTAACCACATCCTTCAATGTTATACTACATACTGAAATTAATACCATTTTTAATTCGTCTCTTCATCTGTGAATGCAGAGAAAATTATATAGAAGTTGTAGAATTTGAACCGAAACTATTTGACACAATGTATAAACAAAAACAAAAATCAACAACTTCAGCATTCCAAAATGCAAACGATGTAATTTAATCATTTTCAACAGACGTTGTTAAAATTTTTCAGTAAATTTGGAACGTGCTAAATCAGGAGACTTGGTAGACCATTATCTGCGTAACGGCGCCCTCCGGACTAATCCGGATAAAATATTTAAACCACAATTAGATCATTCTCCCATCGGTGCAATATTAGTAGATAGTTTGTCACTCGTTTCAAATCTTTTTAATCCGGTTTCGGTAACGAAATATCTGTTCCTCTTGGCTCGCATCACTGTCATCGGTATCGCAGTGTAATATCGATAACTAAACGCGTGTTTGTTGCATCACCCAGTTTCTGATCCCATTCGTGTGTTACTTGCCGCCATCCGGATCTGCGCAGGAGGAAAAAAGGTGAAGAAATCCGCGGATGTTGAAAACACCACTTCCACCACTCGCACTCTCACATGTATTAGCTCTCTTTTTATTTGTATGCACTTTATTAACCCCGTGCGTATCCTTAAAATCCCCCCGCACAAGTTCTCATACTATTACGTAAGAGTATTTTAATGTACGCGTGTTGAGATTGCTACGCATGTTCCGAAACAATACAAGCTAAAGTGTTACTAATTGCAAATGTGTTCGTTCCGGTTAGTGTAGATAAAACCTGTCGTGCAAATAAAAAGCAGCGTATGTTACATTGCATCTTAAATGTCCACATTTTACACTCGGCAAATTTAGATGTCTAATTTTAAGTCAAATAGTAACATAACATGTTACTAAGTGCTGAGTATCGAAATATTCTAGGTTTGGATTTACTCGCACTGAATGTTTCCTCAGGCTGTGCCCCTTGTACGAGCCCTGATAACTAAATGTTCGGACGATGTAAAAAATGATAAAAAATACATTTTTATGTCTATTTAATTTTTTTTTTTTGCTTTGTCGATTGAATAATCAATTTATGCACATTACGATAGAATAGAAAGTGCTATCGTAATGAATTATTGTTTATTTCGCATGAATTACATAGCAAAATAGTGGAAGCATACCAAATTTGCTGACAAATAAATATTCGGACGCGAATGTTTATCGACCAAGAAATCAATGCTACCCATGCATTGATGGTAAAATGTAGTGTATCTTTCAAGTTTGTATAATAGTTGATAAGAAAATGACGCGTGGTGTTGCAACAAACAAAAAAGTGCGAGAAATTATCATATCTCAGTACTGCAGAGGTAAATCAATGCAAAAAATTTCAAATGACTTGAGTATTACAAAATTAACAGTTGGGGATATTATAAAAAAGTATGGAGAGACAGCTAGTGTTAGCGTTCGTGGTAAAAGTTCACACCGGCCCCGTAAAATAACTGAAAGAGATCGTCGTATTCTGGTCAAGATTTGTAAAACTAGCAGACGAAGCGTCTTACCACAAATTTAAGCCCAATGGAATCACGAGGCAAACTTAAATGTCTCCAGGGAATGTTGTAGACAATGCATGCATAAGTCTGGTTTGAGTTTCTATAAGGTAAGTTTACAGTTTTTCCTATTTCGATATAAAAATTATTAATATTCTATGATCTGATTTTGTTAAAGGCAAAGGAAAAACCATTATTAACGTCTATTCAGAAAAAAAAACGTTTGGATTGGGCAAAATCTAAAATATCCCGGACAACGGAAACGTGGAGTAACGTTATCTTCAGCGATGAATCAAAATTCGATGTGTATGTAGGCGATTTTCGAAAAAGGGTGATTCGTACAAAATTTATTATTATCTAGATTATCTAAAGCAATGTTAGCTCGCCTCCACGTGGTGCACCCTGGGTAACGCTAAAGAGCTAACAACACTTGGCAGCCAGACAATCATCTGATCTCCTGGCTACTAGTACATTGTCAACCATCAATATTACAATGCCCACCAACATGAAGAGAAAAGGACCTTCTCAGGACCACAAGACAAGAAATCTTGGTCCTATTATCAAGATTTGCCAAATAAATATAGAAGGAATAAGCTGGGCAAAATGCCAAGTATTACATAAGATATTAATTGATAACGAAATCGACCTCGTTGCTGTACAGGAAACGCACGCAGAGAATGTGGATCAAATTAACCGGAGAGGTACAATACCTGGATATGACTTGGTGGGTGCGACATACCACCGTTCCTATGGAGTAGCCACATATGCCCGATCGGAAGTTGAAAACGTTCATTTATGCTCAGCAACGACACGCAACAACATACACGAAGTTGTCGTTAAAATAGGAGAACTCTCAGTGAGCAACGTGTATAAGCCCCCAGCCTGTAGGTGGCCCCAGGACGTATTGCCGGGTCTAACACACCCAGCCATGTACGTTGGTGATTTCAATAGTCATCATACCCAGTGGAGATACAGAGCAGCCGACCAGAACGGAATGGACCTCACTAACTGGGCAGAAAATAACAACATGTTCTTAGTTTTTGATCCAAAGAGCCGGGGAACTTTTAGATCGGCAGCCTGGAGAAAGGAATACAATCCGGACCTCTGCTTCGTGACAACTGACCACGAGCAGTTACCTTTAAGAACAACAAGAGAGGTACTAACCGACTTCCCGCATAGTCAACATCGCCCAGTCTTAATCAAGATCGGAACCAGCATCCCACTGGTGACGTCCTTACAACGCCCAAGATGGAATTTCAGGAAGGCGAACTGGAGTGCTTACACTGAGAGACTGGAGAAATGCCTGGGATGGATCCCACCAACTGCAAACAATTATGAAAGATTTATTGGTGCAATTAAATCCACTGCTAAAGCTACCATCCCAAGAGGATACCGAAGACAATACGTACCTGGCTGGAATGACAACTGTGAGGACCAATACCAGAAGTTCCTCAAGAGCGGAGATCCGGAGATCGCCGACGGCCTGCTGCATAGTCTGGACGTCGCACGTCGGGAAAAATGGAGGGAAACAGTTGAGTCGCTTGACTTTAAGAGATCAAGCAGCAAGGCATGGAGCCTCCTTAGAAAACTAGGTGGAGCCAGCAAAACTTGCCGTGGCACCCCAGATATCTCTGCAGATAAGGTTGCATCGCACATTCAGGTGACAACCAGAGCCCCTAGAGACAAGAATCATACAAAAAAGATACGACATGAACTTAGTGCTCTAAGATCGAAGATCGGACCAAATGATCAGTACTCCTCCAGTTTTACGGCCCTCGAAGTCACAGAAGCATTAAGGAGCGTAAAACGCGGAAAGGCACCTGGCCCCGATGGGGTACACCCGGAGTTCCTTCTTCACTGTGGGAGGTATGCCAAAAAATGGCTTGCGCAATTCTACTCAAACATGCTGCAATCGGGCCACATACCACAGAAAATGAAGAATTCAAGAATAATAGCACTGCTGAAGCCAGGAAAACCCAGCGACCAACCAAAGAGTTACAGGCCAGTTGCGCTTCTCAGCACTGTATACAAGCTACTAGAGAGGCTCCTGTACAACAGACTGAGCCCAAAAATACTAGAATCTATACCAATCGAACAAGCGGGTTTCAGACCAGGAAGAAGCTGCACAGACCAGGTGCTTTCCCTAACATCTCACATAGAAGCAGGCTACCAAAAACGCCAGAAAACATCGATTACCTTTATAGATTTAAGCTCTGCTTACGATACTGTTTGGAGGCACGGCCTGCTATACAAGCTAATCCAAAAAATTCCATGCAGCCATGCCATTCCTCTCACCGACAATATGCTCGCAGGGAGAACTTTCAATGTTGTAATTGGAGAGAGGACAAGCAGAACAAGAACACTAAACGATGGACTGCCACAGGGCTCAGTCCTCGCCCCACTTCTGTTTAACCTCTACATTTCGGATATGCCAAACACACAATCTACAAAATTTGGATACGCAGATGACTGGGCTTTAGCCGCTCAACACGAGAAGTTCGAGACCACTGAAAAGACTCTTGGCTCCGACTTAGGGTTGATGAGCGACTACTTTCACAAATGGAGAATGCTGCCCAACCCCACTAAAACAGAGGTGTCATGCTTCCACCTTTGTAACCAATCAGCGAAGAGAGAGCTTACCATCAACTTCGAAGGAAAACGCCTCAACCATAACAACCACCCCAAATACTTAGGAGTCACACTGGACAGGACGCTCTCCTACAAGGAACACCTGATAAAGACCGCAAGCAAAATGAGAACAAGGACTAACATCATTCATAAATTGTGTGGTACCACCTGGGGCTCTTCAGCGGACACGCTCCGTATATCGGCAGTCGGTCTTGTCTACTCTGTGGCGGAATACTGCGCACCAGTGTGGATTAACAGCCCGCACACTGAGAGAATCGACACTGTACTGAACGACACAATGCGCATAATCAGCGGCACGATTAAGTCCACACCAATTGCTTGGCTGCCTTTCCTGAGCCACATACTGCCACCTGAAATTCGACGTAAAAACAGCCTTGTTAGGGAGTATCAGAAAATAAACAATAATACAGAGCTACCTATACACAATGAAATAGGCGATCTAGAGCGCAAACGACCGAAGTCGAGGAAACCAGCGCTAATCACCGCTAAAGAGCTGTTGGACTCAAATTTCAACGCAGCGAACGCCTGGCAACAAAGATGGAAGGAACAATGCCCATCGCACTTTCAAACTTTCCTTACTTCAGAGAAGGTTGCTGGATCTGACTTGCCTCGAAAAGTGTGGACTACATTGAACCGAATACGTGCTGGCCATGGCAGATGTGCTGACGCTCTTCATAAATGGGGATGGATAACCTCGCCAGAATGCGACTGCGGGGCCAATAATCAAACAGTGACTCACATAGTGAAAGATTGCCCAAACCGTGCCTACCAAGGACCTATCACTGATTTTATGACTGCAACAGAAGAGGCGATTGATTATATTAAAAATTTAGACATAAAATTGTAACATCAATATCTATATGCTCTGAGAACATATAATAGCATAGCACAATGTACGCCATACGATAAATAAATAAAAATTATCTAAAGCGCACGGTAAAATTTCCCCAGGGTGTTTTGATATGGGGGTGTATGAGTGGTAAAGAGGTTGGCAACTACGAGTTCATTGATGGTACTGTAAATGCAGAAAAATACCAACAAATTTTATCAAGAAGTTTGATTCCATCAATAGAACGAACTTTTGGAAATGAAAATTTTATATTTAAACAAGACGGTGCGCCCTGCCATACTGCGAAAACAACAAAAAAGTGGTTTGTGGACCATAATATGAAAGTTTTATCGTGGCCATCAAGCAGACCCGACTTGAATATTATTGAAACTTTATGGCATCGGATGAAAAAGACTTTGCGTAACAATCCTCAGCGTACAGTTCCAGCATTAAAGGCAAAAATCACCGAAATTAGGAACACTTTCACCCACGAATATTGCAAGACTTTGGTAGATTCCATGCCAAAACGCATAAAAGCTGTTATTGCCGCGAAAGGATGTTACTTCTTATTAATGTTCGATTTGAAGTAAAAGATTTAAATGCGTCCCAATATTTATTTGTCAGCAAATTCGGTATGTTCTTGATATTTTGTTATGCAATTTATGTGAAATAAAAAAATAATTCATTACGATAGCACTTTTTGGTATAAAAATAAGTGCGTGATTTCATTTTTCAATCGAAAAGGCAAAAAAAAATCAATTTAAAATAAGTATAAATATGTTTTCTTATTATTTCGTACATCGTCCGAACAATTAGTTGTTAGGGCTCGTATGTACGAGGTGAGTCAACCATGAAGTAAAGTTCATCGTCTCATTCAAAAGTTATTATTAAATGGTGAATATAAAAGTTGTAAATATTATTTTGATTTTTTTTGAATGGAACATCATATTTTTAAATTTCGTTTTGAACTAGTTTTGGAGTACTTGTTTTCACATTTGCAGAAAAAATAGCAAAGCGTCATCATTCTTAAAGGTCGATCACCCATATTTCATATTAGCGTTATTCGAAGTTGACGTAAGATGTATGCAATTTTAACGCTGCAGGGTGTTCAAAATAAACGAATACTTTTGGGTCATTTTAAATTGAAAAATCTGGAAAATGCCTAATTACACATCTATCTAGCATGCGGAAAGCGTCACTTTCGTTTCCCATTGATCCGAGCCACTTCGGACATTTCCGGGATTTTACCGCACGGATTTCGGAGATATTTCCCACGCCTTGAATTGTGACGTTTGTCAATTCTGATGGTCATATCATTGAATGTATTCGTGTTGTTTTGCGAAAATGTACCCAAAAACTAACGGTCGTAGAAAAAGTATAGTATGCAACACGTTCGGTAAACGTTAGTCACTCACTTTAGTGACTCGTGAGTCAAATGCCGTTTACCGCACTTGTTTGCTTAATATACTATACCCTACTTTCTAAGATCATTGCTACAACATTAAAGGAAATGACATTGCTAATTTTTTGCCTGACAACTGAGCAAATAAATGCATAAAATATAACAAAACTAAGTATGGAATTCCTAAAGCTGTATTCTTCATATGATTCATATACTATGATTTATATGCTAATTCAAACTTAAGGCATATTTTGCAGTTTTTGAATATACACTCTTTTTAATTTGCGCGGCAGAAAGTGTGCAAGTAATAATAATTTGTGTCGTTTTGTTAGGACTAGATGTGTAAGATTTTTTGTATAACAAATATGTGTTAGGTAAAATCTTCTTTTTTTAAATGATTCGTTCATCAATCTCTACTGCTACTACAATTTTCGAGTCGAAACACAACATGCTTTGACGACAAATTCTCGTAAGTTCCTGATAACGCAAACTTTCTCAGTTGGAGGATACAAAAATTTGAAAAATAAGTGATTGCCAACCTTAATTTGTTTATTTGACGGTTTTGGTTCATTTTGTTATTGCATGAGAATGTATTGATTCGTGAAAATGGCATGAAATCAATAAAAGGGAAAAAATTACTTGACATTTTGTTTGAGCGTTTCGGTTTCGTTGAGTCGTGATATGAAACTATTCGTCGCTATATTAATTATATGCACATTTATCTTCATATTTGGGGTTGCGGTGGGTAAACTCATTTAAAAAAAAAGCGAATTTTTTGTAATAAATTGAAAGGAAGATTGATTTGCCAACATGTACCACATCAACACTATAATTTTAATTACTTTTTTTGTTTTGTTTCATTTTAAAGTCCTCATTAAAATAAATTAAAAATAAAAACCTAACTTAAAATATGCTCATCATTTTGTTTTTAAGACTCACTTTATTAAGCTTTTCAATAATGAAAAAGTAATTGTGTTCTTACAATCATTTTTTTAATTTTTCCTAGTTTCCGAGGTTGAAATATTAACAACCAGAGTCGCTTCTTAAATAATGGAGAATACAAAATTTTGGACAAGTACCCAACAATGGGAGTGTTTCCCTAAAATCTTAAAATGTATTCAGTATTCTTGAAAAATGTCTATTAAAGAAATAGTTTTTTATTACTTCTTCTATTCTTTTAGTCATGAACATATACTATATATATAGAGGTCCTGCCTATACTGATAATACAGAAACTTTGAGCCAATGACCTTGCGACATTCAACAACCAACATGGCAGCTGGCAGATCGTCAATAAGTTATTTTTACGGAAGTATTTTCTCAAAATATGAAGTGTGTGGAAATTGCTGAAAGAAAGAAGATTTACTTATTATTTTTTATTTATTTAATACATTGTCGAGAATACAAAGAAACTTAACTAGATAAGTCCGAATCTAAAAGAATGTTACAAAATTCTGTTTTTGTTTCTCTTAAATAAATTTAGTTTGAGAGGTATTTTTAGTAAGTCCGTACCTTCTCTATTCAGAGAAACAAACAATTAAAATATATATGAGCATATTAGCGGAGAGTTTGAGAAGAAGTTAGATCTGAATCCGTCATTAAAAGATAATTGACTTGTACAGGAAGGTGACCTCAAATGACCTCAACAAAACCGTAGGTTATGTTCATACCATTAGTGGTGTCTGTCTCTAAAATTAAAATCTTGTAAGAAGTTTTTTTGGACATTCTCTATCCGATTGATATTCTTGCGGATTTGGACTGATTTTTGGTCGCTAAAGCCTGTAGTGTTACCTAATACAAAACCAAAGTTTCTTAAACCTTTCTTTACAGTATTTTCTACATGTGCTTCAAATGTTAACTAAGAGTCTAATATGATGCCTAAACTTTTTTAAGTTTTGCATTTTCTATTTTTAAGTCAATATAATAATTTTTTTTTCTTTGTAAACTATATTAATTGGCATTTATCGAGATTTTAAAAAAGTCTGTGATTTTTACAGTAGACAGTAAACCAATCGAGATTATGCTGGAGGTCCGAAATGTATATGCCAGAAATTTTTGGGGAATACAAATGTTAAAATCTCCTCGGGGAGTAACATTTCCCCTTTTTCAAGAATAGCCACAAGGGAATACGAATAGTTTCAAATTTCGTCTCTTGTTGCCGTTACACGAGAACCTGTCAAATTGTCAACGAATGAACGATTCCTTCGGATTCTAACACACATTTTACGTCGGCAGACTTAGAAAAGGCAGAATACCAGGTTTAAGCATATTAGCGTTCGTCGCCAACTGGATCTGGCCACGAGACCGATGCCGGTCGGGAAGCCTGTCCAGTTTAACCTGGCATCCGGACTACTTCCACTCTGGCTCGCCGTCCAAATCGTTGGCCCGCATCTCGAGGGCGGCCGACGGTCGATTCATTTTGGTCGATTCCACTCTGGCCGCGCGACCCGAGACCCCATCGAACGCCAGCAGCAGCGACGACGGAGGTTTTCTGCCCACCAGGAGGGGCAACACCAGGAACCGCGCTTCATGGCGCCGACCCCTAGTCGGCTATCCGAGTCAGCTCAGTTTGAGATCGGACGCATCCGGTCAATCTGCCACCGACGTCACGGCATTTTTCTTAACCCATCCTCGTTTCCAACCGGCCGTGCCGGTAATATATAGCCCCGCCACGCCTAACGTTCAATCCAGCTCCCCAACGCGACACGGCTTGCTGTTATCGCCGTGGAATCCCTTGTACTTTAGTGATTTGAGTTCCGTGCGATATCCGAGCTCGGGAGAACGCTCGTATCCCACCCCGCCGGGTTACAGACAACTGAGGTCGGTGCACGAAAGGTACTCGCAGGAGCTTCCCCCTCTGCGCGCGATACACGAAGAGCATCAAGGGTTCGTCCCGGTCCAGCCGGTCCTGGACAGTCCGAGACCGGCACCCCAATTCAGGGGCAGGAGTATACGCTTGCTTCCCCCTCGACACGCCCGTCTCGCCAGGAGCGCCCCCGAATTGGACCACCTCGATCGATCGCCGGAAAGCCGCTCCAGTTCGAGCGGGTTCGGAAGCAAGAACACCTCCTCGCAACAGAATCAAAGCTCGCAGAGCGGGAGCACTTTTATAGAGTGGAGGCTGCCGCCGTATCGGCCCCCGCCGCCCGCTCCCGTCGCTTCCATCTTGCCGCCCCCGCCCCCGCCCTTAGTAGGGCATTGGCTAGAGCTCGCTTCTTCGTCACCCTCCGCATCCGAATACCTCCACAAGGCCGTCGACGTAGGTAGCGTGGACGGTCATTACGAATTCGATCCGAGCACACCTACACCAACCCCTTCGACGCCCACGGGGTCCAGGGATATCGATTTGGACACGGGGCTCGGACCTCCGCAGAGGAAGAGCTTCGCGCTGAGAAGTCGGTACGACAACATCGACGCCAGGGTGCAAGCTATGAAGGAGGAGTTTAACGAGTTTAGGAAGAGACAGGCGAATCGAAGGCGAAGCCACGAACTCGAAAGTGCCTGTTAGTGCGACGCGCGCGGCGAAGGTACTATTAGTCCGGTCAAATTAGATAATTTCGGTGCCAGAACACTCGCAAACTCTTTTCTACGCGCTTCAAGTGCGAAACGTTTGGGAACATTTTTCATTTTCGATTAACGACGTATAATAAACAGTAGACTATTATAACAATAAATACAAATAAAAATTATCAGTCACAAAGCACGGCGAGGGCTGGTATGGTTGTTTCTTTTCGTTCTTCGATAATGGGTTTTATAGACTAGTCTTGATATGCAACTTAATCTTAAATAATAGAGGTTATTTTCGTTGGTTGGTCGCATCCTAATGAAGGTGTGACTACAAATCCTATCATCTTTCATATTCTCGTAAATTTATGGTTCAAGAGAAAACAGCTGTAATACTATATCTAATAATAATAATAATATAATATAATATAAACCGCCTCGACAGTTGCCAAAGGGTTAGCAAATGATGAGGGAAAAACAGACCAGGTTGAAACTCATATGTAACAGGTTGATACTGATTAAGAAGTGACCACTTTGACACTGCTATACTTTTTTGTCGAAATATTTACTATGATAAACAACTTGCCGGGGTTCTGGTAAAATCAAAAAAACCCAAATTTTGGATAAAAATAGGTTCTGCTTCTGATTACCCTTCTTTGAAGTACAAACGCTGAAATATTTTAACTTGACCTTGATGATACTCTGTATATTTCTTCGGTTTCGAAATATGTATATGAAGAGCATTAATTCAACTTTTTTGCAATTTCGCAAAAAATCTCACTTTTCATTGCCCTGTTGGTTTAGGTGAACTGTAACACTATTACATGTTTCCAATAAACTAAACAACGCTGCTGGTCGATTTTTTACAAGCAGATTAGCCTAAGTTGAACTTATTTTTTTAATTTATTGATAATTTGAAAAAAATCGGCAAATTTACGCAAGCATGAATATCGAAAATAAATATTTCCTAGGTAGGTCGTTTGGAAAACTCACTTTAACCTAGAAAATTTTCCATAAAACTGTTCAAACATTTCTCTTTTTCTTTTGCCTATCATCTGAAAATATGATTTTGATAGGTCATCTACTGTAGCTTACCTTGTAGAAGTGCCATTCTATACGCCAGTGCGTTCTAGCGTCGTTTAAAGCAACATTCCCAACATTTTTCTGCCTGTTCTGGTACAAAAGAGTCTAATTTAATCGGAGTACTCTACCACGGGACTAATTATTCTCAAAATTCAGTGTGATATTCACTAAATTGTAAAACGAAATAATATGTTCTAAATATTTAAATGAAAAATGAGGAAATGAAAAAGGAACCAAACTGACTTTAGCATTAAATTACGAGTTTAAGTAATTTATTATTAATTGATTTTGTAATGTAAGGCGTATTTTCGTTAATGTAGATTTAAAAAGTTGAGCTCAATTTACTCGATTTCGACCGGGAGGTGTTTAAAGTAGACCTCGTATGAGTCACGCTTTTATTTCCACATCCGCTCTTCGTTTTCTTAGCTTTTTGATGGTGATGGACATGTTCAGTGCAATAGACGGACACTAACATTCCAAGTCACGACACTGATCGCTATCATTTAAGTCCATTGAAATCAAAATCTGTCTCTGGATGTTTAAATTTCCGCGTCTAAAAGTAAAGCGCTAGAGTGCTATTTTGAAAACTTCCCGTATTCAAATTCGATGTAACAATATACTTCCACAATATGTTTATCATTGCCATATTGTGATGACGAGGTGGGTTGATGATGGTCTGTTGAATTTTGCCTTAAAAATTTGACCTCAAATTTGTTTTTGTTAGGTAGAGACATCCACTTTGTTTAACCTTTACTAATTGAAATTACATGTTTTACAATAATATTTGTTTAGAAATTCTTTTATGCCGTTATTGCTGATTTGGCTTCCTTTACATCATGTTTTCCAATGTTCAAACTTATCGTTTCGTAAATTAATTATACTACAAGAATTTATGAAAAAAGAGCAGCCCATGACTTAACCAAGTGACAGCTTTAAGTGCTTTCGTGTGATCTCTCTCTACTGTCCCTCTTCCTCATTCATCGAACGGAAATCGCACTAACTTGAAAAATGTTTTAATATCTTATGGTTTTAATTATTCTTAATTCTTGCGACGGAAATCTTGCCTCCATCTACAGAAATAATAGCTATACTTTTCTGGGAAATGTAGAAACATTCCGTCCAAAAATCAAAACGCCTTGGCGGCCTTTTAGATAGGACCAGAATTTAGTCAACATTGCCAGATAACAAACATCTATAACAGGTATATTGTACAACGTTTCCGTTCAAACAGAAATGTCATGAACTGTTTGTGAATCGACAGGAAGAAAATAAACAAAATCTCTTCATTTTCATTTATTTTGTTTTTCATATATTTACAAATTGGTGCGAAGATTAATTTAAAATTAACAAATAAATCTCTTCGCCGCCAGTGTGGGTAAATGTACTGGGTGTTCCAAAGTCGACTCCTACTATCTTGGAAACGGTAAAATCTACAAGACAAAAATTAATATTTAATTTAATAATAATTTAAAAATTGAAGTTGTACTACTTCATGGAACACGACGAATATTTTTTTATCAATTTATTTGAAAAATGTGGTAGAAATCTTCAAATTTTCATACTTCACTTTTTTGAGCTTAATGTTTGCCAAAAGATCCCGAATGTTTCATTTTTCTAAAACATTTTGATAGCTCGTGAACCTCCGTTGTTAAAAATATTGTTTACCAATAAAGAAAATATCTCATCTCATCATAGAGTTTGGGACAACGAGTCCATAGACTAACCAAAACTAACCAAAACTAGTTCAGCTAAAATAACATCAAAAATAACCTTCTTATTCCAACAGATATTTTGAGAAACAAGCAAGTCGTAACACTTCTGTTGCCCCAATCCTTTGTTATAAGATTTTGAGATCATTATAGAATTTGTAAGGGAGAACAGTTTACAGTTAATTGTAAGGGGCAATAACTCGGAAGGGGTTAAAGGTTATTTTCATCGTTTAATTCATATTCTTAAGCAAATTTTAACATAATTCTTCCATGTCACACCAGATAGGCATATACACATATAATAATAATAAAATTATTAAAAAGAAATGTTAAGTAGAGAAATAGGAAAAAGAAGAATGCGAAATGTAAACAGATAAAATAATCACAGCGACCGTTATAATGTTGTGCATTATGCGTCTGCACAAAAATTACAATAAATCTCCTTAATCGCCCTATCGTTCATTATTTTCGATGCATTTGTGAGCTTTTTTGTCAATCTTGCTTACCTATATAATAACTTTCTTAAACGATTTCTATGCAATAATTTGAGCATAGTTTGCTAACATGCCGTCGTAGTAATAATCGTAATAATAATAATAATCAATAAAATTAAAATGGAACATTAGAAATGAAACATTAACATAAAGTGGATGAAAACATTGATTCGAGTTTCCGGAACTAATAAAAATAACGCAAATACGGCCTAATTTGAGCCACCCAGTATTTCTTCCCAATGGTGGAAGTCGAATTTGAAACAGATGTTATTGACGTCACATATTATCAAAAGCTAACAAATTGTGAGTTATCTTTTTACGGTAAAAGTCACAACCTCGACACTGTCTAATAGCAAAAACCAACCCGATTTAACAAATAAATTCTAACGCTTTAGTGCGGTCAATTCGGCCGCGACCAACATTCACACGAAAGGCTGTTTCAATATTGTAAAACTAGATGTTTAGCATTAAAATTTGTGTATGGTACCTTGGATATCGCGAGAGAATTCAAAATTATATATCATTCCAGGTTTTTTTACCTTTCGTTTGTCTCGACGTACTTTTAGTTATTTTTGTAAGGAATTCAAATAAACTACACGTACTCCTGTGCAGCGTTGCCACGTTTACTTGGTGCCATCCTATTCGAAGGGCCAAAACTTTTTCTTGCCACCTATTCTTGCCGACCGCTTCGCTCTTAAGGGCTCGTGCTTTGCATTCAGAATGCCCTGCCATTTGACCACCCTTTCCAATTAATGTTAATTTATTGATAAGTTGTGATAAGTTGCGAGTACTGATTTTGTTTTATGTTCTGAAAAAGTACAACTTATTTATATATAATTTTATTAAATTATATGTTTAGTGAAATGACTGGAGTGATGTGTTTTAACAATAACGTGAGTAAATTAAGTCGTAATATTAAGAGATATTTGAAATTCTAACGATTTTGAGGCACTTGAACAGTGTTTATATTGAACTAGTGAATAACTCGTTTACTGTGTCGAATTACTTTTTATACTGTGGAATATGTTAACTAGCTTTGTCTGAGTTTTCTGGCCTCGACATTTTCAAAGGACAAGTTATTATTATTATTTAACTCTACATTGTCTTGATAAAAAATGTTTACCCGATCTTTTTTTCTGTCTTGTGTTCTGGATATCTTACTGCAAAGATTTCATAGTTGAATTTGTTTTAATAATAATATTTTTTATTATTATATTATGAAGCGTTATTGTCTAAAAAGCAAATTATGTTCAAATCCAACACAATAGTTTTGCCAGCAGGTAAAAATGTTAAAAAGAAAATAAAAATGATAAAAATATAAACCACTAGCATAAATATCTATGCAGGTCAGGATTAAGCATAAGTGCAAAGATTGTCTTTTAAAACAAACTCCAACTGGTGTTAAAAAAGTCCACCCCAACACTTGTCAAATGTTATTGCTTCAACCTCTCTATCTAATACTTTATTTTTATTTTCAATTTAATTCCAAATGCCTATGCCTACGTTTTGTGAGTGCTTTGTGACATAGATATTCAATGGAAAGATTTATTTTAAGTAGACTGATTTAAATGGTGCAATATAATACATTCCTTTTCAGCTATTGAACTGTTCACCAAGCAAAAGTATTCAATAAATTTAATAATATGTGGTAGGTTGCTTTCTTCTAGTTTTAACTTTACTTTCAATTATGTTTAGGTCGAAGAAAAAGTGGCAAGGGTCAGGTTTTACAGTGCTAGAACGGTGTCTACTTAAATCTCGTAAAACTCTCCAATAAAACTGTGAGATTTTGTACCAATATCCCGTACTATTACATTTTGGTGTTATACTTTGGCTACAAAATTATCTTAGACCTAACTTACACCACATTTATCATAAAATAACTAGTTATTTTCAGCTACTGCGCAAGTCAATCCACAAGGCCAAAAAACACACACAAAGTAACGCTACCTAAAGTGTGACAATTAGACTGCACGTTGTGTCGATTTGAAGTACGACAAGATGGAGTCTTTTTCTGAACACGTTCAAAAGAAATTTATTGTAACATTGTACATTATATCATTTCACCGCACTCTATTAGAGAATACATAGTGTCTTAAGTTTTAAATGTTGGGTAGAATTAAACTGAATTATACTACGTTAAACCGGAAGATCGTTTTTTTGTTAAATTCAGCCATCACGAACGATGTGCGAGCCTAAAGCCATGGCAGCGGAATTCACACTGTCAATTCGTAATCACTGTTCTATTTTATTGTTTTGGTTTAACGTAGTGTGCGAATTCAGAACGAAACGGTTGTTACTATGTAACTACATGCTGTATAAAAAAGCATCACACCTGAATAAAATTTACAATAATGTTGCCAGAGTTATTTTTATTCAACAGTTTTTACACAATGAAAACGTAACTCAGACATCGTCAAGTTTTGGTCGCTTCGATATCGACAAAGTTGTCCGTTCTTACCGACGTAACAATAAATGTTAATCTACGTCGAAAGCAAAATTTGGAAAGATTGCATTGATGCCATATTTGAGTCGTATGGTTTTGTATTGTCATTACTTTAAAATTTAATTCGCAATTGAGTGCCTTAATGGACTATTCCGAGGCTTCAACAATAAGGAAAAACCTTACCGGTTGCAAATCCAAACATAACTGAAATTATCCTGTCAATGGATTTCACTCAAAAATCATCAAAAATTAACCCGCTTTACAACTGCAAGCAACGCGATTTATGCAAAAATATCCTTTGATTTATCGGTATCTACAGTGAGTCCAATTAAAATTACGTGTTTTGCATTTACCACTTGCGTAAATACTTGCTTGGGGACATGTTTGTTTATTGTGAACAATGGTAAGGACGGTAAGGAAAGTAAAGTTTATTCCCATCAAAATATTGCAAGAAAGACGTGCTTAATGCTGTTTATCATCTTAGAGTCGGCAATGATCCCAAGCATTCTGCTAGGATAGTCACTGTCTGGCTACAGGATAACCGCATAGATGTTTTACAGTAGTTATCTGGTAGCCCAGAACTTGACTTAGAAAATGTGTGGAACTATTCCATGCTATGAGAGAAGCTTGGACCAACATTCCACTACAAACTTGCATACATCTAATACCCAGCAGGTGTTGGAAAGTGATCGAAGGCAATGGCAACTACAATATCCACAATACGTTGTTAGAAAATGCTGAATAAAAATACGTTTACAATTAATTTCCGTTTTAAAAATGTAGTTCTTTTAAATAAATTAGCGAATAAAATTATTGTTCAAAATTATAATTATGCCTAATGTAAAAATAATAACTATACATCCGAGCAATAGTAACAATGATGTAATATTTTAAACATCTTCAACAAATTTCTTAGTACCGACCATTAAAATTATTGTACGCTATCGTTTTCAAATAGTTTGCCGTGACTAAATAGCGGCCAGAAAGGTCTAACGTTGCACAATGGTTTGGTGCAATTCTGCAATGCTAGCAATTTGTATACTTATTCTCTAATCAAAGCTGGATTACTTGGAAAAAGTATGAACGCTAAACGGAAGAGTAAGAGAATATTACAGATTTCAAGAGCTTCAAACTTTCATCGCTATACCTTATCTAGTACTAGTAGTTCATGGAAAAATGTAACTTGATTAAGAGATTTGCAATTCGTTTTATAAAATTTGTTTTAATATATTATTTATTTATTTATTTGTACATTTTTTTAAAATTTTATTTAATTATTTCAACTTTAACTTGACTTTACTCTAGAATAAAATCGGACACACAATTGAATCCTTTTTTAAATTACATTAACTCATTACATAATCGTAAAAAAATCACTATCGAGATTCAACAGGATAACTATTAATTTTTTAGACTTAAACGCAAAACAAATTAGATTTTCCCATTTATCATAAATCTTCACACACGGACACAGTCATACGTAACAGCTCAAATCACTCTTATCACTCTTTGATACACAGACCTCGTAATACGCCACTCTCGACAGAAAATTACAACAAAGAACTTAATATCATTGAACAAATTGCACTAAACAACGGCTACAACCCATCCATTATAGATAAAATTATAAATAAAAAACAAATCCAGTCAACAGTAAACTCTATTTATCCGAAACCTAATACAGAACACAAACAATTTAAAACAATTACATACATAGGAGAACCCAGTGAAGAACTTGACAACATTTGTCAAAATGTGGTTTAAAAATAGCTTTCAGAACTAACAACACAATAGGAAAATTTTTAAAAAACAATGAAACGAAATTTCGAAAATCTCAAAAATCAGGTGTCTACGGGTTGACATGCGGATCTTGTCCTAAAATTTATATTGGACAAACAGGTTGATCCTTTAAGAAACGCATTAAAAGAGCGTTTAAAAACAATAGTCTAGATTCTAATTATGCTACACACTTAAACACAGAAAAACACATTTTTGAAGACAATTTTGATATTTTACATACAGCCACAAAAAGCAGAAAATTAAATTTATTGGAAGCCATGGAAATTAACAAAATGAGACATTCAAATGTATTGCTTAACGATCAATTACATTTAAATAACTCTCCTTTATTGAACTTAAATTCTCAGAACAACATTTATTAAGACTATTGTCATTTTTCGGTATATATAGTAGCCGGTAGTTTGTAAATATTACATTTGATAAAGACACGGTGTTCTCGAAACAATTGTCATGTTAAAATATATAATTTCGTGAAAATCCGAACTTTTAGTACTTATTTATTTCGTAAATGGATTTTCATCAAGTGAAAGCCACCTCAGTTCAATTTATTTTCATCATTCTCATTAACTATTTTTTATTTTTTGTTGCACACATGGGACTTTATTTATATTTTTATTAAAAAAAAATGTTTGGGTCACCAGCCCGAGTTGGCCTAGTCCCTCTCGTCAATGAAAAAAGAGATTTTTTTATAAATTACCCGACGTTACGTATAGGTTAAATTTTCAGTGGAAAATTTGTGTGTGTTTGTGTTATTCACTAATTTTTTTATTTTATAATATTCCCCTTTTCATGTATTAAGACCCAAAAACTGTATTGTGTTACAATATCCATAGTATATTTATTACTTAATTTTTATTTATATATATTTGCACTACACGCCTATGGTCATAAAAATATTTATTGGCAACAAATTTTAAAACTTACTTTTCTTTAAATTAAAAAGTCAAACGTAATATAAACGTAATTTGCATTTGAATACTTCTCACCTAACACCAATGTCGGACAAGGTCGTTAATTAATTAATTTTTCTTTTATTTAACCCGAGTGTAGGTATTAATTTCGTAAAGTGGGACAAATTGTCATTAATTTTGTTGTTTAACGTTATTCTAGGAGACGATCATTATTTAAAAAAATTAAACCACTCTCACCTCTCCCACTGTATATTAGGAAAACGGATAATTAATAAATGCTGATGTCTCCATGGGTAGTACAAATAAACATATTATTAACTTATTTAACATAAAAGATTTTTTCCTCTGATGTGACTTCGGCGGAGGTACTCTATAGCTTGAAAAAACTGAAAAGTATTGAATTTGATGCAATACATGGCTACATGCAGCTTAATTTAAATAGAAGGCATTGTATATCGTCTTGCTTTTAAATAAAATAAAGTAGTTTGTTTAGATTTTCCCGCCTCCTATATTTGAATTACAAATTTCTAGACATTGTTGACAGTTCAGAGGTTGGAATAAATCTTCTGGGAATAAATCTTCTTCTTAAATTTAACAGAACATTGAAATTTGGAGGAGGTTCGTGGAAGAGTTTCGATATTCTTTCCTAGAAATACAGGTAAGATAAAGCAAAGATGTTTAAAAAATATGTTTGATAGTAAATTCATCTTTGGAGCTGGTTGAGAATAATTCAGTTAACAAGCCCGATATACAAACTAATATTTTCATTTGCTTGACAAGTTGACATTTTGATCAAAAGAAGTTATATAATATATATAAGTGTTGTATAAGTTTTCGTAGTCGTATTCGCTCAAAAATAATTAATATCTCGAATAAGAGCTAGAGATAGATATAGCCTAATATCAGTGATATATATAAAGTGATAGCGTAGAGGAGAAAAGGGACAACATACAGGCCGTCTAATTAAACAACATCAAAGTTGCCCCAACACTTTCCCAAAACGTCTAAAGTGCCAGTAATCGTGAGACACCCTGTATGTAAGTACATGAGCAGCAAAACATAGAACGGATGTCACATAATTTACCAATTTATCAAGAGCATCATCGCACTTGATCTAACTCCTACTATATTTTAAAGATGTCATATGAAACGCCTCCAAGTTATTATTGTAGATATATTATCAAACTTTGTTAGCGACACGTTTTGTTTATGTGATTATATAAAGCTGTTATTGGTAATCAATAGCTATAAGATATTTCTTAAACAACTTAGCTTAGCAAAATTTCACAACCGAGCTGTCCCAATCATACAGAGTTTCCTCTGCTCTTCATTATGCATCAAACATTATAATTACTTCTTCTTGATTAACCTAAAATGTATACTTACGTCGCAGATCAATTATTAATTAATTAATTAATTAATTTGTAATTGTTGTTCCCCAGTAGCTAGCTTAATATAGGCTTAAAAACTCAATTATGCACTGATCTAGAGTAAGCAATTTAGTAGATCAGATTCGTAACCCACTGTCGCAAGCCACTTCGTACATTTCCAATGCTTTAGTCACGGGCTTGAAAGAGCTTGGATGTTTTCAATATATTTTAGTTATGATGTTTTGATGATCGTGAGTTTTTACGTCATTCAATAAATGAATTCCTATCATTTTGCAAAAATGTATAGTCTATCTCAATCTGCATTGTGTTGACTTTCGACGGATCCTCCCCAATAAAACTTTAACGATGTTATTACTACCTATTTTTAGTGGGTATTGCCATTAACAAAAAAAATATTCTTTGACTTTCTGATATATTTCTTGAGTGTTGGATATTTACGGCAGTTTTGATTAATTTTTACGGCGGTTTCGAACAAGTTAATTTACGAGAATATAACAATGTGGCGTCGAAATATTTGTCGCTTGCTGTAGAACAGATTGTGAAAAATGTATATGAAATTTTAATCAGTGGGGGACTTCAACAAGAAGCTTTAAAAGAAATCAGTTTACTTACAAAAACGCCAATATCGTCGATATCATTATTAATAGTAGAGAATTGAAGAAAAGGAATAAAAGTATGGATTTTAAAATTCACCTTATAGACAATAGTGATCAAGACATAATAAGAAGGAAAATATATTGTCTTTATCAAAGCGATGTTGTTGTTACCTGCGATAAACTGAAAAAGAAACTAGAAGAAGATGAAACCAATATAAATGTAAGCCGTGCCACCATCTATAGAGTTGTTTATAAAATGGAATCACAAAGAATACGCATTTGGAGCTTTAATTACCTTCAAGAAATAAAAATATATAGATTAGAAAACATCCATAATTTACGAAGTCCTTAATTCCTAGGCAATTAAAAAACAGCATGTATGCGATTATTTGGCTAACCAGGCTGGGTATACTGTTTTACATCTTCCTCCATATCATTGCATGTTTAATCCCATACAGCAAAAATAAACAAAAAAAATATTATCGAAATATTTGAGAGCCCGTCCCTAATGTGATGTTCATTTGTATGTTTATTAGCTACCGAACCCGAGTTTTATTGCTATCAGCGGGTAACTTCCATAATTGCTGACAAAAGCCAACCCGATGAAGATTGAGGCAGACTATACCCAAAAATGAATAGTAGTAGAAAGAATGTAAAGTGCAACAAGTTGATACACTTGTCACTAGCCTATCACTATCAGGCTTGATACATAATATATTATAATCTACACAATTTAGGCATTTTTGAAAATTTGTCTGATAGATGCGACCAAATGGGTATACTGCCCCCCAAAATTTATTGATGGTTAACATACATCCTCATTTTTCTAAATTATGCTTATGTTTTGTGTAATCCTGTTATATTAGCCCGCGCCCATGCAAATTGAATCACATAAATCATTCGCACAAGACCACAATAGCTAATACCTTATGGGTAATTGGATAATTAATGCAATTGGGGACACTCATTCAGCGGGATAAGTTTATATAATCAAGCTGCTATACACTGCCCCACATCATGCCCGTAGGGCAGGTTATTCACAAGTTGGAGTAAGTTTTATAAAAAATGGTTGTCTATCGACTGTTACAGCTCAAAATCCTGACCTATTTCTTGTAGTTTTTTGCCAGGAGTCTGAAGATGAGCCAAGTATGCACTTTTTGGATCTATATTGCTACATTAGTTACATAAAAACTAATAATAATTTGATCAGAACACTTAAGGAATTGTCAATATTTTATTATTTTAGACATGGCCGATAAACATAAGTCTACCAAATTGATGTTAAAATGAAAAGTTGAAATGTTAAAAGGGGCGGTATGCATTTGCTTAATGCAACAGCTCAAACTACAAAACTACTTAATTCAATTAAATTAAATATGGTCGTTAATTTATTACTTTTTGCCTATAGCCTCATAAGTGACCCTCCATCCTTTCGGAGCTAATATACGAAATGTTATGTAACTTAAACAGTTTTATAAATAATAAAAAAACAAATTTTAGGACATCTATGTTTATTAACCAAACTTACCTTATTTCTTAATGCAATTTACTATACAAAACTACATTTGTTAGCAATTTCACCAATTCCTATGAAATAACCAAAATTTTTTTGTCATACAAACATATAACTAGTGAGAGAAACAAAATAAGTTGGAATACAGTGAACCACTCACGATACAAAATACAAGTAGATCCATGCATTCAAAATGCATTCTGTGGTAAACGGGAGTTTATTCAACGCTAGCGGAGCGCAATAAACAAGTACTTTAAAAAGTTTGTAAAATGTGTTGCATACTATACTTTTTCTACGATCATTCGTTTTTGGGTAAATATAATATCTCATAATATCTCCGAAAACATACGATTGCCCAAACCCGTGCGGAAAATATCCGAAGTGGCTCGGATGCGTGGGAAACGAAATTGATGTAGTAAAACACTTTCCACACGTTAGATAGCTAGGTATTTTACAGAACGAAGTTGTTTAAATGGTAAGTTTTTGAGAGTTGGCGAAAGAAGCATTATTTAACTTTACATTAATCTTATTAGAGTCATTGGTGTCATCTTGCCTGGTATCGCAAGCGTGTCTATTGGTTAATTTTATACATATCAATATATGAAACAGATCCGTATAATCTTAATCATAGTTATGACTATGATTATGATAGGTATTCCTTTTCTGCCACCAGAAATTTTTTCCTGAATATTATTCCATGAAACAGCCCAAAGTAGCTTACTCTCAGGGCCGCCGACGTCAGATAATTCCAAAATACCTAATGTAGTGGAAAGATACTCATCAATTGACAACACAGCAGCGTCATCCTCCATCAAGGTGACACTAGCGCTAGGCATAGAGACCGGCAGATTATTGATATAAATGATGAAGAGCAGCGGTCCAAAAACCGAGCTCCATGGGACACCCCATTTCACAGCTCACTCGACACACATCCGCACTCAACGTACAGAAACGTGTTACTGATGTAAAGATTATGTTATAATACAGTTATTTTTAAAGAAATTCTTCTGATGGCATAAAATTCTAATCCATTTAAAAGTACGTCTTGGTCCATGCAGTCGAAAGCTTTCCGAATCCAGGAAAAGCTCGCAAAAAGCATAATCAGAAATGCAACTAGGAAACCTGTATCAGTGGCAAACACGTATTTTCTCTTTCAAAATGCCTCGATCACAGTTGGTCAGTGTATATTAAGTAAATTTGAGCGGGAGTACCTCAAACGCAATTTGTTCATTTGATTCGCTCCACACGGTCAGCTCCGAAGATCCGTACGTTTTATTACGATCGAATTAAATGTAATTTCTTTAAAGAAAATGCCGAAATTGGTAAAATACTTTTGTTTGTTGGTGACATGTTTTACCGCGAGTTGTTACTACCACCAAGAAAATATACCCCGCTATTTAACCGCCGCGTTAGGGGATCATATCGTCTTCGATTGTGAGATTGATTTTCCCCAGGGTTACGCTATTCCCTACAAGTTATATTGGAAAAAAGGGGTGAGTAAATTATCTCACAAAGCAAGTTATTGGCAACAAATTCTCGTTTCTCGATAAAAAATCTGTAGAAGTCAGTTACTTACTAATAGAGACACAATTTAAAATAACCATACTAACCAAAATTATGTATTTTATTAAAATTGTAAAAGTTATTTTGACAAAAGCAAAAGATCGAAAATATTTTATTATCTCAATTTGATTACAATAAAATTTTTCTTTTACATAAATTTTCAAATTTTAAAATAACAAAAATTATAAAATAATACTAATACATATTGATACTCAAATAAAGCACGCGATTTTATTCTCGAAAAAAAATTATATTTAAATTTAACCAAATGTAGAAAATGATGCAAATATGAAAAACATTGAATAGAAGAAGGAAGAGAACGAAGGAAGTTGGACAGGGTGGACAATCTTTAAACTCCCCTTTCTAAAAGAGATAAACGAAAACTGATGCCGGTGCCTTGAGTTCAATTTTTATAAAAAATATAATGGGACATCTGTTACTGCTATGGGTTATAAATTCTTTACCGAAAATATTAATTTTTAAAACTCTCAGAGACTTGTTTGCTAAGAAAAATCTTGTGTTTCCAAACATTTCCAAAGCAACTCCTCACGTAGAATTCATTGGAATTGGTTTAAATGTAATTTACAAAAGAAGTGAACTAAAACAACGAACTACCAGCTAAAATCACAATTTGACAATTGAAGAGTGGAAATGCCATTTTTTGATAAACTAACATTTTGCGTTAGAATTGTCGTACGTATCGTAATAATGGAGTAAATTATAACCATTGTTGTAAATTTAAATAGTTTTTAATGATTATCTCAAAAATGTAATTTTGGCAGATATCTCCTTTGGCATTTCCAGGCTCCAATTGTTTTTGTTGGATATATCTTGCAGAAATGTACTAAAACTTTGTTTCACCATAAAGTCATGTCCTACCGCGACTATTTAATAAAAGAGAAAGAAGATAGGAAAAAAATTAAAAACTTTGGACATTGTCATTTTTTATTTGAAACATTGAAAAATTTTCAACACAAATAATATACAGGAGTAGTGCTTAGGAGATATTTCTATTCAAGCTTTATGAAAACAGTATAGTACATCAAAAAATAGTCCGAATTGGCTATGACTTCAGGCTGTTACAATAACCAACATAAGGTTTTAATGGGTTTTGAGAGATCTATACAAAAAACAAAAAATTTCAAAATCAAACTGTAATCAAAGATTTTTATAGGATGTATACCTTCAGTACACATGATATTTTACCCTATATTTAAACAGCACAGAAATTGGTATAGTAGAGTTCTAAGTATTCCTGCCAATTTATTGTTTAAAATATCTATAGTACTTCCCACTTCTCTCTCTTTTGTTAAATATTTCCAGTTTGCAAGGACTTCAGATTGGAGCAATAAGCAACATAAGGTTTTAGTGCATTTAAGTGAGATCAATCCACCAAAAAAAAATCAAACTGGAACCATAAATAAAGATTTTACAACGGTGTACAGTTTTGAAGTGGGCCATATTGTAAATGAATTGAAATTCAATGACAAGAGATATTGGGTTTCCAAAACTTTGGAAATGAGATGCATAAACTAATTATCTTTTATATAAAACCTTATAAATAAATAAAATAAATAAATAAATATTGAATAGACATTATCGAATTAGGTATAATAATATGTCTAACTTTCTTGATTGCGAATTTTTCTTTGAGCAAAAAATAAACCAATAAATTTAGTAGTACAATTCTGTCTGGTATTTATAATAATAAAAGCATGATTTCAATGGTGGTTTAGGTTGTTTGCGACGACCATTTAAAGTGCGATTGCAGACAATGTAGGATTTACTGATTTTACCGAAGGTTGCAGGCTTTCAGAAACAATCTTTCAGTTTAGCAGTATTCGTGCATTCATTGTTTTGATACTGATTTAATATTTGAACTGAAGTGGCTTTTACTTGATGAAAATTCATTTATCAAAATAAATAAGAACTAAAAGTTCAGATTTTCACGAAATTTTATATTATGACATGGCAATTGTTTCGACAACACCGTGTCTTTATCAAATGTGATAAAGACACGGTGTTGTCGAACCAATTGTCATGTCAAAATATATAATTTCGTGAAAATCTGAACTTTTAATTCTTATATATTTTGATTTAATATTTGACGTAGAAAACGACTATCAAATAATACCTGCCAATTTTAATGAAAATCATGGACCGTTACTAAGGAAAATAATGTTTTCAATTCTTAAAATCTTTATTTATTTTACATTATTAATAAGGAAATATTTGGTATAACTAAAACTTACCATAAAGTATAGAAAAAAAGAAACATTGTAATTAGATTTAACAAAATCATCCCTTAAACGATGCTGCTAATAAAACATTTATAGCTTTGCAAGATCAAATTAGTTATGAACATTTTATTTGATAGACCTTATCTTTTATTATTATTCCCGCATTATAATTCTTCTGTGTCTGTTTCTCTATTCTCAAATCACTCCCAAATCCAGACAAATCAAGCTCAATCTCAATCTAGCACTAAATATAATTTCTCAGTATTTATTTGTATAAGTGCAGAAACACCAATTCCAAATTTTAATGCAGTGAAATGATTAAGAAATATCCTAGAAAAAGTTTTTTGGTAAATAAGAACAAATAATCACGTGTGAATTTAAATACGTTCATGAGAGTTTGGAGTTGTTATATTGGTAAAAATTAATGATATTTTAGCGACAAGATTTAAACCCGGAAGAAACAGATTTTCGGCGATGCGACCGTATTGCAGAGAATTGTTAACTGTAAGAACGCTAAGTTTTGGTTAGTTTTGTTTGGTATTTATGTTGGTTTTAAGCTTTGTCTATTATTAGTTCTTCTCAGTCGTCTTGACTGAGGATTATTTTGAATGATTTTTAAAACCACTATTTCTTGTAACTCGCTAGCCGTAAAAAATTGTTGTCTCTTAAAACTATCATATTCCATTTATTAAAAAAAGTTAACCCGAGCTCAACGGATGTCCAGCTAAAAGTTGAAAACGGTCAATATGCATTTGTTTTGTTTATTACGACCAAAGGCTACTTATTGAAAGTGGTAAAAATTCTATACTTCCAATATGACTCGAGCGATTAGTACTTTAGCTATTGATAACTGTTTTTGCAAAAATGTTTCCAAAAACTAATAATCGTAGAAAAAAGGATACTGCTCAACACGTTGGAAAACTTCTTCAATTATCATACGTGTAGCATAACATGCTATTAATGGAATAAATAGCGTGCCCAAATAGTTTTATTGTTTATTATTTGTTTTAAAATGCTAATTACAAAAGTTATTTCTAAATATACAGTAGCAAACTCATGTTTTTTAAATAGAATATCCTGTATATTATGGCATTAATAGATGCTCCCCTTACAATACTGAGTGTTTTCGGATTCATAACGATTTTTTCGTCAAAAATGCACTGTGTTTAATACCCCATATTTTTTCCTACAGCTGCAATTTTATTATTCCAAGAATTTTATAAAGTGGTCGTTTATTCTATACATGTCTTGAAATTAATTCGAATCGTTTGTACATAGTGCGTTAAAATGAAAAATATTAATATTCGTGAAAAAATAAAATGGACCATGGAAAAGAATAAAATAAATATTACCTGAATGTGAAAAGAGTCCATAAAAAATAGAATTAATTATTAACTGCACAACTTTGGAAAAAAAATGTGTAAACAGTATTTTACGCTAGGGATGATATTGAAAATACAATATTAATATTGCTAATAGTTCCAGAAAAAACACCTGAAAGCTAAGAACAAAACTGCAAAACCAAAAAGAACTGTTTACTTAAGCTTCACTTTATTTATTGCTCGACCACCGACTTCGATACACGCCCTAACACGGTCTTTAAACGATTATTGGTCAATATAATAATAATAACAATATTAATAATAATAAGGATTTGCATGGCAAACTTACATTTGCACTAAAAGAGGGGATCTAAAAACGATTTTTATAGCTCAATAATATTTTGCAATTTAAGAAAAGCAGAAGAAAGGAAATATTTTTATAAAAAATAAAAAAGTTACCTATATTTTCTAATAATTTGACAAGTTTTTGGCGAATGCTTAATAAAATTGAAAGAGCATTAATATTAAAATAATATTTTTTATTAAAATTCACCCTATATAGAAGATTTCAACTAACTTTAAGATAAACATAGGAGAATTCACTGCACTACTTTATAAAATTGTTTTCATAATAAAATTACAGCTGCCGGAAACAGCGTCAAAATTATGGTGTATTAAACACACTAAAAAATGGCCATAAATTCGAAAACACTCAGTACAGACCATAACAACCCAAAATTGGGTGATTGAGTATAAAATGGAGTATTTACTAATTGCACTTGCGGATTCGCATTGGTTCAAAATCCAGGAGATATTTAAAATTAATTTCTGTCGTTCATTATACAAAATTTTCAGATGTCACAAAAGGCAAATCAGGCATTGCAAGCTACTCAGAGTTCCTAAACATCGCACAACCTGTTTTCAACTGAAGTCAGAAATGTTCCAACCATTTCTGCTTTCAATAAAATATTAATTAACCATTCATTTTTCTAAAAGGGCTTAATATAACTGATTTACTTTACATATACCTACATGGACATATTTTTGTTCGGTTGTTGATTTTAATTGTTCTTGTAACTCTTCTCTTAAAGAAGTAATAATAATTATTATTATTTTTATTATATACAGTGTGTTCGTTTAAAAAAATAATAATTTGATTTCCCACATATTAATGAATCATCCTCTATTTTTGGAAATAATTTTAAATTATTTCTTTTTTCTTTCAATTGGCAGTCAATTGACCACTTTTTAATATCGACTTAATAGTATCGACTCCATTTGGTTTCCAAAACGACGCGACGGCGATGTAACGCACGATGTAAATAAATATAAATTCCCTAGTATTTTAAAATTGCTTCCGTAAATTAAAATTTTTTTCTAGAACAATTAATAAATGAGATATTTTACCTTGATACACTACTTGCACACCCTGTAGAGGAAATCATCAGCAGCAGCATTTAATTATTTCCACTTCTTATACCAATATCATGTCCTGAGTCGATGTTGACAAACTTTACGGTGATAACTGACTGGTTGACTGAATCATGTAATACTCACAAACAAACAAAATTTCGTTTTCTTTACATAGACTACATAGGGACACATTTTACAAAGAATTTAAGACCCCCCGAATATTGCCGATTTCTTAAAACTGTAGGAATATTTAAGGATGAAGAGATATGTACATGGTATGACGGCCTGATGACGAAATCCGATTCGTATTATGGCAGAATAACACTTCTAGACAAGGAACAACTGCGACAGTCCGGACATGCCAACCGACACTACGGCAGAGCATCCATAAATCTAACTTCCATCAGAGAAAGCGATGCCGGATGGTACGAATGTAAAGTCATGTTTCCCACCAGGACTCCACCATACAGAAACAATGGGACATGGTTTCACCTCACCGTAAGTGGTTAGTATGGCCTGCCAAAAATTTCCAGGTTCGCCTAGACCGATTACAAAAATTTCCAGGTGGAAACCTACTCGCTATCCCTCCGATCAACCACACGGTTCTGGAGGGGGAGGAAGTGAAATTTCGATGCGTTACCAAAGATTACGCAGTTAAAGTCAGATGGTTAAGGGACGGTATACCTCTGACCGCTTACCAGGACTTATCGCAAAGATCGACCGTGGAGAAGGATGGTACTCTGACCATACACCCGACGGATATGGGCGACTATGGTGAATATGAATGCGAAGGCAGCAATATTGAAGGTGAAACCCAAACAGCGCGGGCTTTTTTAAATGTTCAGTGTAAGTATGACAAAAAAATCGATTTCATAAATAAAAATTAAAACTAATGAAAGCCGAGCAACAAAATATTTTTAAAAAGTCTAAATAAAATTTGACAGGCATGTAACTATTTTAAAGTTCCCGGAATTTATTCATAAAATTAAAAATTCAAGTTTATTCATCTAAATCTTCAAACTAAACCCCATTGACTGCAACACACTTACATTACTTTACATTACCATTACTTCTGGTCGGTTGATGAAACGGGTTCCCCCGTAGTGGTTTTTAGACTCGACTGAATAGAAAGAAGTCACAGGAAGGCAAATCAGATGAATTCAGTGGCTGTGGGGTAGTATTTGTTGCAATTTTTGTCAAAAAATTACGAATAATGATGACATTGCTCGACGGTGCATTATCATGGTGCAAAATCCACGGGTCTCGTCCGAATAATATACAGGGTAACCCACGACAAGACTGCCATAGCCTGGAAGTGTGCTGCTGGAGTGATTTCAAGTGAAAAATGTCAAATGAACATATACCCGGAACGCTATTTCAACTGAGCTAAAGGCGTTTGAAATTTGAAATATCACTTAAAAGAAACCTTTATTTCTAGTTTATTATTTTTCATTTATTTATATTTTATTGAATTAGTTGTTCAAAATGTGCACGTAGTTGTTGTACACATAATCCAGCTCTCTTAGAATTGAAGTGGTAGCTCTGCTAACAGTCTCTGGATCAGCCCGAATAGTTTTGGTTAGTTGTTCTCTGTTTTCAATACTTTTTTGCATAAACTGAAGTGTTCAGTCTTGCTGGCCAGGGAAATACTGAACCATCGGTTTGTATAATTTTGGTTAAGAAATTCTGTTACTTGTACGCCATCGTGCTGAATCCACCATCGTTGTCTTATATTAATGCCACACCAAATATGCACCGAAAATCTATCTTGACAATGGGATTCCCGAGTTTTTAGTCGATTTTGAAGTGCCCAACCAGATGAATTCCTGGTGTTATTGATACCGTTTCTGGTGGAGGCTTCATCACTAGATAATACGATCCGATAAAACCTTTGATTTCTCAATATCCAGTCACTAATTTCAAATCAAGATTTGAGATTCTAAATTCAGATAGTTAGTAGATGGCTTATCTGTCACTGCGACCCAAACGATTAATAGTGACTCTTTGGTTACCGCCAACAGCTGAAAACGGACTATAAATTCTTGGCAGAATCTGCATTCAGTTCTCGTCTTTTCATGATACATAATTAGGATTGGAATAGAATATTCAATGTCATTGTTTTTCTTCATCTTTATTTTATGAACAAACTTTTGGGTCCGGCCCTTACCTTCTTTCCTTTAATACATACCGGTACCGTTCCGCAGTTTTATTGTCGTCGGCCACTAACATACAGGCAAACATCAACACGATATACTTTGAGACAAACTTTACTTATTTATTTTCAGATAAAGCTAAAGTGATTTACGCCCCACCAGAAATCCACTTGCCTTACGGTAAACCGGCGATCATCGACTGTCACTTCAGGGCAAACCCTCCGCTAACCAATCTCAGATGGGAGAAAGACGGTTTCCTTTTCGATCCGTACAACATCCAGGGCGTTTTTTACAGAAGAAATGGCAGTTTGTATTTTAACAAAGTGGACGACACGCATAGCGGCAGTTACACGTGTACCCCTTACAATGATTTGGGTAACGATAATTAGCGCGTAAATGTCCTAATAACCTGGTTCCACTTTTAATTCAGGAACCCAAGGGTCGTCACCACCGATGCACGTTTTCGTACAAAAGGCTCCCGTTTTTACACGTATTCCGCACAATTTGTACCTGAAAAAACTAGGCGAAACCGTAGAGCTTCCGTGTGACGCCAAAGACGGGGATAATGGCCACAAGCCGATGATTGTTTGGTACAAGGTAAACTATCACTATAGTCTATTTCACAAAGATGTAGAGTAATAAATACTAAAGGACCACTGAGTGATCAAATACTTAAGCCACTTGCATTGTGTGGTTAAGATTGAAAAATTTGTTTTATCATATTATAATACATTGCAAAGAAATTAAATTACAAAAATCATAATATTGTTCGTCATTTGAAGAGTAGTCAAGATCTGATATTTTCTCCTCTTCTTTGATGATATGCTGGACTGCTTTTCAGTCACTGCTGCTGTAGCTTAAAGTCTTTCGTTTGGCTGTCCTGTTGTGGCTTGGTACAAATCCTTTGGCAAGTAAATTCTATAGGATTTAGCTCACAATAATGTTTATTTATCTCAAATTCAATACTCTAGTCGATTGGACGATTATTAACCTTATTCCTTGATTATTTCCCATTTCCTGAATGCAACTTAATACGCATTGTCGGACCTTCCCAAAGCTTGGCCAGCAGTGGCAACATTTTTGTATTTATTGTCACATAACATCCGTCATTAATTCACGACTCATCAAGATCAAAGATTTTCTTCCACTCCTTTTTCAAGAATTTTTCTCGCCAGAAAATAATTTTATCGCTTTCCAATAAGAGTGCTTTACCTAGGTGTTTTACGGTTATGCAAAATCCATATTTTTTACGTGGTCCTTAAAAGTTTTCTACATAACAACAGAATGAACTCTAAACCCGGCTAAGCTCGATTGAAATCTTTTTTAAAATAAGTAGAGTGGATTTTTTTCGAATTATAGTCTTGATGTCTTCGTCAAAGACATTTTTCTACTCCCGTCTGTAAAATAACTAATTACGCACCGATCTAGCGATCTATCACGTCAGTTTCATTTCCCACGTATCCGAACCTCTTCGGGCATCTCCGGGATTTTACCGCACGGGTTTGGGAGCAATCGGATACTTTCGGAGAAATTTCCCACACCTTGAATTTTGACGTTTGTCAATTCTGACGGTCGTGCCATTAAATGTATTTGTGTTGTTTTGCGAAAATGCACCCAAAAACTAAGGGACGTAGAAAAAGTATATGCGCAACACTTTCAGTAAATTTTTTAAATCACTCGTTTATTAAACGCTCGCTCTGCTGCACTCCGCTCGTGTCTATTAAACTCCTATGTCAAATTCCGTTTACCGCACTTGTTTCATAATATACTATTACCGGTTTGTAGTATTCTGGAGAGGTTCACTTGACCTACGCTCCTGCAATAATTTAGAAACGTAGAACTTTCCAACTCCAGTTGTGTATTTAAAATGGTAACTTTTTCACTCACTGATGGTGAAGAATTGCTGGAACATATTTTCGGTAGTGTGCCATATTATTACTAATCTAATAACACAAATATACCAATAACAGCACTACCGTAAGTACGTATTAATTAGCATTGCATTAAAGTGTCAATTATTTCCTTGTACTTCGTCCTATATGGAACCAATTATTTTAAAAATCAAGTATAATTGGCCTTTTTTGCACTAAACAGAAAATATACAGGGTGGGTAAAAAAGTATATATTTTTTAAGTTCCTTTTTTAGAGTCCATTTTCGAAATCTGCATCCAATTGCATAATTATATTTACATTAACTATCTCTTATAAGCAAAACAAATAAGTATCTAAATACCACTAAAGTTCTTAAATTGTAACATTTACTTGAACTGAGGCGGCTTTTACTTGCTGAAAATCCATTTAACAAAATAAATTAGAACTAAAAATTCAGATTTTCACGAAATCATATATATCAACAATTGTTTCGACAACACCGTGTCTTTATTAAACATTTGATAAACACGCGAAGCATGTGATTTGTTTAATTCAAGATATTCAGAAAGACCTATCACAAGATCCACAATAAATTAAATTGGGAGAGAATGTATAGAAATGTATTCGAGCATGTTTCTTGAAATCCAATAACCGATCTTAAAATGAATTTGTTGCATATTTTAGCAGTTCACTGTATTTATATTGTCACAGTAAATATGTTTTTTCCAATTTTCCCACTTAGTAGTTGGATTTTCTACTGAATGGTGTACATAAAACTTTAAAAAGTAAGTAAAATAAATTGACGGCTGCCTAAGTAACTGGAAATTTGTCAATAGAAAGAATCTTCACTGCCGGTGGGACGATACACGATTAAAGATGGAAACCTGACGATAACCGACGTGGAGCAAGAAGATAGAGGCATCTACCAATGTTCTGCTACAAACAAGGCCGCCACCGTTACCACCGAGACCGAACTCCTTGTAGAGAATATACCGTCCAGCGCGCCTTACAATTTGACAGCTATCTCTTCTCCTACCTCCGTGCATCTAACATGGCTTTCGCGGCGACATAGAAATGTCGAATTCAGTATTTGGTATAAGAAGATCGAAACCACTGAGTGGCGTACCCATCAGGTGCCATCTTCCAGATCTTTGGAGGCTACCATCACCAATCTAGAACCGGGTGAGATTACCTTCATTTTATACAAGGTGGCGCAAAATACAATAGGTTCGTAGAACAGTCAGAAACTATCCGCAACATAAATAAAAGTGTTCGTAGAAACGATTTGAATACTGGCGCTGTAAAGAACAGTCGTTAGTAGACGTAAAATTACAATCTCGGATCGATTAACAACGATCAATTTATGCTTATTAATGGTTAGGTGTTTTTAAATTTCATAAATTTCTATATGGATTAAATATAAATAGAATTATAATGGTTTTTTTCTATTATGTTTGTGATGAAAAACAAGCCAGATAAGTTTCTGGGTGCCCATAAAACAAGAAATTTCTTGCAAGATTGCTTTTATCAACACAACATGAACTTCTTCAAATGATTTTTTTTATTTATTCTCTTGAACGATCTTGGCAAAAAAAAGGAAAATTATCTGCAATTGATAGTTCCAAATTAGTACAAATAATTATTATTAATTAAAAATAAGGTTCAGATATTCACAACCGACATTTGTTGTAATAACGATAAGGTTAGTTGTTTGCACAGGACGTTCCCAAACAGTCTGACAATTTTTTTTATATGGAACCTCTTTAATATGTGTGCATATTTTGATAACCCCCCGAAATGCTTATATGAAATTATAATTACTTTTAAATTTTATGTATTTATATATATTGAATATTTTACAAACACTGCAAGCAATAAAGTAACATACAAAGAGTAAGAAACTCTAATTTATGATTTGAAACTCGCGTAGAATATCGTTTGTCAAAGTCATCATTTTATTAAAAGCAGTTTTTGACACGCTCAAGTAGGTATATAAAATTACTTAAATTATATTCTTTGTATTTAATATTATTTTAAGTATAATACAAATATACCTCAACCTGTTGTTCACTTTGTAAAAGTGATTTGAATTTAAAACAATCAAGCATAGATTTTTATGAAACCTTATAGGGTTCCGTATTATTTTTTAAGCATATAGGTACCGCAAAGATTTGAATTTTGACGTTTCTTAATTCTGACGGTTATGTCAGTAAATGTATTAGTGTTGTTTTGCGAAAATGTACCCAAATACTAACGGTCGTACAAAAAGTATAGTATGCCACACTTTCGGTAAATTTTTTAAGTCACTCGTTTATTAAACACTAGCTCAGCTCGTGTCAAATAAACTCGTGAGTCAAATGCCGTTTACCGCACTTGTTGCATAATATACTATTTCTGGACATTTTCAACATCAAAATGTAAAAATCTTTGCCAACTCATTTGAGAAAAAGTTGAAATATTTCAGTAAACATGCAATTCTTTTACCCCTTATATCGATCCATCCGCACACATTGCCATTTTAAGTCTTTTTGAAAAAAAAACTGAAAAATTATATGTTACTATTTTACAACGAATTATTTTTTTTATTTATTTTTTAAAACGGTAAAAGAGCTTAAATATGTTTATTTTCTCGTATATTTGTGAGTTGTTTTAGAAAGCTTTTTAGTAGATTACTATAAATGTTATTTTATGCAGATATAAAAAAATGTATAATCGCTAAATAATTATTTCGGTAAAAATATATTGGAAAATAAACTAACCAAACAATGAGAATCCCTACCCATTGGTACAAATAAGCAAAAAAAAAAGACAAATTTTTGACTCGCTTTTCTATCACGATATTGCCAGTCCAGTTCAACTTAACTTTTACTTTACTGTATCAGTGCTGCTAGGTCTTTGTTTTCGGATGCAGGAAAGGAGTACGAATTCATGGTTCTGTGTAAAGATGACACCGGAGATGGCCCCTTCAGCAAATCGATAAGAGTATGGACGAAGAATATAGAGCAGGAGACCAACTTGTATAAAGGTACAGCTCCGATCGGTTATCCTACCAATATACAGAGCAAACCAACCGACGACGGTCTATTTGTTATGTGGGATCCGCCCATATTCGGCTTGGAAGTACTTAAGACCTACATCGTTAGGTGGAGCCAAGGATCTGACGACTACATATTCGGTGCTGCTGAAACACCCGACACATCTTATCTAAGTAAGGAAAACAAAATAGTAAAATTTGTTCACATAATATTCACGCAAATAGTTGACATATAAATGGTTGTTTAACAGGTAAAGCCTAAGCTAAACTTGTCGTTTATAACCTCGCTCTTTGGTATTACTCTATTAGCAAACAGATTATTATAATTTCTGGGTTTGTCCATGGACGAGGATTTGAAGTTTTATTATTAAATTTAATTTATAAATTAAGCAAAAAAATAGTCACAGGCTGCTTCTGCGTGCCTATCACATTTTACGAAGTAAGAAGACTTTGCTGTTGTCGGTTTCGAAATAATTTGAAGACTAGATTTATTCTGCAAAAAAGGGCCTTCAGGTATTTATTCAACGCACTTCCATGAACCTATTGTAAGCACTTTTTATTGAACATAAGATTTTAACTTTACGGTCTTTGTTTATTCTAGAAACTACCCATTTAATTAACAAAAAGAGACACTACTTTCCAATTCCTCATAGCAGTTTCATTAGAATTTCATTTATGTACCGTGGAATCAAAATTTATAATCATGTTGGCCCACAGCTGACGAATGTTGGAGAAATAAAATACTTTAGAAAAGAACTAGAAAATATCGACTACTAAGGGCATTTTATTCTGTAGACGAATTTTATAACAATTGTGTTTATATATCTATCTACAAATCTTTTTGTTCTAATTTTGTGCTCGGTTTGTCTTTCTAATTTGTCCTGTTTGCTTTATTTGCATTTGTGTTTGCAAATCAGGAATATTGTTTTTTTAAACAATATCATATTTAAATACTACTAACATTTAGAAATACCATAAACATAATGTACCCGGTTGATACAAGATGGAGTTACCCCACTGCCCTTTCCTACAGCTTTCAACATGTTGATTTTTTAATACAAGACTGCATAAAACCCAACACATTTTTTGTATTTTTAGGTCACTTATGTTTGATAAATGTTGATGTTTTAGTAATTATTTTAAATTCAAAGCACCCTGTGG